>NC_054496.1:9146028-9473528 GCF_017639515.1 Carcharodon carcharias | reverse complement strand
TTCCGCCGCTTTGTGATCGCTGTCGAATGCTCTATCTCCACCCAGCCTGCAGTGCAGTGCAGTGCCCCCTCTAGTGGGCGCCCACCTGAAACTTGCAGCACCTCTCACTTGACCACAGCACTCCCGTGGATCTTTGCAAGTGGTGCTCACGGGGTCCGCTTTGCGAGATCGCAAGTCCTCACCAACAATTCCATTTACCTGAGAGTGCCGACAATACGGGTGCCACCAATTTGGATCCTGCTGTGCGCAGCCAGAACATAACGAGATATTTCACCTTGACCTGGATACCAGAGCCAGAGGACATGACCTGTGCTTAAAGGAAGGTAAATTCAAACCAATAGGAATACGGGAACAGGATAAGGCCATTCAGCCCCTTGAACCTGTTCTGGAATACTCCCACAATATTTCATCAAAGTATACAGCTACAATTATATAAAAATCCCGAGCTAAGCATGGAATTGCAATGCAACCATCCCTTTATATAGAAGTCTTGACCTGTACATAAGTAATTAAGGTTTCCATAAATGTTCGAGAGTATAGCCAGATTCCAGTAGTAGAATTGTCATCTCTCCAGTTGTTGGTGATTGATCTTCAGTTTGAGAGAAATGTTGAACTGGCTTTAGCAGACACTAGTCTAGCAGTGGGTGCTTAGCCTCATTATCCATTGGTTTTAATACAGGTGCTGCCCATCCCCCCCCATTCCCCAACCCCAACCCCAACCCCAACCCCCCATTCCCCAACCCCAACCCCAACCCCAACCCCCCACTCCCCAACCCCCCACTCCCCAACCCCAACCCCAACCCCAACCCCCCACTCCCCAACCCAACCCCAACCCCAACCCCAACCCCCCACTCCCCAACCCCAACCCCCCACTCCCCAACCCCAACCCCCCAATCCCCAACCCCAACCCCAACCCCCCAATCCCCAACCCCAACCCCAACCCCCCACTCCCCAACCCCAACCCCAATCCCCAACCCCAACCCCAACCCCCACTCCCCAACCCCCCACTCCCCAACCCCAACCCCAACCCCCCACTCCCCAACCCCAACCCCAACCCCCCACTCCCCAACCCCAACCCCAACCCCCCACTCCCCAACCCCAACCCCAACCCCCCACTCCCCAACCCCAACCCCAACACCCCACTCCCCAACCCCAACACCCCACTCCCCAACCCCAACCCCAACCCCAACCCCCACTCCCCAACCCCCCACTCCCCAACCCCAACCCCCACTCCCCAACCCCAACCCCCCACTCCCCAACCCCAACCCCCACTCCCCAACCCCAACCCCAACCCCCACTCCCCAACCCCAACCCCAACCCCAACCCCCACTCCCCAACCCCAACCCCAACCCCAACCCCCCACTCCCCAACCCCAACCCCAACCCCCACTCCCCAACCCCCCACTCCCCAACCCCAACCCCAACCCCAACCCCAACCCCAACCCCCCACTCCCCAACCCCAACCCCAACCCCCCACTCCCCAACCCCAACCCCAACCCCAACCCCCACTCCCCAACCCCAACCCCAACCCCCCACTCCCCAACCCCAACCCCAACCCCAACCCCAACCCCAACCCCCCACTCCCCAACCCCAACCCCAACCCCAACCCCCCACTCCCCAACCCCAACCCCAACCCCCCACTCCCCAACCCCAACCCCAACCCCCCACTCCCCAACCCCAACCCCAACCCCCCACTCCCCAACCCCAACCCCAACCCCCCACTCCCCAACCCCAACCCCAACCCCAACTCCCCAACCCCAACCCCAACCCCCACTCCCCAACCCCAACCCCAACCCCAAGCCCCACTCCCCAACCCCAAGCCCCCACTCCCCAACCCCAACCCCAACCCCCCACTCCCCAACCCCAACCCCAACCCCAACCCCCCACTCCCCAACCCCAACCCCCACTCCCCAACACCAACCCCAACCCCCCCACTCCCCAACCCCAACCCCAACCCCAACCCCCCACTCCCCAACCCCAACCCCAACCCCCCACTCCCCAACCCCAACCCCAACCCCCCCACTCCCCAACCCCAACCCCAACCCCAACCCCCACTCCCCAACCCCCCACTCCCCAACCCCAACCCCAACCCCCCACTCCCCAACCCCAACCCCAACCCCCCACTCCCCAACCCCAACCCCAACCCCAACCCCCACTCCCCAACCCAACACCAACCCTAACCCCCCACTCCCCAACCCCAACCCCAACCCCAAACCCCCACTCCCCAACCCCAACCCCAACCCCAACCCCCCACTCCCCAACCCCAACCCCAACCCCCCACTCCCCAACCCCAACCCCAACCCCCCACTCCCCAACCCCAACCCCAACCCCCCACTCCCCAACCCCAACCCCAACCCCAACCCCCACTCCCCAACCCCAACCCCAACCCCAACCCCAACGACCTAGCAGAAAACAGGCGGGAGGAGGGGCAAGTTAAAATTAAGACACAGATTCATCCCCTTCTGCTGCCTCCCCCCATGGATGAGTGTTAACCTACCTGAGGGGGTGAGTGGGACACAGAGCAGGAAGGAAGTCACATCTTTTTTAATTCGTTAAGCAGTCTGATGACATCGTCAAATCTCTCATTTTTCTCCATTCTTCCATGGGACGTGGGTGTCGCTGGCAAGGCCAGCATTTGTTGACCATCCCTAATTGCCCTTGGGCTTCCTAGGCCATTTCAGAGGGGGCAGTTAAGAGTCACCCACATCGCTGTGGGTCTGGAGTCACATGTAGGCCAGATCGGGTAAGGACAGCAGATTTCCTTCCCGAAAGGGGATCGGTGAACCAGATGGGTTTTTGCAGCCATTGATGATAGTTTCATGGTCACCATTACTGAGACTAGCTTTATAATTCCAGACTTTATTAACTGAATTCAAATGGGATTCAAAGCCCTGCCCCCAGAGTATTAGCCCCCCGCTAGTCCAGGGACATTACCAACCTGCCACCATCCCTCCCCGAAGATCGGTCATTCTTGTTGTAAGGCAGGTTGGGGGAGAGGGGGGAGCAGTGATAGCTCTCCTCCAGGTCTAACCTGCTGGGAGGGAGGAACCTGGATGGGAAGGGGCCCAGGCTAGTATTTTCCTTATTTTGGGGCTTCCTGAATGGGCTGGAGTCTCGCATTGCCCCCCCGAATCAGACATCATCGCCATCCATGGGAGCTCGCTGTGTGGCAATTACCCTGCCACGTTTCCTGCCTCACAGAAGCGACTGCATTTCAGAAGCGCTTCACTGGCCATATTCACTGAGGTTGCAAAGAGCAAGCCTTTCCCTTCTGTCCCCATTCATAACTGTCTGCTCCAAATTGGCCACGAAAGCAGAGCCAAGGCTTTACTTTCCACGCCACACTTACGAACATATAATGGAATAGAAGCATAAGATGGTTACAGCCCAGAAGGAGGGCCATTCGGCCTATCAGGTCCATGCTGGCTCTCTGCAACAGCAACTCAGCTGGTCCCACGCCGCCCCCCCACCTCCCCCAACCAGGCCTTTCTCCACAGCCCTGTGAATACTTCCCTCTTCAATAATTATTCAATTTACCTTTCGAGAAACACATTTGAAATGGCAACTGGCAGCAGCGGAGGTGGAGTGGCGGGGGAGGGGGTTGTTGGGGGGGGCGGGGGTGAGGGTAGATGGTGAATATCCAATTGCTAATCGTGGCAACACTTGACTGACACCCTTTTCTGCAGGGTGCATTTCATCATTGGAAGAAATTAAAAGGAATCCATTTTAAGAGGTGACACGGCAGAGATTTCATGGGGCAGCAAGATCCATCCGCCAGTTTACAACAACAGACTGTAGCTTTAAACCAGTTCCTCTTTAAAATCAATGCATTCTACCAAGGTTCCAAATTCCCATCCTGATGCCAGGAATTTCGTCAAATGGTACCCAGCTACTGCGATCTCATCTGTTATTGATGCTTCCCACTGTTTCATTCACACCAGTAGGAGTTTGGCTAATAAACAGATTATCAATGTTTGCTTATTGCATGGCTGCTGTTTTTACTGTTAATTAATCCATGCTGTTCTATTCGTTTCCTTCATAACTAATGTATTTGTTTTCCCGTTGGCTTGCAATGTGATCTACGTTGACAATTTCCAATTACGGGATGGAGTAGAGTGGGCCCACACCCGATGCAATTTAGAAGAAAGGGAGGTGATCTCGTTGAAATTTATAAGAGCCGGCAGGGGCTTGACGGGGTAGACACTGGGAGGTTGTTTCCCCCTGGCCGGAGAACCTCGAACGCGGGCGGTACAGTCTCAGGAGAGAGGGTCAGCCGTTTTGGCCTAGCGATGAGGAGGAATTTCCTTCACTCAAAGAGCTGTGGATCTTTGGAACCCTCTACCCCTGAGGGATGTGGACGCTCGGCCATCGAGTATATTCAATGTTGATTTTTGGACTCAAAGGGAATCGAGGGAAATGGGATTATCGGATGGGAAAATGAGGTTCAAAGATCAGCCGTGAACTTATTGAAAGGTGGAATAGGCTCAAGAGGCCTACTCCTGCTCCGATTTTTTTTTAAATGTTTTTATGTTCCTATTAACCTTTTTCTTACTCATTCATGGGGTGTGGGTGTCACTGGCAAGGCCAGGATTTGTTGCTCATCCCTAACTGCCCTTGATTTGAGTGGCTAGCTCGACCATTTCTGAGGATCTGGAATCGCAGACTGGGTAAGGATGGCCGATTTCCTTCCCTAAAGGACATTAGTAAACCAGATGGGCTTTTTACTACAATCAGCGATAGCTTACTGGTCACCGATACTGGGACTAGCTTTCAATTCCAGACTTTTATTAATTGAATTTAAAATTCCACCAGCTGCCGTGGTGGGATTTGAATCCATGCACCCCAGAGCGTTAACTCTCTATGCCTTCGGGATAACTCACCCATTGACATTACCACGACAACATCATCTCCCTCCCCACCCCACCCCCCTTCTTATAACAATGGATTACATCTAGGAAAAGATCTCACACTGCAGGCTGGTCGGTGTTGTAAGTGCCCAGCCCAAGGCTAGTGCCAGGGTCCATGAACAGACCTGCAGAGGTCAAGGTTAAGGAGGGGAACAGTGGCATTTTCCAAACTGTGCCCACAAAGGTAGGGAGACTGGGAAGGGAGGGAAGGAAGGAGTGAAGATAGGGATGGAAGGGAAGAATATTTATGTGTGCAGCACCATTCACATCTTTAGGACATGCCAAAAAGTCCTTTACAGCCAAAAAAAATTACTTTCCAAGATCGGACACCTTTGTTGGGCGCCATGTTGCAGAGTAAAGTCAGTAGGTGATCTTAAATCAAAGCTGGGAGGAGTGGTTGAGGAAGCTTCTCAGCGTTAGGAAAAAGAGATGGTGGTTTGGGATGAACAGTGTTTGAATTGTGAAAATATTGAATGGATAATCTAGCTGTGGAGGGATTCTCTTCACTGTTCCCCCAAGGAAACAAGGGACATGATTTAATGTCGAGGAAACATTAAGCTGATAATCGTTTGTCTCCTTTCCTCAGTGTTTTTCACGCAGATATACAGATAGTTCTCCTCATTTCCACTAAAATGTGACTTCAGCCATGACCCCCTTCATCACCGTCCCACCATCGCTTCATTATCTCTGACCAGCCACATTTCCAGCTCAGGTGCCCGTGTGTGAATACAATGAGAGATGGCAGCTGGAGATCTAAGCATCTCCCTCTAGCTGGACGACAGCTGACACATACAGATGTAGAGGCATTACAGGACAGAAGGAGGCTATTCAACCCATCAAGTCTTTTATGGTTTTGGTTATCAGGTCCACTTTCTCCAGCGAATGCTGGCTGCGCCCTTGATACTAACAGACCGATTAAATGAACAAACACTGGTAGTCTATTGGAACTAAGAACAGAGCACTAACACCATGTGTGCTTCTTCATTCAACTCCAGCTCTAGGCTTACAGTTACCCAAGAAGCCCGTGCTGTGTAGCGATTGGTCGATACAGTCACATAGTCAACCAAGCACTCCACTTTACCACATCCCTCCCTCTTTACTTGAAAGTACAATCGACAAGCTTCACAACACCCCAATTATTTACGTGAATAACTATTTACAAGTCAAGCCACTCAGGAGGCTTTCTCAGACATGTCAAACACCATAGCTCAATGGCCTCGGCTGGTTTTTCTGAGACCCCCTTCTCAGGGGTCAACTGTCCACCAGGCTCTTCGGTGGAAGAGGGAAAGTTTGTCTCTTCAACCTTCTCGTGTCCAACAGGCCCCACCCGATACTGGCAAATCGCGCGATGTTTCTTCCACGTGCGGTGCAGACTCAAACGCAAAAGATGACGGCATTCCTTCTTGTGGAAGTGTCTCTCTTCTCTGGAGATGATCCACGTGTCATCTAATTATTCGGCCGTTTACCGACACATCATAGGAGAGAGGTCCTGTCACATTGCTCACTTCACCCAGTAGCCAATTGGGCCCATGTCCAAAGTTCTTTGCGACCCTGTGAAATTCCTTTCATGATTATGGCCATTGTGTCTTGCCTTTTGGGCCTCTTGGCTTCTGTCCACCCTCCCCCCCCTAAATTCAGCCTGATAAGAGTTAGACGGGTGCAGAGACGTCTCTTCATTAGTAATTCAGCAGGGGCAACAGCGGTGGTCGTGTGTGGTGTCGAACGTGAACAGGGGCCGTGACAGTCTGGTGCTGATGGAATCCCCATCCAGCTTTTTCATCCCGGGCGTGAAAGTTTAGACTGCCCGCTCGGCCAAACCATTAGAGGCGGGCGGGGTGGTAAGGTGAGGGTTTGATACGAGATACTCCACTGAGGGTTATAAACCTGTGAAACTCCCCGCTGGTAAATACAGTCCCGTCGTCTGACTCGAGCACCTCTGTAACCCGTGCACTGTAAACCTCTGTCGCAATCGGTCTATGGTGGCAGCTGACGTGGGTGACCAGACTTTGTAGACCTCCATCCACTTGGAATGGGCGTCCATTAGTAAAAGGAACATCGCGCCCAACAAGGACCCCACATAGTCGATGTGGAGGGACACTCATAGCCGCCCCGGCCATTCTCAGGAGTGCAATGGAGCTAAGGGGGGGTTAGCATTTGTACCTGCTAACACTAAAGACAACTTTTGACTAGGATTTCAATGTCCGCTTCCATCCCTGGACACCACAAGTAGCTGCGTGCGAGCATCTTCATCTTAAGGGTAGTCGAGTATATTGATACAATCCTCGATGTGTATTGATGGTCGCGACTTCCCTAGAACCTTCTTCCAACTCTACCTGCTGGTAGGTGTGGCTGATGTCGAGTTTTGAATACATGATAGCCCCTGCCGATTTCGAATATAATTCAGCAATCTTTGATATCGGGTGTCTATCAAGTTTGGCCACTCTGTTTACCGTTAACTTATAGTTGCCACATAAGCGATCACTTCAGTCTGGCTTCAGGGTACTATGGGTGCCAACCGTTTGGAAAATTGCACCGGTTGTAAGATACTCAACTTTTCCAGCCTGTTTATCTCAGTCTCAACCTTGTCCCGTAGAGCATAAGGGACTGGTCTGGCTCTGCTAAATGTGGGGGTTGTGTTAGGGTCTACGTGGATTTTGGCTTGTGGCCCACAAATCCTTCCTAGCTCATCACTGAAAATGGAAGCGCCCTTTTGTAACAATTCCTGTTAAGTTTCTCGTTCTGATTTGAAAAATCTCGGCCCATTGCAATTGAATCTTTTTGAGCCAGTTGCAACCAATTAAACTGGGGGCCCACCCCAGCTACTACTATAAGGGGTAAATTTGCAGACCAATCCCCATACTGCACCAGGACTTGACATATCCCTTTCACTCTTATTTCTTCGCCCGTATATGTTTTTACCTTAGTGTCCGACTCTTCCAAACTTAAAGGATGGACTCCTTTATGCAAGTATCTGAACGTATGTTCTCCTATGACAGACACTGATGCCTCCATCTTGATGGGTTTTTCATTGACTCCAACGACCACCTGGATTGGTTCAGTTCTACCCGCTTTCCGGTTGTGTGATGAATCGATGTCAGATTCTGCTTCCGTTGGTTCTTCAACGAGACAGATTTCGCGATTTCTACCTTTGTTTTTAAAATGCTGTAAGTGCCACAGTGCGCTGGCAGTAAAAGCATTCGGTATTTCTGAACTGTCGATCGCCTGCTGGTTGCCTGGATGCATTTCTCTCCTTAATGTCGTACTGTTGTTCACTGTAGTCCTGTTGTTCTTCAATGGCCTGTACATAGTGGGCATTCCATGCCTTGCTGCAGAGTCCGGCGTTTTCACCCCTTTTATTACCGGCCCTTTCCACACTACCAGATGGACAGCGCCATTTTGTGTATCCAAGTCTCTAACAGCACTCTGCATGGCTGTTGCCAATTCTAATGCCTTACTGAAGTCTGGATTAGTTTCAGATAGCAATCGCCTTTGAATAGCATCGACCCCAATTCTGCATATCAGTCCATCTCTCAACATGTCATTAATTGAAGTGCCGAACTCACGATATTCTGTAATTCCTCTGAAGCAGCTATATAGCCAGCGATTGTCTTTCCCGGAATCCTATTCCTGGAATTGAATTTAAAATGCTGCATGGGTGACTGAGGGCTTTGGCTTCAGGTGTTTTTTTTTTTACAATGTTTACTAACTCGTCAAAAGTCTTCGTATCGGGGGGGGGGGGGGGGGGGGGGGGGGGGTGCGGTGGGTGTTCGGTCACGTGAGGCTGCGGATCAGCCCGTACGCTTTGCTCCCGCGTGTGGACGAAAGAATTGCCCTCTTCTTGTCCCCTCCCACCCTGAGATGTCATTAGCGGTAAAGAAAAACGCTGGGTGTTCAACTACTGAGACCGGTCATCGGAAACGGGCTCGAATGGTTCAAGTTACCCAAACCGCGGTATACTCGGTGACTAGGGAGATTGCACTTTCAAACAGCGTTCAAGGTAGTGGCGAAGTAATGTGTCTGGCTTACCGCGGCTTTCCTGATTGCCACCAATCGATCCAGTTTATCCTCGTCGCCAGTTTTATGTTTTCGGTTATCGGGTTCGCTTTGTCCGGTGAATTGCGAGCTGCGCCCTTGATATTAACACATTAGTTGGTGCTTGAAACAAGATAGGCAGAGAGAACAAACACTGGTGGTCTACTGGAACTAAGAACAGAGCACAAACACCATGTGGGCTTCCTCAATCACCTCCAGCTCTAAGCACAGTTACCAAAGTAACCCGCGCTGTGTAGTGATTGGTCAATACAGTCACATGGTCAATTAACTACATTCTCTTAAAGGTACATAGCACTCCACTTTACCACAGAGTCCATGCCAGGAATGTGACACTCTGAATCAAAAGGTAGCATCCACCACTGAATATGTTTCATTCCTCAACCTGTTGCAGAGCTAGGTGACATGAGAAAACAAGATTTAGAAAAAAAAGATAAAAGAGCAATTGGCTCGGCAACAGGTTTACATTTGCATGATCTTTCCCATGGCACTTTACAGAGACACCTGACTTTGGGCTTCATTATCCATCTCATGCGATGGATTATCTTCCTGAATCATTACCTCTGAAGCTACACTTCCCTACCACCTCCCAACACAAGGATCTACACTTGCCCCCCTCTTATTTCTCATTGACATGCTGCCCCTCAGCGATATCACCTGAAAACGCAATGTCAGGCTCCACATGTATGCTTACGATACCCAGTTTTACCATCTCTCTCTCTCAAGCCCTCCACTGTCTCTAAATTATCAGACTGCTGATCCAACATCGATATTGGATGCTTCCTCCAATTAAATACTGGGAAGGTTAAAGTCGTTGCCTTTGCTCCCTCCACAAACTCTGTTCCCTGGCAATTGACTCCGTCCCTCACCCAGCCAATGTTTGAGGCTGAAACAGACCCTTCTCAGGCTCAATGTCCTAACTCCAGACCCAAAACTCTTCTTCATCACAGCTTACTTCCCATTGCCCGACTCCCACCCTGCCTCTCTCATCTGCTGCTGAAACCCTCATCCATACCTTTGTCACCTTCAGATTCTACTGGTCAAATACTTTCCTGACTGGCCTCCCAGTTTTCCCTTCCATAACCATTGGCATATCAAAAATTCTGTTGTCTGTATTCTTACTCCTACTAACCAACACCCTTGTGCTCACTGATCTAAGGGCTCCCATTCTGACAGTGCACCAATAACATTCTCACCCTTGTTTTCAAATCCCTCGGCCCCTCCCTATCTCTGCAATCTCCTCCAGCCCCACAATGCTCTGACATCTCTGCATTCCTCCAATTCTGGCCTCTTGAGCATCCCTCATTTTAATCGCTGCACCATTGGCGGCCGTGTCTTCAGCTGCCTGGGCCCTAAGCCCTGGAATTCCCTCCCTAAACCTCTTCACCTCACCTCCTCCTCCTTTTAAGATGCTCCTTAAAACACACCTCTTTAACTAAGTTTTTGTTCACCTGTTCTGATTTCCCCTTCTGAGACAGTGTTAAAAGACCAAAATGTTTTGATTATTATCGATGTTGTTAAATGCCTAGGGATGTCTTACTCCATTAAATGCACTCAGTAAATGTAAGTTACCATAGATAATGCTCCTGTGCAGCACCATGTGACATATTGCCATGTTAACAATCCTATATACTTCTACAAAAGCAAAAAACTGCAGATGCTGGATATCCAAAACAAAAACAAAAATAGCTGGAAAAACTCAGCAGGTCTGGCAGCATCTGCAGAGAGGAACACAGTTAACGTTTCGAGTCCATATGACTCTTCAACAGAACTAAGTAAAATAGAAAAGGCTTGAAATGTAAGCTGGTTTGGGGGTGGGGGGTGGGACAAGAAGAGCCTATATTGTTGTTAATTATTAACTAAATTGAAAAGTTTCAGAACCAATAAAATAAAGATAAATGATCCATTTTAAAATGGGAACATGACTGACTAAATGTTTTCTAGTTTCATCACCTGAACTTGCCCTCGGCTCCCCAGGTGAGATTTGCCAGTGAAATTCAAAAGCTCCCAGGCAAGTTACTGGACCACAAGTGAAGACCATCCCTTAGAAATCATATCACACCACTTTGGCTGTAGTGTTTCTGCAGTCGTAACTCCGAATTTATGCCACTATTTTTGCATCCATGCTGATCCAAAACCAATCTGATCAGGACCAAATGATAGGATAAGTGGGCGAGGAAGATGAACACTGTGTTGGTAAAAGCAAAAAGTGCTTTGTGCTCACTAAAGAGTGTTACAATGATGATGTACTAAACTTCACAGTAATGTCAATTTACAACCTCAGTGTAAAAGGCAGCAACTGTTACTTTTATTCTCTGCTTGTGGCTAATTCATCAATGTGAATGTCTTTGCCTGGGATTCACAGTAAAATGAGGGGCCCCTTCAACTGCCTGCTAATCCCCATTGCCAAATTAAGCCATCCCTCTTACAACATATCCCTTATACTGGAAAGATTTAGGTCAGAGAATGTCAAGCAGCCCATCACAATTCTTTTTCATTACCTGGGGAGCCATCGATTCCTGGTAATGTACCTCATGGCACAGCCAGTAAGTCACTCAAACTGCCAGGCGACATATAAAATTGCAAACAAATGGCATGCTTTAGCAATGCAGTTAGCGGAGTCTCATTAAACACTCAAGAATCACCTAAATCCTCTTATATTTCCCCATTCCCAAGTGTCACACATAATCCTGAGGATGAAAAAATCCTGCACCAGCTCAGCCTGATAAAGAAAGGTTTTTAGTGCTTGGTAAGAAGTTTGGGCGTGTGTGTAGCTAAAGCGTTGTACAGATAGGAAAGGTCCACAGTGATAGAAGAGGAAGGTAGGGACATGCCTGAGTTTGGTTATTCCAGGCACATGGAATCAGAGTTATTATGGCACCGGAGGAGGTCTTCCAGCCTATCGAGTCCACGCCAGCTCTCTGTGAAGCAATCCAATCAGTCCCATTCCCCCGCTCTATCCCCACAACCCTGCAAGTTTATTCTCTTCACACCCCCATCCAACTTCCACGTTGAAAGACTTGAAGAAGGAACAAGGTGAAGAAGGTGGGTTTGCATTACTATAGCGCCTTTCACAATCTCAGGACGCACCAAAGGGCTTCACAGCCAACCAAGTGTAGTCACTGCTGTAATGTAGAAAACGCTGCAGCCAATTTGCACACAGCCAGCTCCCACAAACAGCAAATGTAACAACGACTAGGTAAGCTGATTGATAGTGTTGTTGAGGATAACTATTGGCCAGCCCATCGGGGAGAACTCCTGTTGCTCTTTCACAAGATCTTTCACATCTACCCAAGAGGACTGACAGGAGATCCATTTAATGTTTCACCCAACAGACAATGCTAATTGTATGAATTAAGGTTAAGAGTTTACAGGTTGGGAGTGCTCATTGGACAATTATTTGTGCACATATAAAGAGACACTTATTGACACTGGGGTGATGTAAAGAATGGTGAGTAAAGAATGAGTCCTAGTCTCTTCCCTCACCAACTGGCCATAAAAGGTTTAACACAGGATGGCTAGTGGGATAAGTGGAGAGGTGGCACACCCCTTGTAGTGTATCTGGTTGTTGGAGCTGAGGTGCATTCTCTCTGGGCAGTGTAGAGGGAGCTTTATTCTGCATCTGACCAATTGTCACTGTCTCAAAGTATTTCTACTCTAACAAGCTGACTTTGATAAAGGTATAACTTAAAGTGAAAA
Organism: Carcharodon carcharias; assembly: GCF_017639515.1. Lineage (NCBI taxonomy): Eukaryota > Metazoa > Chordata > Chondrichthyes > Lamniformes > Lamnidae > Carcharodon > Carcharodon carcharias. The sequence continues at coordinate 9,460,873 of NC_054496.1, read as the reverse complement.
ATAAATGTCCCAGTGAGAAAATAAAATAATGAAAATGATTAATTAGCCCTTCAATCCAAATAACTATCTGTCGTTTATCATCAGTGCAGTGAATGCACCACTCAACGATGTGTTCACAATTTCCTTTAATTCCTTGCAGAATTCAAGGACATCGATGCCTGGTGACATTCTCTCTGTGGTACCTTGAGCAATGTGCAGAGGTATTCTCAGTGCACTTGGCTAAGGTATATAGAAAGAAGGAAGGTGAGAGAGACAGACAAGGTAGAAAGAAAATTAGCAGGAGAGAGAGAGAGAAAGGGGGAAAATATGTTTCTCCTGTAGGAAATTGGCCATCCTTACCCAGCCTGGTGGATTTCCTTCCCTAAAGGACTTAAGTGAACCAGATGGGTTTTTACAACAATCGATGATGGTTTCATGATCACCACTACTGAGACTAGCTTTCATAGTCCAGATTTTATTAATGAATTGAATCTAAATTGCTGCTGTGGTGGAATTTTCACACATGTCCCCAGTGCATTAGTCTAGACCAATGACATCACCACTATGTCTCTATCGCCTCCCCATTTAACTGCACCTATTAACATAATTGCTTATGAGACTTGGTGGGCTAGATTTTATATGCCCCCGCTGGTCATATTTTCAGCGAATAGGGTTTGGGGGGGGGGTGGGGGGGGCATGTAAAATAGGGCAGGTGCCCCGCTCCTTCCTACCCCACCCCAGCAACCGAGCTCACCCTCGTGACACAGCAGGCGAGTGGCTGCCAAGATTGGCAGCCCATCCGTCACATACAAATAAATAACTACGGGTCAAGAAGCCAACTGACCCCTATAATATGCTGCCCACACCGGAATGTGTGGTATGGGTTGGCGGAAGTGGGCAGCCTGTTTCTCTTAAAAAGATTTAAAAGGGTGGGAGGGAAGGTGGGGTGCTATCTTTAAAGGTGCCCTTTGCGTATCAGGGGGCAGCCCCCCTGCTAAGATAGCACCCCCACCTTCCTTCCTACCCACCTGCTCTCCGAAACCCGCCACTCCCACTCTCCCCCTCAACCCCCCTCCCGAAGCTGACCAAACTCTCCCCGCCCATTACCCTGGACTTCGCTGAGTCTGCAGTCCATTGGGATCTTCACCTTGGGACTGGTCGCACTCTCCACGACTGAGCTCTTGGCATTGCCAGAGTTGCTAGAGCTGCTGACCAAAGGGATAGGCTAGCAGCTCCCGAGGGCGGGACTTCCTCCCCAGTGAGGGGCAGAAAGGTCCCACCGTCCACCAAGCTCGCCCGCGTTATATAATGGTGGCAGGACTCCCTGCATGGAACGAATCGGCTTCTAGCTGACTTGCCTTTGGCGTAGGGTAGGGGGAGGGTGTGGTGGGGCGTGGGGGAGGTGGGGGTGGGGTGGGGGGGCGTGGTCGGGGATGATGGTGATACATCTATTTCACCCCCGTCCCCCCACACACACATGTAAGATGCAGCCCATTGTTCTGAATTTGCTACGAGAAAGGTGTTGAGAGAAACACCTGTACAGGAATGAAATTAGACTCAACCTTTCCTGATGATGTAGATGCAGGTGTTCACTCACATTCACCCTCCCTGGCAATGCCCTTAGCGACAGTATGTTCTCTTCAAGGGATTCTAAGGAGGGCAGAAATCATTTTTAGGGTTAAACCAGCATGAAGCAGTTTGTGCCAAAGGCCTCCTCAGACTAGCCAGACTTAACTTCTGACTTCTCATCCTAAAAGCAGTGAACAAGATAAATAGGTTAATTATGAACCACATCACAGCTATTAACCTTTGTGGCTTCTTCCACTTTAAGATTCATGAAATGTTAAATAATTTGTACAATCCATTTCACTCACCATTTCAGCCCACTTCAAATCCTTTGACGTCCCCAGCTATTATCGCGCATATAAATCATCATTCTTTTACAGGTTTGAATGTGTTTTTACAAGCTTTATTAAAAATAGCATTCACGCTTCTTATTGAAAATTTCTAACAAAGGTTTCTTTTCATTGTGAAGGGTTGGTTCATATCCGAGAACGTGAAGATTTACATAGAATTTACAATCAGTCGCTTGGATCTTACAGAAATTAGACATTTCTGAAAATAGAAACACGCGATTGAAGCTTTTCATTGTCGCTCGTCAGGACAAACACAAGAATACCAAATTTCAAACCATTACAACAATTTATACTACACCTTTTCTCCTGTAGTATAAATTGTTGTGATAGTTTGAAGTTTGGTATTCTTGCATTTGTCCTATTGAGCAAAGTCCAAAAGCTTTGCCAATGTGACTCTCTCTCCAGAAATATATTATTTATGGCGCAGTAATTCAGCTCAACTTGTGATTATGCTCCACACGAGCCTCGTCCCACACTACTTCCTGCACCTTCCTCCCTCATGTTTATCTAGTTTCCCCTGAGGTGCATCTCATTAAAGAAAAACGATGAAAGTTTTCTTCACTGATTGTCTTCATGTTAACTTTTGCTGAAGATCATTGCTGCCCATTGGGAGTGGATTGGACTTACCTTCCTTTAGGAAATATCAGAACAATGTAGGCAGTACATTGGTGCACTCAAACTCTTCTGAACTTCCACACATTTAAAAGGCCTCCTTTACTCTGCAAACAAGGGACTCAAATGAAAAATTCTGGAAATGTGGGGCAAATTGAGATAAGAGCAGGCCAAAAGATAGGAATCCTGTAGCGAGTAACTCACCTCCTGACTCCCCAAAGCCTGTCCACCATCTACAAGGCACAAGTCAGGAGTGTGATGGAATACTCCCCGCTTGCCTGGATGAGTACAGCTTCAATAACACACAAGAAGCTCAACATTATCCAGGATAAAGCAGCCCACTTGATTGGCACCCCATCAACAAAGATTCACTCCCTCCACCACCGACACACAGTAGCAGCAGTGTGTGTACCATCTACAAGATGCACTGCAGGAACTCATCAAGGCTTCTTAGACAGCACCTTCCAAACACACAACCTCCACCATCTAGAAGGACAAAGGCAGCAGATACTTGGGATACCATCTCCTGGAAGTTCCATTCCAAGCCACTCACTATCCTGACTTGGAAATATATCGTCGTTCTTTCACTGTCGCTGGGTCAAAATTGTGGAACTCCCTTCCTAACAGCACTGTGGGTGTACCTACAGCACATGGACTGCAGCGGTTCAAGAAGGCAGCTCACCACCACCTTCTCAAGGGCAATTAAGGATGGGCAATAAATGCTGGCCCAGCCAGCGACACCCACATCCCAAGAAAGAATATTAAAAATCAGTCATGCTCCAGAAGAGAAATTCAGGTATAGGCTCTTCGCCTGAAACACATTCCTATCAGAAGCTGAGGGATCAGCAATGTGTTTTTTTTAACAATTTCCATTTTTTGTTCTAGTTTCCCTCATTTGTGCTATCAAAATGATTGGAGGTGAGGTCATTTACACCAGTGTACTCGGATGCCTGAACCCTAATCTTGTGTTGTCATATCAGTGAATTTATAAGTACTGCGGTGACTGTATTTCTACATCTTTCATGTCCTCCCAAGGTATTTTACAGACAATGAGCCACTTCTTAAAGTATAATCACTGTTGTAATGTAGGAAAACACAGCTGCCATTTGTGCATAGCAAGCTCCCACAACAGCAATAACATTACGTCCAGATTATCTCCCTCATAAAGCTGGTTGAAGGGTAAATGTTGTCCCGGACAATGGGGAGAATTCCCCTGTTCTTATTTGAGGACATTTCATGGAATCTTTTGCATCCATCCTTATCGAAAAGATTACACTCCTGGCAGGGTCTCACTGGCTCAGCACTTAACGGTACTGGGAGAGTGGGCCTAGATTTTTGTGCTCAAGTTGCTGAAGTGGGACCTACTGACTCAAGAGGCCTGTGTGCTGACCACTGAGCTGTGGCTGAGAGAAAGGAATGACCCCTGTGATGAGGTGAGCCTGTCGACACTCTCTGTCAAGGCCTGTTTGAAACCTTACAGGCAGGAAGGGGATTAATTTAAACAGCCCTGACTTCTCCACTCTGTTCGTAAAAAGAAATGTGTTTTTGATTTCTGATTCCCCCCTTTATAAGTGGTGGCGTATTTTCCCCAACCCCTCCAGTTTGGAGCGATCCAAACCTCCATTAGTAACCCCACTCGAGCAAGCTCGAGCTAGGGTAAAATCAGAGGGGTAGTTTATTTCACACACACTCAAAAAACGCAGAAAGCGGGTTCACAATATCCGCCACTTTTGCGTTCATACAATAAAAGAGATAGGGGAAAGAAAGGGGTTCGGGGCCAAGACCACAGACAAAAATAAGACTTATGGTTTCACGTGAGTCCAGAATCAAAAAGTCCAGTGCTGCATTCCTCCAGGGGTTAGCGGGCTGAAATTGTTGGAGGATGATTCGCTTTTCCAGAAGCAATGACTTCCATGATGAGAGAAGGCACGTGGAGATAAATTAGTTTTCTGGGCACAGACACAGAATTCAGATGTCCCAGTAGTACACAAGGCCTGGGCAATTTAAACTTCGGCAGCTCTTTCTGTTGCTACCTGTTAGGTGGCAAATGGTGGACAGGGGCAAGCTGTTAGCCTGGAGTCCAGGTCCTCCTCTGGGATTAAACAACGACTGGAGATGATTGAAGCAATTCGAACAGCGCAAGTCTTGGTCATGTGACACACCCTGTGCTTTGCATCTAGCTATTCAGCTAACGAGGCCCCTTGTTAAAACCGATTGTATTTTGAGCAGGTAACTCTAGAACTATTAGCACAACATTAGAGACGAGGAGTCACAAATAGCTCTGCCTTTGTCCACAGCTGGCTGGTGCAGATGTCTCGTCTACTAGCCTTTGTGTTAAGTTGGCTGGAATGTTTATACAAAGCAAGGAGTGTTACATTCCGGGGGTTTGAGACGTTATCCTTTGCCCATTTTTAAACTGCTCAGATACTTCCGGAACTACCATCATGTAGTCAGTGGCAACTATTTTATCAATACTGTCATTTGTCCACTAACAAAAAAAATACAGAATTTAAACAAGAGAATGTGGAGGAGAACAAATTTCTTTCAGATTTTTTTCCTTCCTCATCTGTTGGGCAAGGGAAGGGGCATGTGAGAAAGGAACCAATACCTTCAGGAGAGAGGCAAGAAGTATAGTGAATGTGATGAAAAGAATTCCAGTCCATTAAAAGATAAAGTTTGCGTAGACTGACCCATTAGTTATAATCTCTTATATCTCCAGCAGCGAGACATTAATTCCTTGCAGTGCGTTTTATGTTTCAATCATTTAATTGTGCATTCCCATTCCATTGTGTGCTGTAACCTAGAAACTATGAAGTGATGGGGCTTATAGCAGAAGCTTCTGGAAGTGTTTAAACCTAGCAAAATGTTGCTGATTACAATAAGACTGATCTCCTCTCCATAAATGTCACTGAGCTTTATAAAACTCAACAACCGTCGAAATTTAAGATATAATTCAGGGAAGTGTTTAAACCCCAGTGAGAGACAGCTATAAACCACACTTTCAGGCAGATTTTACATCAGCTGGAGAAAGCACCTGACTCTGGATTACTAGCGAAAGGAAACACCATCAATATCAGCATGAGCACGCTCATTATTGAACCGGTGAGAGTCTCAGCGATAAGGATTGTATATGCAACAATCTCACAACTTCCACAGGTCCACAGGGAGGTGCTGCAAGTTAGAACTGGTGGTTTCATCCAAAGGGTGGAGGCTTTTCTATTTGTTGTTGTCATCATCACTAAGGCCACCCATTTCCACCTCTGTAACAGACGTGGTCTGTCTCAGCTCATCTGCTGCTGCAATCCCTCGTTCATGCCTTTACCTCCAGACTATTCCAACGCACGCACCCCTGGCTGGTCTCTCACATTCTACCCTTCGTAAACTTGAGGTCAACCAAAACAATGTGTCTCAACTCGCACCAAGTCCTGTTCCCCGTCACCCATGTACTCATTGATCCACATTGATTCCCGTTCAAGCAACAAAAACTTTAAAATTCCTACCCTTGTTTTCAAATCCATTCATGACCTGGTCCCTCCTTATCTCTGCAACCTCCTCCAGCACCACAACCCTCTGAGATACCTGCGCTCCTCTATTCGTGGCCTCTTGTGCATCCTCAATTATACTTGCTCTACCATTGGTGGCCGTGCCTTCAGTTGCCTAGGCCCCAAGCTCTGGGATTCCCTCCCTACACCTCTCCGCCTCGCTATCTTGCTTTCCTTCTTTAAGATGCTCATTAAAACCTACCTCTTTGACAAAGCTTTTGGTCATCTGATCTAGTATTTCCTTGTGTCACGGTGCCATATTTTACTCCATAATGCTCCTGTGAAGCAGCTTGGGATGTGTCATTGTGTTCAAGGCGCTACGTAAATGTAAGCTGTTGTTGTTCTGGAAATGCATTTGGATTCCAGCTCAGTTCTCACCATCTGCTACTTTGGTGCAACACAGTGTTTATCATTCCTGGATCTAGATCATCTATCAGCTTAGGTAACTCAGCGTATCTCATTTTATCTCAGGGTATCTCAGTTTATTCAGAGTACCTCAGGGTATCTCAGTGTATTCAGGGTACCTCTGTGTATCTCAATGCACCTCAGTGTATCTGAGGGTTCCTCAGTGTAACTCAATGTATCTCAATATACCTCAGTGTATTCAGGGTATTTCAGTGTATCTCAGTGTACCTCAGTGTATCCAGGGTATTTCAATGTATCTCAGTGTACCTTAGTGTATCTAGGGTATTTCAATGTATCTCAGTGTACCTCAGTGTATCCAGGGTATTTCAGTGTATCTCAGTGTACCTCAGTGTATTCAGGGTATTTCAACGTATCTCAGTGTACCTCAATGTATTCACGGTATTTCAGTGTATCTCAGGGGATCTTAATGGATCTCAGTGTACCTCTGGGTATCGTAGTGTATCTCAGGGTAACTCAGTGCACCTCAGGATATCTAGGAGTATCTCTGGGTACCTCAGGGTATTAGGGTACCCTAGATATCTCAGGGTACTTCACAGTATCACAGGGTATCTCATGTACCTCAGGCATCTCAGGGTACTTCAGATATCATGGGTTAACGCAGGGTACCCATGTTAAAGGCACTCAATTTCATACAACTTTTTTTTAAATGCGGGGAAGATCTTAGCAGATTTGTCAGCATCTGTGGAGAGAGTAATAGAGTGAAGGTTACAGATTGATGGCTTTCATCAGAACAACATCACTGACCTGACCTGAGGCGTTAACTCTCTCCACAGATGCTGCCAGACCTGCTGAGTCTTTCCAGCATTTTCAGTTTTGATTTCAGATCTCCAGTATCCACAGTTTTGATCAGCGTAAGTAGTGTCCGGGAAAACTGAGCTTCAGCAGCAGCCAAACTGAAACCTAAGCCCACCTATTGCAAGCGATAAAACTTTTTAAAAACGTATTTTTCATGGGATGTGGGCGTCGCTGGCTGGGCCAGCATTTATTGCCCATCCCTTATTGCCCTTGAGAAGGTGGTGGGTGAGCTGCCTTCTTGAACCGCTGCAGTCCGTGTGGTGTAGGTACACCCACAGTGCTGTTAGGGAGGGAGTTCCAAGATTTTGACTCAGCGACAGTGAAGAAATGGCCGATATATTTCAAAATCAGGATAGTGAGTGGCTTGGAGGGGAATTGTAGGTGGAAGTGTTCCTATCTGCTGCCCTTGTCCTTCTGGATGGTGGGGGTCATGGGTTTGGAAAGTGCTGTCAAAGGAGCCTTGGTGAATTCCTGCAGTGCACCTTGTAGATGGTTCACACACTGCTGCTACTGTGTGTCAGTGGTGGAGGGAATGAATGTTTAAGGTGGTGAATTGGGTGCCAATCATGCAGGCTGCTTTGTCCTAGATGGTGTTGAGCTTCCTGAGTGTTGTAGGAGCTGCACTCATCCAGGCAAGTGGAGAATATTCCATCACACTCCTGACTTGTGCCTTGTAGATGGTGGACAGGCTTTGGGGAGTCAGGAGGTGAGTTACTCTCCACAGGATTCCTAGCTTCTGACCTGCTTTTGTAGCCACAGTATTTATATGGCTGGTCCAGTTCAGTTTCTGGTCAATGATAACCCCCAGGATGTTGGTGGTGGGGATTCAGCGATGGTAATGCCATTGAATGTCAAGGGGAGGTAGTTAGATTCTCTCTTGTTGGAGATGCTCATTGCCTGGCACATGTGTGGCACATATTAGCCCAAGACTGATGTTGTCCAAGTCTTGCTGCATTTGGACATGGACTGCTTCAGTATCTGAGGAGTCACGAATGGTGCAGAACATTCGCACTTCTGACCTTATGCTGGAAGGAAGGTCATTGATGAAGCAGCTGAAGGTGGTTGGGCCGAGGACACTACCCTGAGGAACTCCTGCAGTGATGTCCTGGAGCTGAGATGATTGACCTCCAACAACCACAACCATCTTCCTCTGTGCTGGGTATGACTCCAACCAGTGGAGAGATTTCCCCCTGATTCCCATTGACTCCAGTTTTGCTGGGGCTCCTTGATGCCACACTCGGTCAAATGCTGCCTTGATGTCAAGGGCAGTCACTCTCACCTCAACCCGGGAGTTCAGCTCTTTTGTCCATCATCATGATGGGAGCATGAACTAGTCTAGACTCCCTTCTGTACCCAATCACAGTAAAGCGTTTGTCAAACCATTTCCATAGCAGCCCTACTCCTTCAATAAATGAAAAATACTAATCACCAAACAGCCACATGTGTTTAAATCATTAAAACAGCCTAATCCCAGATGCAGTTCAATTAGAATTTAACCTCAGCTGCGCCATTTTTACAGCTATCAGTCATTTCCACTCATTTGGAGTATATTTTAATAACCATCACTCCTGGAGCTCTTTTTACCGAGTTAATTTACATATAAATATTACAATTGAAAATCACGCCATATTATCCTCTGAGATATTACTGGAGCACTTGACATAAAGCTATAAAACATAAAGGACGTGGAAAATTCCACTGAATCTGGATTTATTTTATCTCGATGGTGGTAGATATCCATTTGATTAAGCTTACATTTTGTGGAGCATTAATTCTCTGACTCCTACGCGCTCCAGGGCAACGGGACTGGAATATTACATTGGAGTCTTCAATGGAACAGCATGCGGAGTGACAACCTTCAGCACAGCATTACGAATGAAGCCTAAGGCAGTCAAATGGCTGATGGACGAACCCCAAACATCTTTTATGGTGTACTGGCACCCAAGAGTAATTTTGTGGTGGTAAACGCAAAAGGTATAAAGACTACCTTTGCAACCTCCTGCAGGCCTCGAAGATTTCTACATACCTCTCATTCTGGGCTCTCGCAAATCCCCAATTTTCAACACTCCATCATTGGCGGCTGTGCCTTTAGATGTTTGGGCCCTAAACTCTGGCATTCCCTCTTTAAACCTCTCCGCCTCTCTCTCCTCCTTTAAGGTGCTCCTTAAAACCTTCCTCTTCTACTGAGCTCTTGTTCACCTATCCAATAGTCTCCTCACGTGCCATGGTGTCAAATATTGTTCAAAATGTTTTTGGGGATTTTTTTATTCCATTAAAGATGCTCTACGAAGACAAATTGTTTTATATATGGCTGCAATGTTTATCTATATAACAGTAATCACAACCAGCCAGGTGGATGCTTCTGAGAGGCGATGGTACGTTACAGTATAAATGTAAATCAAATCAGAAAACAATAAAAGCATCAAGGATGCCAGTGGACAATTGCAAATTAGAAAACCTCCTGTGGCGTTGCTCAAGGTAAGTCGGACTTATCGCATCTTCAAATGAGAAAAAGCTGGGAAGAAAAAAAGAGAAAACTGAAGAAGGTTCAGTGTGTCTGACCTGTGGAGATAATAAGGACAGATAAAGAAATCAGATTTAACGTCCTCCTCTGTGAGGATCTTCATTTGGCGTTTGGTTTGCAAGTGTAGGTTTTGTGGATCAGTGAAAGATGAAAGGGTTTGTTGGACTAAACCTTTGACTTTTTGGAAGCAAAAAAACAAGACACTCAACAATGTTATTGAGTCATATCTCTGAGCATATGTTGAGACATTTTGTTAGGTTTAGTTTAACAATGCTAATGGGTTGATGCATTAATAGTTAACCTGCAGTGACAATATCATACTGCAGTATATGGAACCGTCCCAGTAGCTCTGATTGTGACACTCAGCTACCTATGGAACAAACTCCAGTACGAATACCAAGACATCAATGTTAAAACTGATGCTAAGCAGTAAAAAAAATCTAACTGCGCTTGAGAAATATTTATGGAAGTTAATTTCAATTCTAACTTCATTTGCAGTAAATTTATAGACTTTACCCCAACTATTATAAGATTACTTTCCAAAACTAAAATTGATTTGTTTTGCTACATGTTTCAATTAATTTAATTCAATTTTATGTACTTAGAGCACTGTGCACTGTTCCAGCTTCCATATTATAGGAAGGACATGGAGGCATTAGATAAGATGCAGTAAAGATTTACACCAGAACCGGATGGACATAACTATCCGGAAAGACTGAACACGCTGGGGAGCTTCTCCGTAGAGAAAGGATTGAGAGGGTGACTTGATAGAGGTCTTTAAAATTATGAAGGGGTTTGGCAGAGTAGACATAGAGAAGATGTTTCAATTTATGGGAAAGTCCAAAACTAGGGGTCATAAACGTATGATGATTGTGAATAAATCCTTAAAGAAATTTTGGAGAAATTCCTTTACCCAGGGAGTGGTTAGAATTTGTAACTCACTATTACATAGTGTATATGGCATAGATGCATTTAAGTGGGAAGCTCGATAGGGGAGAAAGGAATAGAAAGGTGAGATGAAGTAAGGTGGGAGGAGACTCGGATGCAGCATAAACACCAGCATGGTGCAGTTGGGCTGAATGGCCTGATTCTGTGTGCCGTACATTTTGTGTCATTTCTACTTAATTCTATAAACTTTCTTGCACTTGTACAGTCTAAGTACAAACTCTTTCTTCATCTAACAACAGGAAACACACTCTGTGTGACGACTTCTCTCTCTCTTTGCTTCCTGCTTTCTTTAAATTAACACTAGCAAGATTCTGAAACTCAAGGCTGATGTGGCAGCATTTAAAATGAATATTACTTAGCAGTCAATTACATCTGTCCCACCCTGACCACCCAACCTCATCTCCAACCATTAGAAGCACAATGTGCTGCTGCTGGATCACTTGACAAGCAAATGCTGCACTGATTAAGCACTCAAATTTTCCACAACCAATTTGCTTCCATAATTAATCAGGAGCTATTTAAATCAGTTTGTGAATTACAAAGAATGAAAATGTAAAGCAAGCATTACTGAACGAACATTTGCAATAAATCTCATCTAAATGAGTCTCATTTGCATTTCAAGTCGTTTGTTTTGAAATCTTCCCCAAATAAATAAGTTGCTGAGATTGGCTTTTCATATCCCCTCCATTATGATGGGTCTCTGCACATAGTAATTTCCCTGCACAGCTGTAACTTAATATTTTGTTCAACTCCAAGGTACATCATGAAACACAATAGCTCTTCATTAGATGAACTCCATAGCTTCACCAGCACAAAGACTGCCTAGTCCAACCTCTGGTATCATTTCACCATCTCCATCACTGTCTCAGCTTGTCTACTGCTGAAACCCTCACCCAAGTCTCTGTCATACTCGACTAGCTGCCCTTGCACCCTGCCTATAAACTCTGGCCCATCCAAATCTCCACTGTCCATTTTTCACCCTGCATCAAGTCCTGTCCAACCCCTGCCCTCACTGATGAGCATTGGGTCTCCATCCTCCACTGGTTTTGAGCTCTCTTTCAATCGGCAATAACTGCTCTTTGGTGAATCTCCTGTGGGCGGGGGAGCCTCTGGGCACTTGGATCTCAGACATTTTCATGGACAATCCCTGAACCAGGCAGAGTTAGATCTGCCAGTCTATAGATAACAGCCAATGATAGCAGCTTCATTCCATGTCCACTATTTGGAAAGAAATGTTAGCCCATTTACTCTAAATAGTTGACAGATGAACAGGTTTGCAAATGCAGTTAATAACACCAGTGGTGCTTTCTGGACTCCTGTGTGCTACCACAACAGTAACAACAACAACTTGCATTTGTATAGCGCCTGTGACACAGTAAAATGTCCCAACGTACTTCACGGGAATGTTATCAAACAAAGCTTGGCACCCAGCCACATAAGTAGATATTAGGGCAAATGAACATGAACTAGATCAAAGGGGCTTTAAGGAGAATCTTAAAGGAGAAATGAGAGATGGAGGGACGGAGATGTCTAAGGAGTGTATTTAGGAACTTAAAGCCTTGGCAGCTGAAGACATGGCCGCAAATGGTAGAGTTATTGAAATGGGGGTGAGTTAGGAAACATGCCGTGGAGTTTAGCAGGATCTCAAGTTTATGGAGGGAAATTTAGCTTTTTAGAGCAATGACCACTGAACTGAAGGGCAGATTCCTTGGGCTGCAACAGAGGAGGTCAGTACTCAGACATCAAAAATACCAAACGAGGAGATAAGGGACTATGGAGGACTGGTTAGGGGAAGTATAAGCTCAGTACCATTTAAATCATTTTAACAAGAGTTAGAGAAGATAATGACGAGCTAGCTGCAAAGCAGCCTCTTAAGAGATGCAGAGTGGGAAGGAGATGTAATTCCGGTATTGCACAATAGCAGCTGTCCATGATTCTCCCATGGTGAACAATTTGGGATACTCAGCACACACCACACAACTATCACAGAGCTGTCAATGTTCAAAAACAATCGAAGTTTGCTATTTGCATACTGCATACTTGAGAAGCTCTCCTGGGGCAAACGACACGAACATATTTTAAAGTACAGCTGCATCAATCACAAAGGCTGCCATGTATGACCAAGAGGATTTAATAGTCTAGTCTCCCTTAAGCAGTCTTTCCCTCCGTCATTCACTTCTGTTGATTCCTTTGTCCCCCCCACAGCTGCGAGTGTGCTCACCAGGGAAAGCAAGAGGTAGGAACATAGGAACAGGAAGAGGCCATTCAACCCTTCGAGCCTGTTCCGCTATTCAGTGAGACCACAGCTGAGCTGCCTCTTAACTCCATTTTTCACACCTTGGTTCTTATGTAGGATATATGGCACAGGAACAAGACATTCAGCCCAACCAGTGTTTATGCTCCACTTGAGCCTCTTCCAATCTTTCCTCATCTAAATCTACCATCCTAACCTTCTACTCTCTTCTCCTTCGTATACTTGTCCAGCTTCCCCTGAAATGCATCTATACTATTGATTGCAACCGCTCCCTGCGGTAGCGAGTTCCACATTCACATCACTCTGGGTCAGGAAGTTTCTTCTGAATTCCCGATTGGATTTCTTGGTGACTATCTTATATTGATGGCCTCTAGTTCTGCTCTTCCCCATAAGAGGAAACATTCTTTCTGTATCCACTCGATCAAAGCCTTTCATCATTCTGAAGACCTCTATCAGGTGAGCCCTCAGCCCTTTTCTCAAGAGGAAAGGGACCCAGGCTTTCCTGATATGTATACCCACACATTTCTGATATCATCCTTTTAAATCCTTTCTGCGCCCTCTCCAGTGCCTCTATACGTTCTTGTTATGTCAACCTGAACTGCAAACAGTACTCAAAGTTCTGTAACATTTAATACCCTCGCAAGTCTCTCTTTTGTACTTTGTCTCTCTCTCCCTCTTCCACCACCCCCCCCCCCCCAAACCATCTGGGTATTGACTAGTTCCTCATGGAGGTTCTCCACCAGTGTGGTGACTGGACCACTTTGCCACAAGGAGTGTGGCGATCACTGCTTTGAATACTGTGATTGACAGATGCATCTGCATCAGATAGATTGGTAAGGATTGAGGTTCAGTAGGCTTCTTCCCTCTTGGTCCTTCCGTCACTACCTATTAACCTCAATTTTGAAATTTTGAATTGATCCCCTGCTCCAATAGCTCATCAGGAATGAGTTGCAGATTTTCCACTATTCTTGAAGGAGTAATTCCTGACATCACTCCTGAACGGTTTAATTTTAAGATTCTGCCTCCTTGTTCTGGGCTTCCCACCCACCAGGGAAAATAATTTCTCTCTGTCGACCCCACTGGGTTTGGTGAGGCCGTGGAGAATTTTTTAAAAATGAGAGCAAGGATTTTGTATACACAGGCAAAGTACGGGGTTCCTGATAGTGATTCAGGCTGTAACTGTGCTCATGCTGGAACTAGAAAAGTTTAGAATTATCCAGCTGACCAACTCAAGGTCTCAGCTATAACTCAGTGGGACACACTCTGATATCAGAAGGTCTTGGGTTTAAACCCCAGTCCGGAGCATAAAGTCTTGGCTGACCCTGTCAGGGGTGATGGCTTTGGATGAGATGCGGAGTAAAAGAGTCTCGTGGCACTATTCAGAGCAGTGAAGTTGTTACCAGCGTTCTGGCCAATATATACCCCAAAACCGACATCAGTAAAACAGATTATATGCTGGTCACTTCAATGCCAGTTATGAGACTTTGCTGTGTGTAAATTGGTTACAGTGTTTTCTGTGTAATAACTATGGCTACATTGGCGGTAAAGCCCTTTGGGAGGTTGAGGTAGTTAAAGTTGCAATAGAAATGCCAGTCTTTCTTTCAAGGGTTACAATCCATCCTTAGGCAGAGATTTAGACCCCAGAATTCCAACTGAATTTTGCCTCAGATAACAAATATTTAATTTACCAAACTCCCTAATCTTCCCTTTGGCTGCCTAAAATTGCAGCCAATCAGACTGAGCTAATTGTATAAAGCTATGGTGGTCTGAAGTTCATGAATATTAATGTCGGGTGTTTTAAACTGTGTAACATCCGGGAGTTGATGACCCCAATCCAAGAGCATATCCCTAAAGGGATGACTTACAAACTGACAACTATCACTCTTTAGTAACTTTGTTGACCCTATTAGGACATCGAAATCCTTTGGTGTATACTTTGCTTTCAACGGCAAAGTAACCACGGCAACATTATGTGTACCACTGTTGCAGAGGAGCAGGGAGGGATCTCAAGCTGCAAGCTAATCAAGGAGTCTCAGGTAACAGCATATAAAGTCAACCCGGGCAACGTTCACATCCTAACCCTGAGGTGACAGAAAGTTCCACCATTTATTTGTGCCCAAGGTCACCAACTCTGCAGGAAATGTCTCCAGAGATTAAAAGCTGAGACAGCTAACAAAAAAAGGAGAAGAGCTTAAAAAGGAGAAAAATTCATTGGAGCATGAAAATATTGTGCCTTTTTTTCCCAGTTTTCTTTAAAGAGTATTAGTCATTAAAAAAAAAACAAAGATATACAAATGGGCTATTTGACTGAGTTAAGCATCATTCATATTGGATAACAAAGGGTCTGCTCCTCACTAACTGGCTACCTCTAGATTTGACTATTCAAACTCATTGCTGGCTGACCTCCCATCTTCCACTTTCCAGAAACTTATACTCATCCCAAACCCTGCTGCCCTGTATCTGACCCTGTCCACCCATCACCCTGCCCTTGCTGACCCACGTGGGCTCCTGGTTAAGCAACACCTGAATTTTAAAACCCTGAGCCTTGTTTTGAAATCCCTCCGTGGCTTTTATACTTCACTACCTCTGTAACCTTCTCCAGTCCCACAACCTTCTGAGGTAGCTGCATTTCTCTAATTCTGGCCTCTTAACACGCACAAGTATGAATTTGGAGCAGGGGTAGGCCATTCAGCCCCTCCAGTCTGCCCTGCCATTTGATAGACCATGGTTGTGCGGACTGTTGTCTCTACTCTCCTGTCTACCCCTATACCCTTTGAGACTCTTGTCAGTCAAGAATGTATCTAGCTCAGATTTGAATATATTCAATGACCCAGCCTCCACTATTCTCTGGCGAAGAAAATTCCACAACTAGCAGCCCTCAGAAAAAAATTCCCCTCACCTCTGTCTTAAATTTGAGATCCCTCACTTTTAGTGTCCCTTGGTTCTAGTCTCTCCTACAAAGGTAGCCATCCTTTCAGCATCCACCCTGTCAAGTCCCCTCAGGATCTTATACGTTTCAATAAGATCACCTCTCAATCTTCTAAACATTAATGAGTACAGGCCCACCTTGTCCAACCTTTCTTCACAAGATAACACCACCCCCCCCCCCACCCCCTGCCAACTCCACCTCCCCCCACCACCCCCCCAACCCCCCTCAATCTCAGGTATCAGCCATGTGAACTTCACTAAGCTGCTAATGCATTTATATCTTTTCTTAAAGGAGACCAAAACTGTACACAGTACTCCAGATGTGGTCTGATCAAGGCCCTGTACGGCTGCAGTAAAACTTCCCTACTTTTACAGCCCATTCCCCATGTAATAAACACCAACATTCCATTTGCCTTCCTAATCACCTTCTGTACCTGCACACTAACTTTTTTGTGATTCATGTGCCAGGACACCCAGATCCCTCCGTACTGCAGAGCTCTGCAACCATTTAAATAAAGCTATTCTTTTTCTAAGCGTTCTCAATCTTAATTGCTCCACTTGTGCCATCTGCTGCCAAGTCCCTAAGCTCTGGAATTTCCCCCCTTCACCTTTCATTCCTTCTTTAAGACGTTTCATAAGACATACCACATTTGGTCAAGTTCCCTGATATCTTGATTATAAGGCACTGGGATATTCTATTACAGGGGATTAAAGGTGCCGTGTAAATGCAAGTTGTTGTTGTTATGAGAGTCTCAGTAAACGATTGGATGCGATCATCAAAAAGTTAGACAACGGCACTGTAAAATTTGATCATGATGGCCCCTGACTTATACTCCACTAATTGGCTATGTAGTGCAGCAATTTATTTATGCTATTGATCATTGCTGTATTAAACCTTCTAACATCCCACCACTCTCTGATTTGCAACACTGTTAACACATTGCGATTCATAAACTCATTTTCCCTGTGCTTT
This sequence comes from Carcharodon carcharias, assembly GCF_017639515.1. Lineage (NCBI taxonomy): Eukaryota > Metazoa > Chordata > Chondrichthyes > Lamniformes > Lamnidae > Carcharodon > Carcharodon carcharias. The sequence continues at coordinate 9,443,976 of NC_054496.1, read as the reverse complement.
TTTATTGCTCCTTATAATTGATTGGCTGCTATTCTGACTTATTGTTACTCCGTCGGAAAGAAACAAAAATACTGTAAGGAGGAAAACGGATGTGACAGCAGCAAGATAGGCTCGGTTGAATAATTACACAATTGCCGTGAAAATTGAATATATTTTCATATCAATGAGATTTGGAACACTTTCATCACTTGAATCTAATTGCTGTAATTATATCGCCCAAGAAATTAAAAGAAAACTTTTAATTCTCTTTAAGATATTCAGAATTGAATTACTGCGTGTAATTTTCACTTCCTCATAAATGAATTAGAGATGGAACTTTTGCTGTTTTTCAAGGCTGTAAATGGAATAATACGTTTACTTTAGGGATTATTAAGCGGTGCTGCAAAGCTGTAAAATTAAAGTGTATATACATAATTAATACATTAGTCCATTCAGCGGAAACCTCCAAGATTGAAGGCCAGCGTAATCCACGATGGCAAACTCAAAGGCTAAAGAAGGGGAAAAAACGAATTCTCAGTTGTTTTTACTTCTAACAGTTTTATTTTCCTCTTATTTTCACCCCCAAAGGAGAAACCTGTTGTTATGATGCTGGCTCCATAGGAGCTGAGCATCACATGGACTTTTCTAATGGTCAATTTACGTAGCTTTGGCAGTGAAAGTTTTGGCAGTCCACGTAGAGCTTTGTATTGGATACAAGCACCACCCCACCCGCATATTTTCCAGCAATAATACTGGACAATGTCATAGAGCACATGATCAGGATCAGGAGGAGGCCATTTAGCCTACCCCTGCTCCTATTCCTTAACTACCCGAGATTAGTTGCATGGGAAAGTCAAGAGGCAGGAACGGCCAGCACTTATGAAACAATGTCCCAACATAAGGTTGCCAACTCTGGTTGGTCGTATTCCTGGAGGTTCCATTGCATGCGTTCCTGCCTTTCAGTGCCCAAGCTCATATTCCAACCCTTGGCCGCCTGACACCTCCATCATCAATGAGCACCATCTTCTCACACCAATTGGAAAATGAAGAGGCCTAATTACTCAACTGGATGATTCTTGACTGTCAGTCTTTTGTTTAACCCACCCCTCGCCCCCCCACCCAATATTTTTTACCACTAATAAACAGTTGTTCAAAGAAGATGCAAATTTTTTTTTAATTGATTTTTCTCTTGTGTTGCTTGCAGGAGTTTCTTGGAAATTAACGAGTCCTTGGAGATTCCAGGACCACTCTAGATTCAATTATGGCAAACTTAACTCAGCATTAAGCAACTTCTTCAAAAGAGCTGGGAAAATTGGAAAGGGGGATATGGTACCTGAAATCGTCATAATTGCATGCGACACATCTCAACTCCACAATCAACCGAGGATACACGCATCTCACATGAAATTCAGCAAAGCACTTAGCTGAATGCACAAGGGCCAGGATGTCACCTGTCCACGTTACCATGGCTCTGCCACCTGCCTCTCTACAGTGACAAGTCCCTGTCAGCAGATAACTGAACTAATATCGACTTGTGCCTTCTCTACGCGAGGGCAATGACAGCGCACAGCACAGCTGTCACAACTCAGAGTCTGGAGAGCACAACTGTCACCTCTCCAAATCTGGAGACATTTAGTGCAGCAACTAATATAAAAAGAAACTGTTACCAACACTGCTGTTAAACATATGGACAAAACCAGGGGCAATGTGCTCTATGCAGAAAATCAGCATCTCCTGTCCTGACGCATATGTATATCCAGATAAACTAGTCTCAGGAGAGCAGGAGTCATTCCTCTAAGTACTGTTAACTCTCATGGATTCACCTATCTCTGCTGTCTCTGGGTTTAATCAATCTTGAAGAGTGACACCTGTTTTTTTTATATGTTTCTGCCCTCAATTTGTCACCACCTTAAGAGCACCAACTCTTAATGGGGATTGATTCCATATCACCAGCCAGCTTCCCGCTGATCCTACGTTATCTTGACCAGTCTGCCAATCATATGGAGCACCAGTGAGACAGCTTGGCAGCACAGGGATTCCAATCTCATTCTCATCTAATGTTGACTTTCTAGAAGTCATCACTGGTTAGTGAGCAAGACATGTTAAAGACAGCAGGAACAAGTCTGGTTAATTTTAACCCACCTTGAGGCTAATTGAAGCCCCTTCTTGCTGTCCAGGTAATATCAGCCATTCCAACAAACGTCAGGAATGAAGTCCGGAACCCTTTGGTCTTGAGCCATTCAGTTCTTCACTGGGCTTTGCATTTCTGAATGAAATGCCAAAAGCTCAGTTAACCTCGTGCTCTGGGTCAGTTAGTAGCCATCAGAAAGAGTAAAAAGACCCATGTGTGAATGTTCCATGCGCCTATGGATCCTCAGGTACGCTACACCAACAGCATCACACATTTTATCATCTTGATCTGCCTTAACCTGAATATTCTGAGTTGGTCTTGACCTTCTAACAAGTATAAGCACACACCCACTTGAGGAGTGGAAAACCTGCCAACTGTTCCAAATTGGGTCCTGTCATGACACCGATTTTAACTCCCTCCACCTGGTGCAAACTGATTGAGAGGCTGTACCTCTTCTGATTCCTAGCATGTCTAGACTGTGCCAGAAGCAACCCAGACAGGGAAGTGATTAAATTTGATTTTAGGTTACCTTGCAGGCCAGGAGGAAGCCTAGGGTTTCCGTTGTCCCAGGCTCAAACCCCTCACGAATGTGGGCAAAACCCCTGATCATCACCTACTTGCCTGCTGTGGACAGAGCTCCTCGCTGCTTCCTGCCCATTCACCAGTTGGGTAGAATCAATACTGTACGGGTCAATACTAATACTAAAGGATTAAGCGAACCAAACAGGAGTCACACTGGACTCAAAACGTTAACTCTGTCTCTCTCTTCACGGATGCTGCAAGACTTGCTGAGTTTTTCCAGCATTTTCTGTTTTTATTTATAATGCCCCGGGGACATAGATTCAAATCCCACCATGGCAACTGGTGGAACTTAAATTGAATTTAAAAAATCGGGAATTGAAAGCTAATCTCAGTAATGGTGGCCAGCACTGGTTGTTGTAAAAGCCCATCTGGTGCATTAATGTCCTTTAGGGAAGGAAATCTGCCATCTTTACCCTGTCTGGCCTACATGTGACTCCAGACCCACAGCAATGTGGTTGACTCTTTTTTTTATTCATTCACGGGATGTGGGCTTCGCTGGCTGGGCCAGCATTTATTGCCCATCCCTAGTTGCCCTTGAGAAGGTGGTGCCTTCTTGAACCGCTGCCGTCTATGTGGTGTAGGTACACCCACAATGCTGTTAGGGAGGGAGTTCCAGGATTTTGACCCAGCGACAGTGAAGGAACGGTGATATATTTCCAAGTCAGGACGGTGAGTGACTTGGAGGGGAACTTCCAGGTGGTGGTGTTCCCATCTATCTGCTGCCCTTGTCCTTCTAGGTGGTAGTGGTCATGGGTTTGGAAGGTGCTAAGGAGCCTAGTGAATTCCTGCAGTGCATCTTGTAGATGATACATACTGCTGCTACTGTGCGTCAATGGTGAAGGGAGTGAATGTTTGTGGATGTGGTGCCAATCAAGTGGGCTGCTTTGCCCTTGACGGTGTCCACCTTCTTCAGTGTTGTAGGAGCTGCACTCATCCAGGCAAGTGGAGAGTATTCCATCACACTCCTGACTTGTGCCTTGTAGATGGCGAACAGGATTTGGGGAGTCAGGAGGTGAGTTACTCGGTACAGGTTTCCTAGCCTCTGACCTGCTCTTGTAGCCACATTATTTATATGGCTAGTCCAGTTCAGTTTCTGGTCAATGTTAATTCCCAGGATGTTGATAGTGGGGGATTCAGTGATGGTAATGCCATTGAATGTCAAGGGTGATGTTTAGATTTTCTCTTGTTGGAGATGGTCATTGCCTGACACTTGTGTGTCATGAATGTTACTTGCCACTTGTCAGCCCAAGGCTGGATATTGTCCAGGTCTTGCTGCATTTGGACATGGACTGCTTCAGTATCTGAAGAGTCGCAAATGGTGCTGAACATTGTGCAATTATCAGTGAACATCCCCAATTCTGACCTTATGATGGAAGGAAGGTCATTGATGAAGCAGCTGAAGATGGTTGGGCCAAGGACACTACCCTGAGGAACTCCTGCAGTGATATCCTGGAGCTGAGATGACTGACCTCCAACAACCACAACTGTCTTCCTTTGTGCTAGGTATGACTCCAACCAGTGGAGAGTTTTCACCTTCCCTTGGACCTGAGTTTTGTTAGGGCTCCTTGATGCCACACTCGGTCAAATGCTGCCTTGATGTCAAGGGCAGTCACTCTCACCTCACCTCAGGAGTTCAGCTCTTTTGTCCATGTTTGAACAAAGCTGCTACGAGGTCAGGAGCTGAACAGTCCTGGCGGAACCCAAACTGGGCATCAGTGAGCAGGTTATTGCTAAGCAAGTGCCGCTTGATAGCACTGTCGATGACCCCTTCCATTACTTTATTGATGATTGAGAGTAGACTGATGGGACAGTAATTGACCAGGTTGGATTTGTCCTGCTTTTTGTGTACAGATCATACCTGGGTAATTTTCCACATTGCCAGGTAGATGCCAGTGTTGTGTCTGCACTGGAACAGCCTGGCTAGGGGTGCGGCAAGTTCTGGAGCACAAGTCTTCAGTACTATTGCTGGAATATTGTCAGGGCCCATAGCCTTTGCAGTATCCAGTGTCTTCAGCCGTTTCTTGATATCACATGGAGTGAATTGAATTAGTTGAAGACTTGCATCTGTGATGCTGGGGACCTCCGGTGGAGGTCAAGATGGATCGTCCACTCGGCAGTTCTGGCTGAAGATTGTTGCGAACGCTTCAGCCTTATCATTTGCACTGATGTGCTGGCCTCCTCTATCATTGAGGATGGAGATATTTGTCACCTCCACCAGTGAGTTGTTTAATTGTCCACCACCATTCATGACTGGATGTGGCAGGACTACAGAACTTAGCTCTGTCTATCACCTGCTGCTTATGCTGTTTGGCACGCAAGTAGTCCTGTGTTATGGCTTCACCAGGTTGACACCTCATTTTTAGGTATGTCTGGTGTTGCTCCTGGCATGCCCTACTGCACTCTTCATTGAACCAGGGTTGATCCCCTGGCTTGATGGTAATGTTAAAATGGGGGATACGCCAGGCCATGAGGTTACAGATTGTGTTTGAGTACAATTCTGCTGCTGCCAATGGCCCACAGCACCTCATGGATGCCCAGTCTTGAGTTGCTAGTTCTGTTCGAACTCTATCCCATTTAGCAAGTGGTGCTAACTGCTCTCAAAGGCCAAGTCAGGATGGGCAGCAAATGCTGACCTGGCCAGCGATGCTCCGATCCCATGGATGAATAAAAAAAAACAGCATCACTAAATCAGATGATTTGATCATAATCACATTGCTGTTCATGCAACCTTGCTATGTGCAAATTGGCCTCTGCTTTTCCACCACACTTCAGAAAGTATTTCATTGTCAGTAAATCGCTTTAGGGTGTCATTGTGTTGTTAAAGATGCCATATAAATGGAAGATATTTTAACCATGCAAGGGTTTTTGATGTTGAGCTACTGATTACCAATTTCCAAGCGAAGATGCTATAGAAATGCAACCTCTTTCTTTAGCTGGTTGACTCTTAATGCCTAGTAGAGGTACTCGCTCAGTTATACAAACAGCTCTGGATCCTTTACACAAGGGTCACCACCAACATTTCAGGGTAACCAGGTGAGGGCAACAAATAGGTTTTTCAATGTCACTCACACTGGGAAATGCAAAATAAAGCAACCAAAGCTTAAGAGAATTGTGTTCTTTATATATGAGGTCTGATTTGATTTTGAATAGCAATTTTCATCTGATAAATGTCATTTCTTTTTCTTTAATAAATAAGATTGAGATAAACAGCACAAAAGGCCACATTTGATTGACACTTGAGAATGCCAAGGACTCTCAAATGGCTGCATTACATTCTTGACATTTAAATCCCATTCTCAAGTAGAAGTCTTTGAATATTCATGTACTTTGGTTAATCAGCATTAACACAGTAGTGCCAACATCAGCTTTTAAGAGAAAAACTCGTGATCCCTTCCAAACTGCTGATTTATTTTATTTTAACCATTGGCTGGCTCAGTTTTGAAACATCAGAATGTTATTTAAAAAAAAACAGCCCTGGGACGCGTTGAAATAAAAGTAAATATTGTTGGGGTCCCAACTTAAATGGCACCATTTATGATTTCTATCTCAAGCAGTAAGGTATTTTGGATTTTGGTCCCTTTCGCTCAGATTGATTCTCCTCCAAAGGCAACTTGATAAAGGCAGTGACTGCAGTAAAAATGGTTTAATTTACCAATGATGCCCTCTTATGGCAAGCTACAGAAAAAAAAAATCACCAATGTAAAAAGATGGCAATTATTTGTTTGTATTAAGTGGATTTAAAAGCTTCATGAGGACTCGCAACATCAACTCTTTTCTTCTCCGCTGATGCTGCCAGACCTGCTGAGTTTTCCCAGGTAATTCTGTTTTTGTGAAAAGCTTCAGTGCTGGTAATCCAAAAAATAAATCGACAAATGAAAGGTAAAATTAACAGTTGGGTGTGCCATGTCATTCAGATTTTGTTTCATTGGGTTGTTGAAGATTAAAATAATATTTTGTACTAAAATTAAGGAAAGAAATCAATACCATCAGCTAACTGCTAGGAACTAAGTGATACTCAGGCTGGTTGGAGCAATGGGAATCTAATGATTTAACACTTACTTAAAGGAAAGTGAAAAGGCATATTAAACAGATTTAAATTGGTCAGAATTTTGAGATGTTAACTACTAGTAGTAATCAGGGTTGGGGAAACATGGTAGGTGCATAAGTATCTGTCTATTACATTATAGAGAGATGGTGGTGGAGTGGTAATGTCTCAGACTAGTAATCAAGAGGCCCAGGCTCTTGGGACATGGGTTCAATCCCACCTCAGCAACAAGGTGCAATTTAAATTCAATTAATCAAATCTGCCATTGGAAGTGAGTTATGTCAAACTTTTCATCAATTGCCACTTTTTAAAAAAAAATACCCGGTTCACTAATGCCCTTTAGGGAAAGAAATCTGCCGTCTTTACCTGGTCTGTCCTACATGTGACTCCGGGCCCACACCAACGTGATTGACTCCTAACTGCTCTCAAAGGGATGGGCAACAAATCCTGGCCTTGCCCGTGAGGCCCACAACCCACGAAAGGATTTTTTTAAAAAGTTACAATAACAGGACATGTTTGCTGCTGGGCAGTGAGACTATTCAACCTGTTAGCTTGTATTTCAGTACAAACTATCATTACATCTAACTGCCTCTTTAATAACTCCAGAGCTACTGCCTCAAAAGAACGCTTTTCGTGTGGGTGGAACAGAAAATTCATGGCAGGGTAAGGAAGCCAGTTAGCCTATTGTGTTTGCATTGGCAGAAAAAGAGCTAACCGGCCTAATTCCACCGTTTAGCCCTTGATCCACAGCCCTATAGGTCACAGCACTTCAAGTGAATATCCAGGTGTTCTTTTTTTAAATACACCCAGGGGTTCTGCCTCTCCCATTCTTTCAGGCAGACAGTTCCAGGCCCCCCACCAGCCTCAGTGTAAAATAACTTCTCAGTTCCTCCTCCAATCCGTCTACCAATTAACTTTAAACCAATGTCCCCTGTCCTTCTAATCCACTCTAAACCCTTTGATTTTATACACCTCAATTAAATCTCAGCTCAGCCGCCTCTCTTCCAAAGAAAACAATTCCAGTCTATCCGATCTTTTCTCATAGCTAAAATTCCACATTCTTTGCAATATGACTACTTGCGTGCCAAACAGCATAAGCAGCAAGTGATAGACAGACCTAAGCTCTGCAGTCCTGCCACATCCAGTCATGAATGGTGGTGGACAATTAAACAACTCACTGGAGGAAAACAAAAACAGAATTACCTGGAAAAACTCAGCAGGTCTGGCAGCATCGGCAGAGAAGAAAAGAGTTGACGTTTCGAGTCTTCATGACTCTTCAGCAGAACTGAGTGAATCTTAAGAGGACTCGAAACGTCAACTCTTTTCTTCTCCGCCGATGCTGCCAGACCTGCTGAGTTTTTCCAGGTAATTCTGTTTTTGTTTTGGATTTCCAGCATCCGCAGTTTTTTGTTTTTAACTCACTGGAGGAGGTGGCTCCACAGATTATCTCCAATCTCAATGATGGAGGAGGCCAGCACATCAGTGCAAATGATAAGGCTGAAGCATTCGCAACAATCTTCAGCCAGAAGTACCAAGTGGATGATCCATTCTTTATACCTTCTCTAGTACAACTCTATCTTTCCAGTAACAATGACCAGAACATCCAAACCCATGACCACTGCCATCTAGGGCAGCAAGCACATGGGAACACCACCACCTGAGAACACCACCACCTGGGAGTTCCCTTCCAAGTCACTCAACATCCTGACTTGGAAATACAACACCGTTCCTTCACTGTCACTGGGTCAAAATCCTGGAACCTCCTAACAGCACTGTAGGTGTACCTACACCACATGGACTGTATGGTTCAAGAAGGCAGCTCACCACCACCATCTCAAGGGCAATTAGGGATGGACAATAAATGCTGGCCCAGCCAGTGACTAACGCTCACGTCCCATGAACACATTTTTAAAAACTGTATACAGGACCCTTGACTGTTGATTAACGAGTGCTTTATACAATTCTAATGTATCCTCCCTGCTTTTATAATCTATGCCTCAGCTAATGATCTTACCCATTGTTGGTGCTACTTTAGCAAAATGCCAAGTAACTAAAATTTACACTAATCCCCATTTAGCTGTTATTTCTGAATGAATCATAACCTTTTTGGACAGGAGGTTGGACAATTCCACTTAGTGAGCAGACGGAACCCCAGGGATTATGGTCAACTCATTTTGACCCCAAACAGCAGCTGCATGACTGTACTATCACGTGACAAATTATAGTGGTTTAAATTGAGACAAAAATGGAGTAAACTTTTGTATTGAAAAGAACTTGTTTTGCCAACCGAGAATTAAGCCCAAAAACATGCAGGCAGAGTCTTGCATAATTGCCATCAATGATCAGAATCATGGTGGAGGCCATTCGGCCCATCGTGTCTGTACCGGCTCTCTGAGCATTTTTAAACTTAGTTCCAACCTCCTGCCTTTTCCCTGTAACCCTGCACATTGTTTCTATTTAAGTAATCATCCAATGCCCTCTTGAACCTGCCTTCATCATGCTTCCAGGCAATGCATTCCAAACCCTAACTACTCGCTGTGTGAAAGAGATTTTTCTCACTTCGCATTTGCAAAACACACTAAACCTGATGTATTTCAGATGAGCAGTATTTATTTTAAAGCATGATGTGTATGGTATGCTTATTTCAAACAGTGTCACCAAAGTTCAATGGGTTGCACTCTTACTGGATCAGAAGGTTGAGGTCTCAAGATTGACTCCAGGACATGAGCACCTAATGTAGGCTGACACTTCTGTGAAGCAGAGGGGGTGCTGCATTGTTGGAAGTGTTGTTCTTCAGATGAGATATTAACCCAAGATCCAATGGCATTTCCACCCCCACCCCCCACCCCCGGCCAAAAGAGCAGGCACTTCTCATTGTCTTGACCAGCATTCATTCCTTAACCAGCCAAAAAATAGATTAACTGGTCACTTATCTGATTTGCTGCGCACAAACTGACTGTGGCCAATTGCCTATAAAACAAATGGCTCCACTTCAAAAAGTAATTCATCAATCACTAACTGCTTTAGGAAGCCTGAAAAACATGAAAAGCACGAGAAAAATGCATGGTCTATTTTTCTTAAATGTTCAAATGTGCATGGGTGCACATTTGAAAAGAACACGTTTTCAGGATCAAAACCAAATGCAAAGCTGTTTGAGTGAGTGAGTGAGTGGAATTTGGAGCGCTTTTTCCTCTTTTATATTTCCCTCTGCAATACATCTTTAGAAAGACAAAATATAGGGAGACCTATCCCCAATTTGCTAACGCTCCAATCCAATCAATTAGTTTGTACTTTGCAGGCAAATCTTAACATTCAACATTTTTCCATGTTAACATTTCATTTATGTAGGGAAAAAAAATCAAAACAGCCCATGAGAAGAAAGCAACTTTCTAGATGGATGAGGAACTTATCCCGACAAATGATGGGATCTTAAACGTCCCGTGGACCCTCCATTAAGTCTCAGTCTCACTATTATCCTTTAAGCTTTCTACAAAGGAACTATTGCTCTTCAGATGTACACAAAAGCATCTTGGGACATTGCTAAAAAATGCAAATAAGGTGTACACAAGAACTTTTGCGATACAAAGTGGGGGAAAAATTAGTCAGGGTCCCCACTCCACAGTATCAACAAATGATCACTGGCACATCTGCTTTTCTTTGATGGACACACAGGATTGCTGAATGCTGCTGCTCCTATTATTGAACACAGCCATCAAAACATATGAATGCAGTCTACATGGGCAAGGTACTGGTGGACTGATCAGTGCTCTCGGGACTGTTTCTCTGTCAAGAGCACTTTGAAGAGCAGATGCAATTTTAAAGGGTTCCATATTAAAGTATGGAGGTATTCCTATACTTCCATCTGCAAAAAGCAATGTCAAAACTCTGCTAACCCCCATTCCAATAAAGGGGAATATTCAAATTCAATCTAAAAATTGTAAGTTGGAAAGCGAAATGCATTACTAAAAGGAGTAAAATATCGATTTATTTCCCTTGCGGCCTGGGTGCCACTATAATGCAAAATGGTCACTGCATTCACCCTCTTCAGAACAGAATGGCAAAAACTACTTTCTTGTGCATTTCTTCCCCAAATTTTCTCCAGCACCCTACCCAAAAGGCCATTCTTCATAGCAAGCATCAGTGGATTACCCCACTTTGGAGGATATCACTGGTCTGGCCCTTGTATGAAATCTACATAGAGGCAATTTTTACCGGGGGCCAAAGGGTAGAAATCAAATACGGGGAGCCTTCATTTCCTCCTCCTCCATTGACCAGGGACATTGAAACTGAATGTGCTGCACTTCTCAGTGTCCAGCTGAAACCTAACTTGGGACAGACCAAAGAAAAAACAACTGCTTCAAAACAACAGACGGCAAACTCAAGACATGTTGTGGAGAATCTCTTTAATATTTTGACTTAAAGCCAGACAAATAATAACCTTACATTTCCCCATAACCTGTTGCTTTTTGCAACTGAGTGCACATTCAGTGCACTTTGAGCTGTTGAAAAGAAAAGACACAAGCACACCAGTTGGAAAGGTCCTTAAGCAACATAAAGGAACAAAGTTATTCAGCATTCTCTCTTACCAGTAGCTCTGATCTTGACAATTATTTTTGAAGGTTGTTTCCAACAGTACACTGTGGAATGGTCAGTGGAAAAATGCATTTACATACAGAGCTGCTGTATGTAAATGGTCCCAAGACCAACAGCACTGCTGTGAATCAAAGAGTTCAGCAGCCAAAGATTAGGGTGATCTAAAACATTCCCTACATGCTGAGGGCTTATGCATTTTTCTGAAGGAGGTGAAGAACACTGCTGTTAACTACAAACCAATTTGTTTAATGAACGCTATTACCACCGTAAGAGGTTAAACAGTTACACGACCAATCAGCTTTTGTATTAGTGTAATCCAATAACAATTCAAGCAATGCTGAATGAAGATTTGAATGATAATCTCTCCCACAATTTCTCTGCATTGGGAAAATAAACATTAACTTTGTCGAAATTAAGCCTGCGTTACTCCAATAAAATTCAAACAGTTTCTTTTAACACAATGCATAGCAAAAGCGCTACAACAGTGTAAAAGCAATACAGCTCAGTCGGGCACTAACCTGCATGACATCCTACATACTGAACCGACATTTGGGTCGCTGTAAAGAGACAGCATTATCTTAAACAATCGGTTTCTATAATTATGAAGATCAGTTCTTTCCCTTTGTCTAGAGTGCCTGCAAGCGCGTTGGACAATGGCCGAAGACAAAATTATTAAATACTGGGGAGAACAAGATATTTATTAGGATGTGAAAGGGGTGGTTTCCATGAGGGTCTTCAGTAGTGGCTGGGTTATTCACTTTGCAAAGACAAACCAAAAGGAGGCACTTTAAGCAGTACGGAGGATGATATGAATACCAGAATCCGTAAATACTGGATTACTCATCTCTCCAATTTTCAGCGAGTACGTAGCTTCTTCAAATGGCCTCTGCATTTGGCCTGGAATGCAAAGCAAAGACAATAAAATAAGTGCATTACAGAATACATATCTGGTTTTTCAATTCCAGCTGTTGGTTTTTTTCTGTTAAAAAAGTACATATTCAACAAGCTCCAAGATCTGCAGAAATGTCCTTACTGGACTGAAAAATATCACACCTTCTCTCAAATACAGACAATTAAAACAGAGATGCTTGCTCAAGAGGCCAGAATTAGAGGAGCACAGACATCTCGGAGGGCTCTGAGGCAGGGAGAGATGATAAAGATGGGGGTGGGGGGTGTCTGAGGCCAAGGGGGGGGATTTGTAAACAAAGATGAAAACTTTAAAATACATGTGTTGCATAACTGGAACCCAATATAGGTCAGCAAGCACAAGATGTGAGAACAAGACTTTGTGCAAGTAAGGACATGGGCAGCACAGTTTTTAGACAACTTCAAATTTAGGCAGGGTAGAATGTGGGAGGCCAGGTGAGCGTTGGAACAGTCAAGTCTAGAGGCAGCAAAAGCAGGGGTGAGGGTTTTGGCAGCGTGGAGGCGAAAGTAAGAAGATATTAGAGAGAGAGAAATAGACAGTCTTCAGCATTGGCATAGAAATGTGGTGGAAGCTTATCTCATGGTCAAGTATGACACTGAGGTTGTGAACAGACGGGTCAAACTTAGTTGCCAGGTAGAGAGATCAAGTTGGCAGCTGGGAAACAGATGTAGTGGGGACCAAAGACAATGGCTTCATTCTTCCTAATATATAACTGCAGGAAATTTTTGCTTATCCACCACTGGATGTCGGAAAAGAAGTCTGATAATTTAACGACAGGGAATAGCTGAGAGAGGTGGTGGTGGTGAGCTGTTAACAATCCTAGCAAGGAATACTAACTTTCCAGTTGGTCCTACGATGATCTATTAGTCACAACCAGGCAGCATGTGGAGTGATTCAGAACACTGTAGGAAAGCACAGTGTGCGGAGTGATTCAGAACACTAGGAAAGCAGAGTGTGGGGAGGGGTTCAGAACATCAGGAAAGCACAGTGTGCAGAGTGGTTCAGAAAACTAGGAAAGTACAGTGTGGGGAGGGGTTCAGAACACTAGGAAAGCACAGTGTGGGGAGGGGTTCAGAACATCAGGAAAGCACAGTGTGCAGAGTGGTTCAGAAAACTAGGAAAGTACAGTGTGGGGAGGGGTTCAGAACACTAGGAAAGCACAGTGTGGGGAGGGGTTCAGAACATCAGGAAAGCACAGTGTACAGAGTGGTTCAGAAAACTAGGAAAGTACAGTGTGGAGAGGGGTTCAGAACACTAGGAAAGCACAGTGTGCAGAGTGGTTCAGAACACTAGGAAAGCACAGTGTGGGGAGGGGTTCAGAACATCAGGAAAGCACAGTGTGCAGATTGGTTCAGAAAACTAGGAAAGTACAGTGTGGAGAGGGGTTCAGAACACTAGGAAAGCACAGTGTGCAGAGTGGTTCAGAACACTAGGAAAGCACAGTGTACAGAGTGGTTCAGAACACTAGGAAAGCACAGTGTACAGAGTGGTTCAGAACACTAGGAAAGCACAGTGTGGGGAGGGGTTCAGAACATCAGGAAAGCACAGTGTGCAGAGTGGTTCAGAACACTAGGAAAGTACAGTGTGCAGAGTGGTTCAGAACACGAGGAAAGCACAGTGTGGGGAGGGGTTCAGAACATCAGGAAAGCACAGTGTGCAGAGTGGTTCAGAAAACTAGGAAAGTACAGTGTGGGGAGGGGTTCAGAACACTAGGAAAGCACAGTGTGGGGAGGGGTTCAGAACATCAGGAAAGCACAGTGTGGGGAGGGGTTCAGAACACTAGGAAAGCACAGTGTACAGAGTGGTTCAGAACACTAGGAAAGCACAGTGTACAGAGTGGTTCAGAACACTAGGAAAGCACAGTGTACAGAGTGGTTCAGAACATCAGGAAAGCACAGTGTGGGGAGGGGTTCAGAACACTAGGAAAGCACAGTGTGCAGAGTGGTTCAGAACACTAGGAAAGCACAGTGTAGAGAGTGGTTCAGAACACTAGGAAAGCACAGTGTGCAGAGTGGTTCAGAACATCAGGAAAGCACACTGTGGGGAGGGGTTCAGAACATCAGGAAAGCACAGTGTGGGGAGGGGTTCAGAACACTAGGAAAGCACAGTGTGGGGAGGGGTTCAGAACATCAGGAAAGCACAGTGTGCCGAGTGGTTCAGAAAACTAGGAAAGTACAGTGTGGGGAGGGGTTCAGAACACTAGGAAAGCACAGTGTACAGAGTGGTTCAGAACACTAGGAAAGCACAGTGTGCAGAGTGGTTCAGAACACTAGGAAAGCACAGTGTACAGAGTGGTTCAGAACGCTAGGAAAGCACAGTGTACAGAGTGGTTCAGAACACTAGGAAAGCACAGTGTACAGAGTGGTTCAGAACACTAGGAAAGCACAGTGTACAGAGTGGTTCAGAACATCAGGAAAGCACAGTGTGGGGAGGGGTTCAGAACATCAGGAAAGCACAGTGTGCAGAGTGGTTCAGAACACTAGGAAAGCACAGTGTGCAGAGTGGTTCAGAACACTAGGAAAGCACAGTGTGCAGAGTGGTTCAGAACACTAGGAAAGCACAGTGTGGGGAGGGGTTCAGAACACTAGGAAAGCACAGTGTACAGAGTGGTTCAGAACACTAGGAAAGCACAGTGTACAGAGTGGTTCAGAACACTAGGAAAGCACAGTGTGGGGAGGGGTTCAGAACACTAGGAAAGCACAGTGTACAGAGTGGTTCAGAACACTAGGAAAGCACAGTGTGCAGAGTGGTTCAGAACACTAGGAAAGTACAGTGTGCAGAGTGGTTCAGAACACTAGGAAAGCACAGTGTACAGAGTGGTTCAGAACACTAGGAAAGCAGAGTGTGGGGAGGGGTTCAGAACACTAGGAAAGCACAGTGTACAGAGTGGTTCAGAACACTAGGAAAGCACAGTGTGGGGAGGGGTTCAGAACACTAGGAAAGCACAGTGTACAGAGTGGTTCAGAACACTAGGAAAGCACAGTGTGCAGAGTGGTTCAGAACACTAGGAAAGTACAGTGTGCAGAGTGGTTCAGAACACTAGGAAAGCACAGTGTACAGAGTGGTTCAGAACACTAGGAAAGCAGAGTGTGGGGAGGGGTTCAGAACATCAGGAAAGCACAGTGTGCAGAGTGGTTCAGAAAACTAGGAAAGTACAGTGTGGGGAGGGGTTCAGAACACTACGAAAGCACAGTGTGGGGAGGGATTCAGAACATCAGGAAAGCACAGTGTGGGGAGAGGTTCAGAACATCAGGAAAGCACAGTGTGGGGAGGGGTTCAGAACACTAGGAAAGCACAGTGTGGGGAGGGGTTCAGAACACTAGGAAAGCACAGTGTGCAGAGTGGTTCAGAACACTAGGAAAGCACAGTGTACAGAATGGTTCAGAACACTAGGAAAGCACAGTGTGCAGAGTGGTTCAGAACATCAGGAAAGCACACTGTGGGGAGGGGTTAGAACATCAGGAAAGCACAGTGTGGGGAGGGGTTCAGAACACTAGGAAAGCACAGTGTGCAGAGTGGTTCAGAACAAAAGGAAAGCACAGTGTGCAGAGTGGTTCAGAACACTAGGAAAGCACAGTGTGCAGAGTGGTTCAGAACAAAAGGAAAGCACAGTGTGCAGAGTGGTTCAGAACAAAAGGAAAGCACAGTGTGCAGAGTGGTTCAGAACACTAGGAAAGCAGAGTGCAGAGTGGTTCAGAACACTAGGAAAGCACAGTGTGCAGAGTGGTTCAGAACATCAGGAAAGCACACTGTGGGGAGGGGTTCAGAACATCAGGAAAGCACAGTGTGGGGAGGGGTTCAGAACACTAGGAAAGCACAGTGTGGGGAGGGGTTCAGAACATCAGGAAAGCACAGTGTGCCGAGTGGTTCAGAAAACTAGGAAAGTAGTGTGGGGAGGGGTTCAGAACACTAGGAAAGCACAGTGTACAGAGTGGTTCAGAACACTAGGAAAGCACAGTGTGCAGAGTGGTTCAGAACACTAGGAAAGCACAGTGTACAGAGTGGTTCAGAACACTAGGAAAGCACAGTGTACAGAGTGGTTCAGAACACTAGGAAAGCACAGTGTACAGAGTGGTTCAGAACACTAGGAAAGCACAGTGTACAGAGTGGTTCAGAACATCAGGAAAGCACAGTGTGGGGAGGGGTTCAGAACATCAGGAAAGCACAGTGTGCAGAGTGGTTCAGAACACTAGGAAAGCACAGTGTGCAGAGTGGTTCAGAACACTAGGAAAGCACAGTGTGCAGAGTGGTTCAGAACACTAGGAAAGCACAGTGTGGGGAGGGGTTCAGAACACTAGGAAAGCACAGTGTACAGAGTGGTTCAGAACACTAGGAAAGCACAGTGTGCAGAGTGGTTCAGAACACTAGGAAAGTACAGTGTGCAGAGTGGTTCAGAACACTAGGAAAGCACAGTGTACAGAGTGGTTCAGAACACTAGGAAAGCAGAGTGTGGGGAGGGGTTCAGAACATCAGGAAAGCACAGTGTGCAGAGTGGTTCAGAAAACTAGGAAAGTACAGTGTGGGGAGGGGTTCAGAACACTACGAAAGCACAGTGTGGGGAGGGATTCAGAACATCAGGAAAGCACAGTGTGGGGAGGGATTCAGAATATCAGGAAAGCACAGTGTGGGGAGAGGTTCAGAACATCAGGAAAGCACAGTGTGGGGAGGGGTTCAGAACAACAGGAAAGCACAGCGTGGGGAGGGGTTCAGAACACTAGGAAAGCACAGTGTGCAGAGTGGTTCAGAACACTAGGAAAGCACAGTGTACAGAATGGTTCAGAACACTAGGAAAGCACAGTGTGCAGAGTGGTTCAGAACATCAGGAAAGCACACTGTGGGGAGGGGTTAGAACATCAGGAAAGCACAGTGTGGGGAGGGGTTCAGAACACTAGGAAAGCACAGTGTGCAGAGTGGTTCAGAACAAAAGGAAAGCACAGTGTGCAGAGTGGTTCAGAACACTAGGAAAGCACAGTGTGCAGAGTGGTTCAGAACAAAAGGAAAGCACAGTGTGCAGAGTGGTTCAGAACACTAGGAAAGCACAGTGTGCAGAGTGGTTCAGAACATCAGGAAAGCACAGTGTGCAGAGTGGTTTAGAACACTAGGAAAGCACAGTGTGGGGAGGGGTTCAGAACACTAGGAAAGCACAGTGTGGGGAGGGGTTCAGAACATCAGGAAAGCACAGTGTGCCGAGTGGTTCAGAAAACTAGGAAAGTACAGTGTGGGGGGGGGGGTTCAGAACACTAGGAAAGCACAGTGTACAGAGTGGTTCAGAACACTAGGAAAGCACAGTGTGCAGAGTGGTTCAGAACAATAGGAAAGTACAGTGTGCAGAGTGGTTCAGAACACTAGGAAAGCACAGTGTGCAGAGTGGTTCAGAACACTAGGAAAGCACAGTGTGCAGAGTGGTTCAGAAAACTAGGAAAGCACAGTGTGCAGAGTGGTTCAGAACAAAAGGAAAGCACAGTGTGCAGAGTGGTTCAGAACAAAAGGAAAGCACAGTGTGCAGAGTGGTTCAGAACACTAGGAAAGCAGAGTGCAGAGTGGTTCAGAACACTAGGAAAGCACAGTGTGCAGAGTGGTTCAGAACATCAGGAAAGCACAGTGTGCAGAGTGGTTCAGAACACTAGGAAAGCACAGTGTGGGGAGGGGTTCAGAACACTAGGAAAGTACAGTGTGGGGAGGGGTTCAGAACACTAGGAAAGCACAGTGTGGGGAGGGGTTCAGAACATCAGGAAAGCTCAGTGTACAGAGTGATTCAGAACACTAGGAAAGCTCAGTGTACAGAGTGATTCAGAACACTAGGAAAGTACAGTGTGGGGAGGGGTTCAGAACACTAGGAAAGCACAGTGTGGGGAGGGGTTCAGAACATCAGGAAAGCACAGTGTGGGGAGGGGTTCAGAACACTAGGAAAGCACAGTGTACAGAGTGGTTCAGAACACTAGGAAAGCACAGTGTACAGAGTGGTTCAGAACACTAGGAAAGCACAGTGTACAGAGTGGTTCAGAACATCAGGAAAGCAGAGTGTGGGGAGGGGTTCAGAACATCAGGAAAGCACACTGTGGGGAGGGGTTCAGAACATCAGGAAAGCACAGTGTGGGGAGGGGTTCAGAACACTAGGAAAGCACAGTGTACAGAGTGGTTCAGAACACTAGGAAAGCACAGTGTACAGAGTGGTTCAGAACACTAGGAAAGCACAGTGTACAGAGTGGTTCAGAACATCAGGAAAGCACAGTGTACAGAGTGGTTCAGAACATCAGGAAAGCAGAGTGTGGGGAGGGGTTCAGAACATCAGGAAAGCACACTGTGGGGAGGGGTTCAGAACATCAGGAAAGCACAGTGTGGGGAGGGGATCAGAACAACAGGAAAGCACAGTGTGGGGAGGGGTTCAGAACACTAGGAAAGTACAGTGTGGGGAGGGGTTCAGAACACTAGGAAAGCACAGTGTACAGAGTGGTTCAGAACACTAGGAAAGCACAGTGTACACAGTGGTTCAGAACACTAGGTAAGCACAGTGTGCAGAGTGGTTCAGAACACTAGGTAAGCACAGTGTGCAGAGTGGTTCAGAACACTAGGTAAGCACAGTGTGCAGAGTGGTTCAGAACACTAGGAAAGCACAGTGTGCAGAGTGGTTCAGAACATCAGGAAAGCACAGTGTGCAGAGTGGTTCAGAACACTAGGAAAGCACAGTGTGGGGAGGGGTTCAGAACACTAGGAAAGCACAGTGTGGGGAGGGGTTCAGAACACTAGGAAAGCACAGTGTGGGGAGGGGTTCAGAACACTAGGAAAGCACAGTGTGGGGAGGGGTTCAGAACACTAGGAAAGCACAGCGTGGGGAGGGGTTCAGAACACTAGGAAAGCACAGTGTGCAGAGTGGTTCAGAACACTAGGAAAGCACAGTGTGGGGAGGGGTTCAGAACATCAGGAAAGCACAGTGTGCAGAGTGGTTCAGAAAACTAGGAAAGTAGTGTGGGGAGGGGTTCAGAACACTAGGAAACACAGTGTGCAGAGTGGTTCAGAACACTAGGTAAGCACAGTGTGCAGTGGTTCAGAACACTAGGAAAGCACAGTGTGCAGAGTGGTTCAGAACATCAGGAAAGCACAGTGTGCAGAGTGGTTCAGAACACTAGGAAAGCACAGTGTGGGGAGGGGTTCAGAACACTAGGAAAGCACAGTGTGGGGAGGGGTTCAGAACACTAGGAAAGCACAGCGTGGGGAGGGGTTCAGAACACTAGGAAAGCACAGCGTGGGGAGGGGTTCAGAACATCAGGAAAGCACAGTGTACAGAGTGATTCAGAACACTAGGAAAGTACAGTGTGGGGAGGGGTTCAGAACACTAGGAAAGCACAGTGTGGGGAGGGGTTCAGAACACTAGGAAAGCATAGTGTGGGGAAGGGTTCAGAACACTAGGAAAGCACAGTGTACAGAGTGGTTCAGAACGCTAGGAAAGCACAGTGTACAGAGTGGTTCAGAACACCAGGAAAGCACAGTGTACAGAGTGGTTCAGAACACTAGGAAAGCACAGTGTACAGAGTGGTTCAGAACATCAGGAAAGCACAGTGTGGGGAGGGCTTCAGAACATCAGGAAAGCACAGTGTACAGAGTGGTTCAGAACACCAGGAAAGCACAGTGTACAGAGTGGTTCAGAACACTAGGAAAGCACAGTGTACAGAGTGGTTCAGAACATCAGGAAAGCACAGTGTGGGGAGGGGTTCAGAACATCAGGAAAGCACAGTGTGCAGAGTGGTTCAGAACACTAGGAAAGCACAGTGTGCAGATTGGTTCAGAACACTAGGAAAGCACAGTGTGGGGAGGGGTTCAGAACACTAGGAAAGCACAGTGTACAGAGTGGTTCAGAACATCAGGAAAGCACAGTGTGGGGAAGGGTTCAGAACACTAGGAAAGCACAGTGTGCAGAGTGGTTCAGAACACTAGGAAAGTACAGTGTGCAGAGTGGTTCAGAACACTAGGAAAGCACAGTGTACAGAGTGGTTCAGAACACTAGGAAAGCACAGTGTACAGAGTGGTTCAGAACATCAGGAAAGCACAGTGTGGGGAGGGGTTCAGAACACTAGGAAAGCACAGTGTGCAGAGTGGTTCAGAACACTAGGAAAGCACAGTGTGCAGAGTGGTTCAGAACACTAGGAAAGCACAGTGTGCAGAGTGGTTCAGAACACTAGGAAAGCACAGTGTGCAGAGTGGTTCAGAACACTAGGAAAGCACAGTGCGGGGAGGGGTTCAGAACACTAGGAAAGCACAGTGTACAGAGTGGTTCAGAACACTAGGAAAGCACAGTGTACAGAGTGGTTCAGAACACTAGGAAAGCAGTGTACAGAGTGGTTCAGAACATCAGGAAAGCACAGTGTGGGGAGGGGTTCAGAACACTAGGAAAGCACAGTGTGCAGAGTGGTTCAGAACACTAGGAAAGCACAGTGTGCAGAGTGGTTCAGAACATCAGGAAAGCACAGTGTGCAGAGTGGTTCAGAACACTAGGAAAGCACAGTGTGCAGAGTGGTTCAGAACACTAGGAAAGCACAGTGTGCAGAGTGGTTCAGAACACTAGGAAAGCACAGTGTGCAGAGTGGTTCAGAACACTAGGAAAGCACAGTGTGGGGAGGGGTTCAGAACACTAGGAAAGCACAGTGTACAGAGTGGTTCAGAACACTAGGAAAGCAGAGTGTGGGGAAGGGTTCAGAACACTAGGAAAGCACAGTGTGCAGAGTGGTTCAGAACACTAGGAAAGTACAGTGTGCAGAGTGGTTCAGAACACTAGGAAAGCACAGTGTGCAGAGTGGTTCAGAACACTAGGAAAGCACAGTGTGCAGAGTGGTTCAGAACACTAGGAAAGCACAGTGTGCAGAGTGGTTCAGAACACTAGGAAAGCACAGTGTGCAGAGTGGTTCAGAACACTAGGAAAGCAGTGTGCAGAGTGGTTCAGAACACTAGGAAAGCACAGTGTGCAGAGTGGTTCAGAACACTAGGAAAGCACTGTGTGCAGAGTGGTTCAGAACACTAGGAAAGCACAGTGTGCAGAGTGGTTCAGAACAATAGGAAAGCACAGTGTGCAGAGTGGTTCAGAATACTAGGAAAGCACAGTGTGCAGAGTGGTTCAGAACAATAGGAAAGCACAGTGTGGGGAAGGGTTCAGAACACTGTAGGAGACAAAAAAACCCAAAAATTGCTGGAAAAACTCAGCAGGTCTGACAGCATCTGTGGAGAGAAAAACAGGATTAATGTTTCGAGTCCAGATGGCTCTTTTTCGGAACTAAATAGTAGAAGAACTGTGGTGAAATATATACTGTTTAAGGAGGGGGGACAGGTGAAGCTGGATAGAAGGTCAGTGATAGGTGGAGGCAGAGATTGCAAAAGATGTCATAGATAAAAGGTCGAAAGGGTGTTGATGGTGATGATACTAACTAACGGAGGTGCTAATGGTGACATTGAGAGTGGAAAGCAGGGTGAGCAAATGACAGATGACCCTAGTGGGGGTGGGGTGGGAAAAAAGATCGAAATAGGTTAAAAGGTGGGGATAAAACAATGAATGGAGATAAATTTTTAAAATAATAATAGAAATAGGCGGGAAAACATGTATATATAAAAATTTAAAAATAAATATTTGAAAAAGGGGGATCAAAAAGGGGGTGGAGATGGAGGAGAGAGCTCATGAGCTAAAATTGTTGAACTCAATATTCAGTCCAGAAGGCTGTAAAGTACCTGGTCGGAAGATGAGGTGCTGTTCCTCCAGTTTGCGTTGAGCTTCACTGGAACAATGCAGCAGGCCAAGGACAGACATGTGGGCATGAGAGCAGGGTGGGGTGTTGAAATGGCAAGTGACAGGGAGGTCTGGGTCGTGCTTGCAGACAGACCGAAGGTGTTCCGCAAAGCGGTCACCCAGTCTGCGTTTGGTCTCTCCAATGTAGAGGAAACCGCATTGGGAGCAGCGAATGCAGTAGACTAAATTGAGGGAAGTGCAAGTGAAATGCTGCTTCACTTGAAAGGAGTGTTTGGGCCCTTGGGCAGTGAGGAGGGAGGAAGTAAAGGGGCAGGTGTTGCACCTTCTATGGTTGCATGGGAAGGTGCTGTGGAAGGGGGTTGAGGTTTTGGGGGTGATGGAGGAATGGACCAGGGTGTCCCACAGGGAACAGTCTCTACGGAATGCCGACAGCGGGGGTGAAGGGAAGATGTGTTTGGTGGTGGCATCATGCTGGAGTTGGTGGAAATGGCGGAGGATGATCCTTCGAATGCGGAGGCTGGTGGGGTGAAAAGTGAGGACAAAGGGGACACAATCATGGTTCTGGGAGTGAGAAGAGGGTGTGAGGGTCAATGGAAACTGTTGCAAGAATCAAGAAGCTTCACAAGAGGGAAGAAAGCAGGCAGCAAGAAAGTAGCAATCCTATACATCTAGATTAAATAGCCCATTTATTCTACAACAGTGCCAATTTTCCTTTTACTGCTACTTACTTATTAAGAAAAGGCAGCAGGCAGTTTGTTATAAATTCAGTGACACATAATGTAATCACCACGTGTCACATTACTGATACTGGAATCCACAAGGGGGTTTGACTATTGAAGACAGGAGGCTGATGACTGCTAACCACATGCAATCAAATTTGAAAAACACGTACTTGATGTTACTAAATTAGAATCTGGTGTTATTGTATTTATTACAATAGTCACACTGGCAGAACACAGAGCACTTAACACTGGTGTCTGTTCAATATTATACTTCAAAAATAATCATACAGGTTGGTAAAATCAGTGGTGAATAGATCACATCTTACCTTTGCCAAAGAAGCCCAGATCTCCCCCTTCTTTTGCAGAGCTGCAGTCACTATATTTGGATGCTAAGTGTTCAAATGTTGCATCTCCAGATTTGATCATTTGGATATACTCTGAACAAAGATACAAAGTTAACAGAATAGGCTCACAAATGAAGACATTTTTTTTCTGTATTCGGACCTTACAAGATGTTTTTGAAGCAGTGAACAGCATGAAGACAACTTAAAACATTTTTTTAAAAAATCACTTTCCCTCCACTTCTAACAAAGCCGGCTGTCAGTCAAATGCCACCTTTGGACTAATTAAGGCGAGGGGGAAAAGTTAGCTTTTAATCCGTATACAACTTTGATTCCAGAGTATCACTGACTTCACACGACTGCATCAAAAAAGGTTGAAAAATAGAAATATTGAAGTAAATGGAAGGCACTCAAAAAAGCAGACCAGGCAGCTCATAAGGAAAGATGGTTCAGCAGCCTTGAGAATGATTTCACACCGTATCCCCATCTCGACTCTCAGGCTTCAGTCACTGATGTTTGTTTTAAATCCAGGCCCATAGTGCAGGACATCAGTACTAAACTCATAAGCAGTAGTACTTAGTTACTCCATCAGTAATACTAATGCTAGTAAGGAGACATATGAAGACTTCAGTGGAGGCAAATCTCTAATGGTTCTTCATTGATTAACAGCACTCCCATATTGGTTCAAACCTTCCCAATATCTACCACACAATATAATAAAGTCCTTGAAATTGCAAGTGTCCAGACCGTATGCTACAGCTCTTCCAGATAGCATGGAGGTAACAACTCGGCATGTGGAAAATCCATACAGCACTTCATATTGTACCAGTCCCCACACACCCATATATTTGTGCCATATGTGATCCAAACACTTACTTTTCATCAGCTCATTAAAAAAACGGTTTACCCTTAAAATAAGTCATCGCCCAAGTGTTCTAAGTTTTAACAGAATTTCTGGAAATAGGCAACAATTGGGAAGAGAAGTTATGACTAAAGATAGTCTAGTCCTGACTAGAAATACAGAAATGTCTTTTCCCCACCTATTCCAGCACCAACCTGTGTGTTAGGAAATAGAGATAGTTCAAGTTTTATCGGTATTTATGGGAGTTAGGAGTGAGTTTTAGCTTTGAAGTTTAAGTCTGATTTGTATTTCTGTGTCTGTGTTAAGAAAGGTCAAATGGAGTTTTAGTTTCACTTTAGAAAGGTGCCTGCATTTCTAATGAGGAGTTTTACGATCCCTAAAAAGGAAATAAACATACAATGCGAATCAGAGCAGGTTTGAACCCCAATGCTTCATCCTAAATCTTTGTAGCAAATTGCTCACCTCGCTTGCACCACCATGATTTTTGGGAAGTGGGGTGTGGGGTGCTGCAAGCAGATTCCAAGAACTTAACAGGGGAGAGAAGAATATCAGAGGATCAATTATACCCAATAGCTTGTACACAACCCCTAGTGCCCAGCTACACGTAACAGCAGCATGCTTAGGCATAGGCTCTCTCGGCCAGCTAGGGTTAAGGTATGGGAAGAACCCAAAGGGGAGGTTCACATCCAATTGGTACTAATACTATACAAGCGTCTTTGTACAACTTTCTGCACAAGTCAATGTATTACCTTCTCTAATTTAATTAAAATCTAAGTTTCAAATCAGTTTAATACTTTTTTTTTTCTTTATTCTTTCATGTGGTGTGGGTGTCACTGGCAAGATCAGCATTTGTTGTCCATCCCTAATTGCCCTTGAACTGAGTAGCTTGCTAGGCCATTTCAGAGGGCAGTTAAGAGTCAACCACATTGCTGAGAGTCTGGAGTCACACCTAGGCCAGACCAGATAAGGACGGCAGATTTAGAAACATAAAAAAGAGGAGGAGGAGGTCATTCGGCCCTTTGAGCTATCTATTTAAATATATTCAGTGACTTGGCCTCCACAGCTCTCTGTGGTAGAGAATTCCAGCTTCACCACCCTGAGTGAAGAAGTTCCCCCACCTCAGTTGAATAGCCCACCCCATATCCTGAGACTGCGACCCTTGCTCTACAGCTACTACCACCCCGCCCCTCCCCACACCAGCCAGAGGAAACATCATCCCTGCATCCAGTCTGTCCAGTCCTGTCAGGATTTTATACATTTTAATGAGATCCCCTCTCATTCTTCTAAACTCCAGTGAATACTGACCTAGTCGACCCAATCGCTCCTCATACAACAATCCGGCCATCCTAGAATTAGTCTGGTGAACATTTGCTGCACTTCCTCTTTGGCAAGTATATCCTTTCTTAGGTAAGGAGACCAAAATTGCATACAATACTCCAGGTGTGGTCTCATCAAGGCCCTGCAGTAAGACATCCTTGCTCTTATACTCAAATCCTCTTGCAATGAAGGCCAACATACCATTTGCCTTCCTAAATGCTTCTGCACCTGCATGCTTGCTATTCTGGTTTTCCTACCAAAGTGGAAAACTTCACACTTATCCACGTTATACTGCATCTGCCATGTACTTGCCCACTCAATTTATCTAAATCGCCTTGAAGCCTCTTCACACTGTCCTCATCACTCACATTCCTACCTAGTTTCATGTCGTCAGCAAGCTTGGAAATATTACATTTGGTTCCCTCATCCAAATCATTGATATATATTGTGAATAGCTGGGGCCCAAGCACTGATCCCTGCGGTACCCCACTAGTCACTGCCTGCCACACCAAAAAAAGACCCATTTCATCCTTTTCTCTGTCTCCTGTCTGTCAACCAATTCTCAATCCATACCAATATTTTATCTCTAATCCTATGTGCTTTAATTTTGCACACTAACCTGTGAGACTTTATCAAACATATTTTGAAAATCTAAATACACCACACCCACTGGTTCTCCCTTATCTATTCTGCTAGTTACATCCTCAAAAATCTCCAGGAGGTTTCCCTTCCCTTTCATAAATCCATGTTGACTTTGCCTAATCCCGTTGATATTTTCTAAGTATCCTGTTATCATGCCGTATCCCTTGATTACTGGGCCTCTGACTACTCGCCCAGTGACATTACCACTATGTGGCCACAACAATCTCCTTTTGATATAAAGCCATTATAAAAATATAGACCTGCTGGACCAAATGTTACCTTGAGAATTAAGAAAAAGGTTTGTTCTCCTCTTCCCCACCCACACAACACCTTAACCAAGGAGCAGTCAACAGCACAAGCAAAAAGGATTTGCGCTTTTAGTGAGGTGTGTGTTTGTCATCAGCTTACCGTTTAATGTCTCTAGTGCCTCCTCTTTGCTACGTGTGATCTCCTCCTGTCTCCAGGAAGAAGGACGGCGTGACTGGTTGTGCTTCACTAACAGGTGGGAACAGCGAACTTTGTCAGGTTCAACAGAATTGTAACTTCCACCTGCTTTTGGGCGCTCCCATTGACTCCGATTAGTTATATGATTGAAGAAGTAAATACGACCTACAAAAGAGACACCAAGTCAGAGGCATTAATGTACACAAACCAATCAGGACCACATCTTTAGAATCTCACTCAAATGGCTTTTCCTTCCTCCTCCTATCCATAAACTTTCTCCCCATTTCTCTAAAATTTAAGATGCAGATCCATGGGCACTGACAATCAGCTTGTGTTTCTATTACATCTTTCACAACCCGGATATCCCAAAATCTTTTGACAATCAATTAAGCACCTTCAAAATGTAGTCACTGTTGTAATATAAGAATTGCAAAAGCAAGGTCCCAAGTTAGCAAGGTTGTGACTGGATTTTTTTTCTTAAAAAAGAGAGATGTAGGCTGAGAGATAAATATTAGCCAGGACACTGGGGAGAATGCCCCTGTTGTTCTTAGAATTAACAGTCACATGGGAGGGCAGACGGAGCCTCATTTTAATATCTCATCAAAAAGACAGCATCTCCAACAGTGCAGCACTTACTAACTGGAGTGAGTCAGCCTAGATGATATAGCCAAATCCCTATGATGGAGCTTGTGCCCACAAGTTTGCTGTGATAAAGAGTGTGTTACCACTGAGCCCAGACGGACACCCAAGAACAGGGTGCCCTAAGTGACTGCTGGAAAGCTGTTGAGCAGTATTGGACTTTCATTCCATCATTTGCCATATGTACCTTCAGCAGGGTTCATTGAATAGTGAGCAGCCTAGGGACAGAGAGACCTCCCATTACCACCTAAATTATTCTAAAATATATAAAAACATTTAAAAATAACAAACTATATATTGTAAAAAAGCCTGCAGAAAAAAAATGAATTGTAGGGATTAAGAACATGATCAGAAAATTTTCCATTGTCCAACCTGATGTATCAATGGGGAGATTTATATGGCATTCATATCAGCATAAATTATCAGTCAAACCTAACCGCTGTTGACAATCATAGCAGCTCTAATTTTAAATACACAGTGTTTGTCACCTATTTGGCACCTGCTTAAACTGTTTTTGGTGGTCTTGGAGGTTGGTGGCTGATCTGAATGTGCCCCTCTCCTATGTAAACAGTACCACTGTTCTGTACAGATCAACTGCAAACTTAATCCTGGCAACCAGCACCTGCGCAGACAGGCTGCCACTATTTGACCACTGTTCAAGCTCAAAATACTGCCATCTTGACATTAGTAAATGAAGGATTCCAGGACGGATTAGTTTCAATTCATAAGGATTCTGCGCTACACTGCTCTTATTCATTAGACTTTATTTTCTCTCCACAGGAAAGCTTTGCTGTGTTATTTATATTTAACAGTTCCAATTATTAGAACATTTCAGCTACAGCACAAAAAACCTTTCAATTAAATAGCTGGCGACACTTTCATTATCAACTTGTAGTATGGCCAAGGCACTAAGAATTTTCAAAGGAAGACGCCTCTATTCTGAAATCTTCTTTGTCTTTCTGTGCACTAGTCTGCAAGTAAAGCAAAGAGATGACTAAGGTCTGAACCTAATCAAGTCAAGTATTTATTCAGCTAGGCTTTGTTTGCCTAAGTTGTTTACATGCAGAAGTTTCTGGTGCATCACTGCAGGAAGCAAACTGAAGTGAGAGAGCAGTGATTAACTGTGAAGACTAGATTGAACATTGAAAGAAAGCATATAACCAGGTGGCACACTACATTCAGCTCCCCCATTTTTCCATACCACCTTACTATCTAATCCTTCCAGGTCACTGGGCTAGTGATCCAGAGAACCAGGGTGATGCTCTGGGGACCCACCATGGCAGATGATGGAATTTGAATTCAATAAAAATCTGGAATTAAAATTCTAATGATGACCATGAAACCATTGTCGATTGTTGTAAAAACTCATCTGGTTCACTAATGTCCTTTAGGGAAGGAAATCTATTGCCCTTACCCGGTCTGGTCTACATGTGACTCCAGACCCACAGCAATGTGGTTGACACTTAAATGCCCTCTGAAATAGCCTAGCAAGACACTCAGCTGTAGAAGGCAGCTCACCACCACCTTCTCAAGGTCAATTAGGGATGGGCAATAAATCCTGGCCTAGCCAGCGAAGCCCACCCCCATGACTGAATAAAAAAAAGATTGGTGCTAATAGGGACCCCATGAGATTGATTTTTCACAAAGCTTTTCATTGTGGACTCTTGTGCAGGTGTTTTGCTGAATGGATCCAATTTTCTGGTAAGGTACTATTTTAGAACAGAAGGTGTAAAGTTAAGCACAGCATGTGTTACATTACTCTGCTGATTTAGTCCCGCTATTGCGTCATTTAAATTTATTGCGAGATTTAAAATTAAGTGTCAAATACACAACCTGCCATCATATGGTGTTTTTCTACAACTTAGGACTGATCATGGGCATATAATTTTGTTTACTGTTTACAGTGCACATTCCCAAAAACATAATGGAGATTCTCACATCCTGCGGTTGGTTTCCCCATGAATAAATCAGTCTGGGTTGCATTTTCTCAATTCCTTGCATGAAGTAAACGTGTGTTAAAAGGGACAAATATCCAATGTTTATTTACTCATTCATGTGAGCATCCCAAGCTAGGCTAGCATTTGTTGCCCATTCCTAATTGCCCTTGAAGTAGTGGTGGTGGTAAACCATTGTAGTCCAAGCGGTGTTGATACACCTGTGCTGTTAGTGATGGAGTTGCAGGATTTCAGTTTTTAAGCTAGATTTACACAATTCCTCTCTTTTAATGGACACTAGATTGCACTAGGTTTCCACTTACTCAAAATGCACAAGGCAACAAACCAATGGACACCTCTGGATAAGAGACACAAGGTAAGAAAGGGGCATCCGCCCTCACGCCTTCTCCTCCCTCCCAGAAACACGATAGGGTGCCCCTTGTCCTTACTTATCACCCTACCAGCCTCCGCATTCAAAGGATCATACTCCGCCATTTCCGCCAACTCCAGCATGATGCCACCACCAAACACATCTTCCCTTCACCGCCTCCCCCCCCCGGCGGCATTCTGTAGGGATTGTTCCCTCCGTAACACCCTGGTCCACTTCTCCATCACCCCCAACACCTCAACCCCCTCCCACAGCACCTTCCCATGCAAACGCAGAAGATGCCCCTTCACTTCCTCTCTCCTCACTGCCCAAGGGCCCAAACACTCCTTTCAAGTGAAGCAGCATTTCACTTGCACTTCCCTCAACTTAGTCTACTGCATTTGTTGCTCCCAATGCAGTTTCCTCTACATTGGAGAGACCAAAAGCAGACTGGGCGACCGCTTTGCGGAACACCTTTGGTCTGTCCGCAAGCATGACCCAGACCTCCCTGTTGCTTGCCATTTCAACACTCCACCCTGCTCTTTTGTCCACATGTTTGTCCTTGGCTTACTGCATTGTTCCAGTGAAGCTCAATGCAAACTGGAGGAACAGCACCTCATCTTCCAACTAGGCACTTTACAGCCTTCCAGACTGAATATTGAGTTCAATAATTTTAGATTTTGAACTATCTCCTCCATCCCCAACCCCTTCCCATTTCTTCCCCCTCCTTTTTGTTTTTTCCAATAATTTATATAGATTTTTCTTTTCCCATCTATTTCCATTATTTTTAAATGTATTTCCACCCATTGTTTATTTCTAGCTTTTAGTATTCCCCCACCCCCACTAGAGCTATCTGTACCTTGTCTGTCCTGTCTTCTACTCTTAATTAGCACATTCCTTTAGATAATATCACTACCTTCAACACCTCTTTGTTCTTTTGTCTGTGATAGCTTTTGGTTATCTCCACCTATCACTGGCTGCTTGTCCCAACAACCCCCCCCCCCCAACTAAACCAGCTTATATTTCGCCCCTTTCCTATTTTTACTTAGTTCTGTTGAAGGGTTATGAGGACTTGAAACGTCAACTGTGCTCTTCTCCGCCGATGCTGCCAGAACTGCTGAGTTTTTCCAGGTATTTCTGTTTCTGTTTTTGTTAAGAAAATATAAACAGCTGAGAAAACACAAGGGAACTGAAATCCATACAAGAGGTCTATATACTGATGAATACAATGAAATTATCTCACTATGCTCATTACCATGCAATCTGTAGCAACCCAGGACAGTATTAGAGGGCAGGGTCTCAATATATCAAGTGTTTTTACCCAAAGTCATGTGTAAATATGCATAAATTTCAAAACCAACTATACAGTCCTCGTTCTGTTGAGGAGTCACACGGACTCGAGACATTGACTGTATTCCTCTCCGCAGATGCTGTCGGAACTGCTGAGTTTTTCCAGGTATTTTTATTTTTGTTTTGGATTTCCAGCATCCGCAGTTTATTGCTTTTATACATTCCTCGGCCAGGTTTATAACAAAAAGTCCATTAACAAATAAGACACAGTTCCTTTGTGTTTTCTCAACTTTTCTCATTTGCTCACCCTGTGCCTCTTATCCACAAGTGTCCATTGGTGCCACTTTGTTGTTTTATGCATTTTGAGTAAGCGGAAACGTCCTCAGTATATAGACTTCTTGTATCACAATGATACAAAACATACACTTTGCAACAAGTTACAATGCATCATGTCAAACAATTCAAATATTTGACATGCTCGGCATTGTAAAGCTACCAGATCTCAATTCTAGCTTCCAGGTTGCAACTGAGGCCACATTAATGGGATAATCTCTGCACTATGAAGCTGGTTATGTAACCCAATATGCTTGACCTGGAGCCTAATATAATAATTGCGGAGTTCCATGCACAACCCAGATCCACATCCACTCTTATTGGTTCTCAAAAGTAGCAGGATTCTGTTCATGCAGCACAAAGAAAGGGAAGGCTTATTCCCAACGTGAAGAATCTTCATTATTTTAGGTACCCATACAATGCAATTTAAAAATTACACTCTGGGCAGAGCAAATGGTACCGTTTTTTCTTATTCATTCATGGGATGTGGGCGCCGCTGGCAAGGCCAGCATTCATTGCCCATCCCTAATTGCTCTCTGAACAAGGGCAATTAAGAGCCAACCACATTGCTGTAGGTCTGGAGTCACCTGTCGACCAGACCAGGTAAGAATGGCAGATTAAAGCAAAAAACTGCAGATGCTGGAAATCCAAAACAAAAACAGAAACACCTGGAAAAACTCAGCAGGTCTGGCAGCATCGGCGGAGAACAGCACAGTTGACGTTTCGAGCCCTCACGACCCTTCAACAGAACTGCTCTGAGGACTCGAAACGTCAACTGTGCTCTTCTCCGCCGATGCTGCCAGACCTGCTGAGTTTTCCCAGGTATTTCTATTTTTGTTAAGAATGGCAGATTTCCTTCCCCAAAGGACATTAGTGAACCAGAAGGGTTTTTACAACAATTGACAATGGTTTCATGGTCATCATTAGGCTTTTCATTCCAGTTATTTTATTGAATTCAAATTCCACCATCTGCAGTGGTGGGATTCGAACCTGGGTTCCCAAAGCATTGCCCTGGGTCTCTGGAATCTAGTAATCTCTGGATTACTAGTCCAGCGACAATACCACTGCACATCACCTCCCCCTACTTCTCTTGACTCTGACTGTCTGAAGACATGTCTAAACTGCAGTCCAAGGGTAGATACAGCAATAAAGAGACAAACAGATAGGTGACCCATTTACAATTCTCTAGTGGCTGTCAAATGTAAAATACAAGACTGTAGAGGGGGATTCAAAGTAATTTGGTTGAACAGCCGAAAAGCTTAGAGGACAGGAATTACGTTCCACAAGGAAAATGCTCTGATTGAATATCTCATGCAATATTAAACCAATGAATTCACAATGCAAAACCCTTGTCTCGCCATCCATCATTTACAGTTGTTAAGGGTGTTAAAATTATTAAAGATTTTGAAGCCAAGCTAAGATTCTAACGGCAATGTGCTGTTGTGTTAATAAAAGTAGAAAATGCTGGGAAACACTCAAAGTCAGACGAGACCCCCATGGAGAGAGAATTAATGTTTCAGGTCAACGCCTTCAAACGAAAGATCGTCGAGCTGAAGCATTAAGTGTTTCTTGTACTATCTCCAGAACAATTATTTCAAGGACTGGTAAAAGTCATTCAGCAAATCACCAATAGCACTAACATTCTTTTAATCTAAAATGAATGCCAAAGTGCAGCCTCACTAACTATGCTTGGCACCTCCAGTCTTGAGCTATGGTATATGTATTTAGCAAGGTCACTTTATTTGGAATAATTTCATGGCTTGCAGGAACTTAAGACACCTATCCTCATTTGGGAATCAGAAAAATAACAGGGTATGTACAGTGGACGAGTTGGATAAGTTAGTCACACAGGCCAGGAAGTTCCAGCTCTGATTGCTGTTAACTGATCTCAATGTGGCAGTGGGGATGCTCATACCAGCCTCAAGGGCCCCAGGTACAGATCTGTTCCTTCCACTCTGAAACACTATTCAGTGACACCTGCTGGAAAAGACAGGCAGGTGAACTTCAGGTAAGGACAGGGTTGGTTGCAGCTGTGATGCCTCACAGGTTAAACATTTTACAGCAGTTTACAATTCGTACAGTGGTAGGTAAGGTGCAGCAAAGACGTGTTGAACAGGTGCACCTGTTGTCTTTTAAAGGTGGAATAACAGACCAA
The DNA here is from genome assembly GCF_017639515.1 of Carcharodon carcharias. NCBI lineage: Eukaryota > Metazoa > Chordata > Chondrichthyes > Lamniformes > Lamnidae > Carcharodon > Carcharodon carcharias. Next base: position 9,410,942 of record NC_054496.1, on the reverse strand, counting down.
AAAAACATCAACTTCAGCTCTTATCAAAATGGCAAATAGAACAAAGGGCAGGGGCTTGGAGGAGGGGCCTGGGGGCTGGGAGGAAGGGTCCACGGGGATCTCGGAGGAGGAGTCGGGGGCTTGGGGGGTGGGTGGCCTTCGAGGTGGAGGGGTCCGGGGGGTTATCCGAAGAGGAGGGGGCTCGCAGAAGGGGGCCGAGGAGATCTCAGAGGAAAGGGCTGGGTGGGGGGGGGTCACGGATGAGGGGAGCCTCAGAGGACGGGGGGGGGGTGGGGGGGGCCTTGAAGGTGGAGGTGGTTGCTGAGAGGGGCCGTGGTAAGGGAGGGGGGAGGTTCAGAGAGGGGGTGAGGGGGCAACAAGAGGGTGGGGGCGTTCAGAGAGGGGGTGGGGCCAACAAGAGGGTGGTGTGGAGGGGGCCAACAAGAGGGTGGGGTGGGGTGGGGTGGAGGGGGCCAACAAGAGGGCAGGGTGGGGTGGAAGGGGCCAACAAGAGGGCGGGGTGGGGGGGGGGCCAACCAAGAGGGCGGGGTGGGGGGGGGGCCAACCAAGAGGGCGGGGTGGGGGGGGGGGGCCAACCAAGAGGGCGGGGTGGGGGGGGGGCCAACCAAGAGGGCGGGGTGGGGGGGGGGGCCAACCAAGAGGGCGGGGTGGGGGGGGGGGCCAACCAAGAGGGCGGGGTGGGGGGGGGGGGCCAACCAAGAGGGCGGGGTGGGGGGGGGGGGCCAACCAAGAGGGCGGGGTGGGGGGGGGGGGCCAACCAAGAGGGCGGGGTGGGGGGGGGGGCCAACCAAGAGGGTGGGGTGGGGCCAACCAAGAGGGTGGGGTGGGGCCAACCAAGAGGGTGGGGTGGGGCCAACCAAGAGGGTGGGGTGGGGCCAACCAAGAGGGCGGGGTGGGGCCAACCAAGAGGGCGGGGTGGGGCCAACCAAGAGGGCGGGGTGGGGCCAACCAAGAGGGCGGGGTGGGGCCAACCAAGAGGGCGGGGTGGGGCCAACCAAGAGGGCGGGGTGGGGCCAACCAAGAGGGCGGGGTGGGGCCAACCAAGAGGGCGGGGTGGGGCCAACCAAGAGGGCGGGGTGGGGCCAACCAAGAGGGCGGGGTGGGGCCAACCAAGAGGGCGGGGTGGGGCCAACCAAGAGGGCGGGGTGGGGCCAACCAAGAGGGCGGGGTGGGGCCAACCAAGAGGGCGGGGTGGGGCCAACCAAGAGGGCGGGGTGGGGCCAACCAAGAGGGCGGGGTGGGGCCAACCAAGAGGGCGGGGTGGGGCCAACCAAGAGGGCGGGGTGGGGCCAACCAAGAGGGCGGGGTGGGGCCAACCAAGAGGGCGGGGTGGGGCCAACCAAGAGGGCGGGGTGGGGCCAACCAAGAGGGCGGGGTGGGGCCAACCAAGAGGGCGGGGTGGGGCCAACCAAGAGGGCGGGGTGGGGCCAACCAAGAGGGCGGGGTGGGGCCAACCAAGAGGGCGGGGTGGGGCCAACCAAGAGGGCGGGGTGGGGCCAACCAAGAGGGCGGGGTGGGGCCAACCAAGAGGGCGGGGTGGGGCCAACCAAGAGGGCGGGGTGGGGCCAACCAAGAGGGCGGGGTGGGGCCAACCAAGAGGGCGGGGTGGGGCCAACCAAGAGGGCGGGGTGGGGCCAACCAAGAGGGCGGGGTGGGGCCAACCAAGAGGGCGGGGTGGGGCCAACCAAGAGGGCGGGGTGGGGCCAACCAAGAGGGCGGGGTGGGGGCCAACCAAGAGGGCGGGGTGGGGGCCAACCAAGAGGGCGGGGTGGGGGCCAACCAAGAGGGCGGGGTGGGGGCCAACCAAGAGGGCGGGGTGGGGTGTGCCAACCAAGAGGGCGGGGTGGGGTGTGCCAACCAAGAGGGGGGCGTGGGGGGGCCAACGAGGGGGGGGGGTCTGCCAACAAGGGGGGGGCGTGCCAACAAGGGGGAGGCGTGCCAAGGGTGGCGTGGGGCGTGCCAACAAGGGGGTGGCGTGGGGCGTGCCAACAAGGGGGTGGCGTGGGGCGTGCCAACAAGGGGGTGGCGTGGGGCGTGCCAACAAGGGGGTGGCGTGGGGCGTGCCAACAAGGGGGTGGCGTGGGGCGTGCCAACAAGGGGGTGGCGTGGGGCGTGCCAACAAGGGGGTGGCGTGGGGCGTGCCAACAAGGGGGTGGCGTGGGGCGTGCCAACAAGGGGGTGGCGTGGGGCGTGCCAACAAGGGGGTGGCGTGGGGCGTGCCAACAAGGGGGTGGCGTGGGGCGTGCCAACAAGGGGGTGGCGTGGGGCGTGCCAACAAGGGGGTGGCGTGGGGCGTGCCAACAAGGGGGTGGCGTGGGGCGTGCCAACAAGGGGGTGGCGTGGGGCGTGCCAACAAGGGGGTGGCGTGGGGCGTGCCAACAAGGGGGTGGCGTGGGGCGTGCCAACAAGGGGGTGGCGTGGGGCGTGCCAACAAGGGGGTGGCGTGGGGCGTGCCAACAAGGGGGTGGCGTGGGGCGTGCCAACAAGGGGGTGGCGTGGGGCGTGCCAACAAGGGGGTGGCGTGGGGCGTGCCAACAAGGGGGTGGCGTGGGGCGTGCCAACAAGGGGGTGGCGTGGGGCGTGCCAACAAGGGGGTGGCGTGGGGCGTGCCAACAAGGGGGTGGCGTGGGGCGTGCCAACAAGGGGGTGGCGTGGGGCGTGCCAACAAGGGGGTGGCGTGGGGCGTGCCAACAAGGGGGTGGCGTGGGGCGTGCCAACAAGGGGGTGGCGTGGGGCGTGCCAACAAGGGGGTGGCGTGGGGCGTGCCAACAAGGGGGTGGCGTGGGGCGTGCCAACAAGGGGGTGGCGTGGGGCGTGCCAACAAGGGGGTGGCGTGGGGCGTGCCAACAAGGGGGTGGCGTGGGGCGTGCCAACAAGGGGGTGGCGTGGGGCGTGCCAACAAGGGGGTGGCGTGGGGCGTGCCAACAAGGGGGTGGCGTGGGGCGTGCCAACAAGGGGGTGGCGTGGGGCGTGCCAACAAGGGGGTGGCGTGGGGCGTGCCAACAAGGGGGGGTGTGGGGCATGCCAAGGCGGGGCGTGGGGCGTGCCGACAAGGGGGGGCGGGGGGCGTGCCGACAAGGGGGGCGGGGGGCGTGCCGCCAAGGGGGGACGTGGGGGCGTGCCGCCAAGGGGGGACGTGGGGGCGTGCCGCCAAGGGGGGACGTGGGGGCGTGCCGCCAAGGGGGGACGTGGGGGCGTGCCGCCAAGGGGGGACGTGGGGGCGTGCCGCCAAGGGGGGACGTGGGGGCGTGCCGCCAAGGGGGGACGTGGGGGCGTGCCGCCAAGGGGGGACGTGGGGGCGTGCCGCCAAGGGGGGACGTGGGGGCGTGCCGCCAAGGGGGGACGTGGGGGCGTGCCGCCAAGGGGGGACGTGGGGGCGTGCCGCCAAGGGGGGACGTGGGGGCGTGCCGCCAAGGGGGGACGTGGGGGCGTGCCAACAAGGGGGGCGTGCCAAAGGGGGGGTGTGGGGCATGCCAAGGGGGGGCGGGGGCGTGCCAAGGGGGGGGCGGGGGTGTGCCAAGGGGTGGCGGGGGCGTGCCAAGGGGGGGCAGGGGGCGTGCCAACAAGGGAGGGGGCTGTGGGGGGTGAGCCCAACAAGGGGGGGTGGTGGGGGGATGGAGCCCAACAATAGGGGTGGGGTGGAGCCCAACAAAGGGGGGGCGGCCAACAAGGGAGGGGTGTGGGTTGGGCCAACAAGAGGGGGGGGGTTTTGGGGCAACAAGAGGGAGTGGTGGGGGTGCCAACAAGAGGGGGCGTGGGCGTGCCAACAAGGAGGGCATGCCAACAAGGGGGGGTGGGGCATGCCAACAAGCAGGGGCATGGGGCATGCCAACAAGCAGGGGCGTGCCAACAAGGGGGGGCATGGGGCGTGCCAAGGGGGTGTGGGGCGTGCCAACAAGCAGGGGCATGGGGCGTCCCAACAAGCGGGGGCGTGCCAACAAGGGGGGGCATGGGGCGTGCCAACAAAGGGGGGCATGCCAACAAGGGGGGACGGGGTGGGTGGTGGGGCCAACAAGAGGGGTGGCTGGGGCCCAACAAGAGGGGTGGGTGCCAACAAGAGGTGGGGTGGCGCCAACAAGAGGGTGGCTGGGTGGGGGGTGGCATCAACAAGAGGGGGGTGGGGATGGCCGCCAACAAGAGGGGGGAGTGTGGGGGTGGGGCGTGCCAACAAGGGGGAGGCCAAGAGGGGGGGTGGGGGGCCCCAAGAGGGGGGTGGCAACAAGAAGGATGGGGGCGGGTGGGGGGGGCCAACAAGAGGTGAGGGGGGGGGGGAACAAAAGGTGGGGGGGGGGGGGCAACAAGAGGTGGGGGTGGGGGGGCCAACAAGAGGGGGGGCAACAAGAGGTGGGGGTGGGGGGGCCAACAAGAGGGGGGGGGGCAACAAGAGGGTTGGGGGGGGGCAGCAAGAGGGTTGGGGGGGGGGGGGGGGGGTTGGGGGCTCAGGGTCCTTCAATGCAGCCCGCCCCGAACATTGCCAATAGAAATCCAGGCCCGAAGGGGTCTGAACCAAAACATTCCCCAGGATTGGCTGAGGCCCGGGCGCCTATGGTGGAAATTTTCAGCCAGGCCTGAAATCCAGGGCCCGGGCCTATTCCACCCGACTCAGAGTCAGTAATTGTTTTTTTTTTCCAAGGGGCCAGTGTTTCTATGATGATTAATTTTTGTTTTAAATTCTTTATTTATTACCTGACTTGCGACTCATTCGCTTCTCCCAGCCAGGCGGTAGGGGCTCCTCCTCAGCCATGGTTCTTGTCGAATGAGCCGAGCGGAGACAACCTAACCTGAGCGCGGCGTGGGCGGGAAACCCGCTATCGTCGCTCTGCACTTTGATTGGTCCATCAGTACGTCAATGACGCCTCCGTTCCAGGTCTCCAATGACGATTGGTCAACACTGATGCCAGTCAGGGCAGGTCCCGCCTCTGTAGCGTTCACGTGCAATCTAACTTAGTGCCTGGTAAGCCCGCCCAATTGGTCCTGAGATCAGGCCCGCCTTCTCGGGCTAATACCTTGCTTCTATTGGACGAACTGGAACGTCAGTCATAAGTTCGGTTCGCCGATTGGTCAAGAGGCGGTAAAGTTCGGCCCCAAAGCGTCCAAATTTGATAGCAACTTATTCAGGTTCGCTGATTCGGATATGATAAGCCATCGTATTATCGCCCTTAAAACACATTATTGCGGCTATTAAGACATGAGATTAAACAGAAAAAGCTGCATTTATATGTCTTGTGTTATTTGCATTGACAACCTTGCGAGAGTTCCGTAATCTCGCTTTCCTACCATCGAAAATACATGATTTTACCGGCAAATCCTATTTTAAAATTATCTAACCAACATGAAGCGTTGGGAGCCGATGTCTTAAAAACGTTTTTGTTTTGAGAAATTGCTGCTCTGATTCTAAATGGGGCGAAAGAGGCGGGTGTTTCTTTACCCCGAGGTTCTATTGGTCCGCTGGGTGACGATGGTGCCGGCCTCATGGCTTTCCCGCCGTGTGATTGGGCAAGAGAACCGTCAATCGGGCGGGGGGGGGGGGGGCGAGTCTGTTGCTAAGGGGCGGGGCTGCGGCCTAGTTATGTTGCTGCGCTGAAGAGATCCTGAGTAATCGGTGGTGAGCAGGTAAGTGAAGATGCCGCCGATACAAACGGTCCCTGAGTGTGAGCTGGGACTTTACATGTTGGAAAATACCATAAACTGTCAGTAAATAAACAGCTGCCTGATTTTCTACCACCTCCTGCGCATGTGAATTAAACCCCGAGGACTTGCGGTCTGGGCAGCTTGGTGATGATTCCCGGCCGGCTGGAGAATTCAGGGCCCCGGGTGCATTGATGATAATTAATTAATTAATTAATTAATTATTGATACTTGGTTAAAATGAATGGATTGTTGAAGGTCTGGCGCAGAAACGGAGGCTGTTCGGCCCATCTTGCTGGTACTAGCTGAAAAAAAAAAGAGCCATCCAGTCTCATCCCCACCCCCTTCCAGCTCTTGGCCCATAAGCCTTGTAGGTTCGGGCATTTCAAGTGCCTACATGATGAGGGTTTCTCCCTTCACTTTCCTCTTAGGCAGTGACTTCCAGACTCCTACCACCTTCTGTTTTCCCTTGTGTGTATGTGGGTGTTGTTGGCGTAGCCAGTGTTTGTTGCCCATCCCTAATTGCCCTTGAGAAGGTGGTGGTGAGCTGCCTTCTTGAACCCGCCGCAGTTCCTGTGGTGTAGGTACACCCAGGCTGCTGTTAGGGAGGGAGTTCCAGGAGTTTGACCCACCTGCAGTGAAGGAACGGTGGCACGTTTCCGAATCAGGATGGCGAGTGCGGCTTGGAGGGGATCTTGTAGCTGGGTGGTTTTCCCATGCCTCTGTCGCCCTTGTCCTTGTTCCTTAGATTAGTTAACTGAATAGCACGTGCTTGTGCTCTAGAGCTCAGAAGAATAAGGGATGATCTCATAGGAAAAACAGCATTCTGGGAGGGCTTGACAGGATAGGTTATTGGGCTAGGTGCGATGCAGATTTAGGGTCACTATCGGATCAGTCACGATCTTATTGAATGGCAAAGCAGGCTCGAGGGGCTGAATGGCCTACTTCTTGTTAGTATGTATGCTCGGTTAGATGTTGGGAGGTTGTTTCTTCCCTGCCCCTGCCCTGGGACAGACATCCTAGAACTAGAGAGCGTAACCTCAAGATAAGGGGTTAACCACTTAGGACGGGAATGAGGAGGAATTTTGTCACTCAGAGCTGTGGATACTCAGTTGTTGAGGAGTGTGATTGATAGTTTGGATGTTGAGGAAATTGCAGGGTATTGGAATTGGGTGGGAAGGTGGTGTTCAGGTCAACCAGCCAGCTATGATCATCTTGAAAGGTGGAGCAGGCTCAAGGGGCCATTTGGCCTACTGATACTCCTATTTCTTATTCAACTCCACTCTAATCCTTCCACTGTAGGAATATTTTGCATCAGATACATTGCCCTAAAGTGGAGACAGATTCAGTAGTAACTTTCAGAATGGATTTGAATAAATACTTGAAAAAGAAAAGAATTATAGGTTTATGGGGGAAGAACTGGAGCACGGGACAAATTTAGTAACACTTTTACAAATGGCTTCCATCTGTGCCATGTGATTCTTTTACCCAAGACTCCGGAGTATAAGCTTGACGTTTTTTAATATTCACTCATGGGATGTGGGCGTTGCTGACTAAGCCAGCATTTATTACCAATCCTTAATTGCTCTGGGGAAGGTGTTGGTGAGTTGCTGCCTTGAACTGCTGCAGTCCATATGGTTTAGGTACACCCACAGTGCAGTTAGGGAGGGAGTTCCACATGTTTACCCAGTAACGGTGAACTAATGGCGATATGTTTCCAAGTCAGGATGGTGAGTGGCCCTTGTCCTTCTAGATGATACTGGTCGTGGGTTTGGAAGGTGCTGTCTAAAGAGGCTTGGTGAGTTGCTGCAGTGTAGCTTGTAGATAGCCAGTCAAGCGGGCTGCTTGGTCCTGAATGGTGCCAAGCTCCTTGTGTTGTTGGAGCTGCACTCATCCAGGCAAATGGGGAGTATTCTATCATACCCCTGACTTGTACCATGTAGATGGTGGACGGGCTTTGGGGGGTCAGGAGGTGAGATACTTGCTGCAGGATTTCTAGCCTCTAACCTGCTGTTGTAGCCACAGTATTTATATGGCCAGTTGTTTCTGGAGTTTATTTCAACAGGCTGGAGGTGAAAGTCCCACTCTGGGGTTTCTAATCTGGGGAATGTTCTACTGCTTCCACCTACATCGTCCAAATCGATTTTGATACTGGACCATGTAATGGAAATGATAGCTTAAATATGACTAAACTTGCCCATATTGTAAATTGGACTTTATTCCTCTGGGAGTATTGGACTTTAGATACAGTGAAGATCAAAATATGGATGTCCTTGCATTCTAATAGAACCGTGGCATGGTACAGAGGAAGGTCATTTGGCCTATCGTACCTTTGCTAGCTATTTGAAATTGTCTAACTTGTGTCTCTCCTCTTTCCCTATAGCCCCGTTCATGCTTCACTTCACTTCAAATATTTATCCAATTCTCTTTGGCAGTTACCATTGAATCTGCTTCCAACAAGCTCGCAGACATCGGGTTCCGGATCACAGCTTTTTAATAATTTTCTAACGATTGTGTAGATATGGTACATTGGTTCTGCACTGTGTTCCGCAAAGTTGCATTGTTAAGCTTTCCTTTTAAGCACTTTTTTTTTCTCCACCCCCCCCCCCCCCCAATCTTCCTAGGAATTCCTAAGAATGATTGAGATAATTTGCAACGATCGTTTAGGAAAGAAAGTCCGAGTGAAGTGCAAGTATCCTTTTAAGATGGGTGGTGCAACATTACTGTCTTTTTAATTGGAATTTTTACAGCTGTTAAGTGAACTCTTCTGTTGGTTTCTTAACTGTTGTTTATGGGCTATATAATTAGTTAGAATTATTGGAACATAAGAATTAGGAACAGGAGTAGACCATTCAGCCCCTCAATCCTGCTCCGCCATTCAATAAGATCATGGCTGATCTACTTCTGTTTCCATCTACCCCTGATAACCTTAGATTCTGATTAGGCAAGGGAATCAATCTACCTGTGCCTTAAAAATATTCAATGACCCCCACCTCCACACCTTCTGAGACAGAGAGTTCCAAAGTTGCACATTCTGAGAGAAAAAAATCCTCTTCATCTGCCCTAACTTTAAAACAGTGACCCCTAATTCTGGACTCACCCACAAGAGGAAACATCCTTTCAACGCCCACCTTGTCAAGGCCGTTCAGGATCTTGGAAACTTCAATCAAATCACCCCTCACTCTTCTAAACTCCAGTGGAAACAAACCCAGTCTGTCCAACCTTTCCCCATAAGAAAACCCACTCATTCCAGGCATCAATCTGGTAAACCTCCTCTGAACCGCCTCCAACACATTTACATCCTTCCTTAAATAAGGAGACCAAAACTGCATACAGCATTCGAGATGTGGTCTCACGAATGCCCTATATAACTGAAGCATAACATCCTTACTTTTATGTTCAATCCCTCTCATAATAAAGGATAGCATTCCATTAGCCTTAATTACTTGTTGTACCTGCATACTATTTGTGACTCATGTACTGGAACACCTCTGCATCTAAGAATTATGCAGCTATCCTCCATTTAAGTAATACTGTTTTTGACCTTCCTGTCAAAGTGAACAACTTCACATTTTGCCACATTAAACACCATTTTCCAGATCTTTGCCCACTCACTCAACCTTTCTATATCCATCTGCAACCTCCTCATGTTATTTTCACAACACACTTTCCTACCTATCTTTGTGTCATCTGGAAATTTAGCTACCATGTCTCAACTCCTGTCGTCTAAGTCATTGATGTAAATTGTGAAAAGCTGAGGCCCCAGTACAGACCCCTGTGGGTATCCGCTCATCGCATCCTGCCAATCAGAAAAAGACCCATTTATGCATACTGTTTTCTGCCATTCAGTCAATCTTCTATCCATATCTCATGTTACCCCCTACACCATGCACTTTTATTTTCCCTAATAACCTTGATGTAACCCCTTATCAAATGCTTACTGGAAATCCAAGTGCAGTATCTCTACTGGGCCCCTTTATCCACCGTACGTGTTACACCTTCAAAAAAAAACTCCAGTAAATTGGTTAAACTTTGATTTTCCTTTCACAAAGCCTCTTTCCAATTGCCTTGAGGTCTTCTCAGTACCCAGCTATAACCTCCTTAATGATCGAATCTAACAACTCCCCCATGACAGACATCAAGCCAATTGGCCTATTTCCCTCCTTGAATAGAGGGATTATATTTGCCAGTCTGATGGAACCTTTCCACAATCTAGTGAATTTTTGAAAATTAACACCAGCACACGTCTACCTCATTAACTACCTCTTTTAAGACCCTAGGATAAAGTCCATCGGGACCTGGAGAATTGTCAGCCTGCAGCTCCATCAATTTGCTCAGTACTGTTTCCCTAGTGATTTCAATTTCACCAAGTTCCTCCCTCCCTTTCACCTCCTGGTTTGCATCAATTACTGAAATGTTTTTTTGTATCTTTTATAGTGAACACAGAGCAAAATATTTGTTCATTTCATCTGCCGTTTCCTTATTATCTACTATTAACTCTTCACTGTCACTCTCTAGAGGACCAACACTCACTTTACTTATTCTTTTCTTTTTTAAATACCTGTAAAAACTCTTGAAATCCATTTTTAGATTTCTAGCTAGCTTCCCCTCATACTCTAATTTCTCTCTCCTGATTAACCTTTTAGTCATTCCCTTCCATTCTTTATATTCTGACTAATCATCTGCCCCGACACTCATCTTTGTGGAGTTGTGCTTTTTCCTTAAGTTTGATGTTTTTGTTAACTTCTTTAGTTAACCATGGATGATGCGTGTTCCCTTTTAGAATTTTTCTTTAGAATAGGAATATACTTATTCTGAAATATCCTCTTAAATGTCTGCCACTGCTTCTCTATTGATCTTTCCTCTAGCCTAGTTTCCCAGTTCACTTCAACTAGCTCTGCTTTTGTCCCCACATAGTTGCCCTTATTTAAGTTTAAGATACTAGTCTTAGATTCGTTCTTCACCCTTTCAAACTTGATATAAAATTCAATCATATTGTGACCACTGCTACCTAGAGGTGCCTATAGCCTGAGGTCATTAATTAATCCTGTCACATTACACAATACCAAGTCTAATATAACCTGCTGTCTGGTTGGTTCCAGGAAGTGCTGCTCTAAGAAACTATCTTGAAAGCATTTTATGAACTCATCCCAACTACTACTATCAGTCTGATTTTTTTCCAGCTTATATGTAGATTAAAATTGTCCATGATTATTATCAGCCCTTTATTGCAAGCACACAATATTTTTTCTTGAATACTTTGCCCTACACTGTGGTTACTGTTAAGTGGCCTGTAGACCAGTCCCACTAATGACTTTTTTCCCCTACTATTCCTCATCTCCACCCAAACCGATTCTACATCCCAATCTCCTCAACCAAGGTCATCTCTAACTATTGCATCAATGCCCTCTTTGATTAACAGTGTTATCCCTGGGCCTTTTCCTAGCTTCCTATTCTTCTTGAATGTCATATACCCCTCAATACTATGTCGTCCTGCAGCCATGTCTCCGTAACTGCTATCAGATCATATTTATTTACTTCAACGTGGGCCACCAATTCATTTACTTTATGAATGTTACATGCATTCAGATAGAGAGCCTTTGGTTTTGTCTTTTTGTTACCTTTGTAATGTCTAGCCTTGACTGTTGATGTATTCTTAGGTTTTTTTCTCTATCCCTTCCTGCCATTCTCTGACCCTCATTTCTCATTACTATTTCGCTCCCCTGTCTTGATTCTACACCTTAAATTGCTACCTCTACCCAAGCCTAATCCTCAGGCCTCTTGAGTTCTCTAGTTCTGTGATTTGTGAGGACACACGTCCCAGCATAGTTCAAGTGTAAACCGTCCTAACAGAACAGCCCCCACTTTCCCCAGTATTGGTGCCAGTGCCCAACTAACCAGAACCCACTTCTCCCTCACCAGTCTTTCAGCCACACGTTCATTTCTCTAATTTTATTTGCCCTATGCCAATTTGTACGTGACTCAGGTAATAATCCAGAGATTGCTACCTTTTAAGTTTTGCTTCTTAATTTGGTACCTAACTCTTCATACTGACTTTGCAGAACCTCTTTCCTAGTTCTACCTATGTCACTGGTACCTACATGGACCACGATAACTGGATCCCGCGTTCCCACTGCAAGTTCCCTCCAGCCCTGAGCGGATGTCCCGAATCCTGGCACCAGGCAGGCAATGTAGCCATCTGGACTCTCTCTCTTTACTGCAGAGAACAGTGTTTACCCCCTACTACCACTATGTTTATTTTTGCTCCCCCCCTTGAATCACTTCCTGTACCACAGTGCCATGGCCAGTCAGCTCATCCACCTTGCAGATCTCACTTACTTTACTGTGTGGATGAAAGAAAGTACCTCAAACCTATTTGACAATTGCAAGGCCTGAGGCTCTTCCACTACTGCCTGCTCGGTCCCATTACCTGTCTCATTGACAGTCACATCCTGCTGACCAAAACAGATGACCCTCTTCTAAGAGGTGTGACTGTCATCTGGAACAAAGTATCCAGATATCTCTCCACCTCCCTTATGATGCACAGTATCTGCGTTTTGGCTTCCAGATCAATAAATCCTGATCCGGAATTCCTCAAGCTGCTTACACTTCCTGCAGACATGTTTGCCATGGATCGCCTTGGTGTCCAAAAGCTCCCACATCCCACAGCAGCTGAAACAGCGCGCACTCCTCAGCTCCGCTCTGACTCCCGGTATGGTAGGCCTCACTCGAATCCCTGGTCTGTATTTATACGCACTCCTCAGCTCCTGACTGTCTACTGTAGGTCCGATCTTCTCTGACTGGGGTGTGAGGGTTGGTTATCTTATTAGCTAAAAATTATTAGGTGTAATTAGTTAAAATTGGAGACAAAAGATTTTGGGGTGTCAGAACTGCAGCTTGTTATACAAATATGTGGTGTTTGAGGCTCCACCATTTTTTTTTCCAGCTAAGCAAAAGGTTTGGATGCTCCTGTCTTAAATGAATAAAGGCCTAAACTGGAATGAGAATCTCTTTTTGTCCTTCCTATTATGAAGGGGTTTTCACGAAATAACCAACAAGATAAGGCTGACTTAAGAAGCAGTTCAGAGAAGGTTCACTCAGCTGATACCTGGGCTGAAGGGGGTGTTTACCTTATGAGGAGAAGCAATTTGGAAAGGATGGTTTCCCCTTGTGGGAGAGACTAAAACCAGGGGACGCATTTTTAAAATACAGAATCTCCTATTTAAGATGGAGATGAGAAGAATTTTTTCCAGTGGGTCATGAATCTTTGTAATTCTCACTTCCCCAGAGAGTGGTGGAGGCTGGACCATCAAATATTTTGAAGGCAGAGGCAGGTAGATTCTTGACTAACAAGGGACTCCAAGGTTAATGGGGGTAGGTGGAATGGAGTTGAGGCCACAATCGGATTAGCCACGATCTTATTGAATGGCAGAGCAGGCTCGGGGGGCTGGATAGCCTTCTCCTAATTCATACATGTTCGTATGTACAATGTTCCTATAAAATGCGAGTTCACAAGCCTTGTCACTAGGTTTTCTGTAAATCATAATTGTGAGCTTGGGAAATTTAAGCTTCATTGTAGCTTTTTTTTTCACTAAGCTTTAATATATTAGAATTTCCTTGTTTAAAAATTCAGTTATTACTGTAGCACTGATCATTCTCTATATTCTGATTGTAGGGGAGAATTGCATTAGGAGCCACAACCTTAAAGAGTGACAAACTTGAGAGCTACTGTAACCTGCTCAGCACAAGGTGCTGAGATGCAGGTCAAAGATGGGGATTAAAGGGAGGTCTTATAGCAGGCTCAGAACATGGAAGGGCAGAGTAGTTTAGCAAGTGAATCCCAGAACGTGGGTCCATGCAGCTGAAGGCATTGCTTTTAATGGTAGGGCAGAGAATGAGCGGTGCTCAGACTTGCAGGTCAGAGTGTGGAGAGTTCAAGGGAGAGGTTATTGTAGAGTTGAGGAATTTACAAAGATAGGAAACCATGTAGGAATTTAAATAAGTATGAGGATTTTAAATTTGAGATGTTGTAATAATAATAATAGTATAGCAGCAAGATGGTGTGGCCCGCACTGTCAGAAGCTGCAGTGAAGATGATGAGGGATAACGTACTATGATAAGTCACACAGAATGTACTTTACAAAAGTAGGCCGCATGAGCAGTGAAAACAGAATGGCACGAACTTGGAGACTCCTTTTTCCTTAATTTCTCCCTCCAGTCCTGATGATAGCATAAAAGACCTGAAGAAATTGATAGCTGCGCAGACTGGAACAAAATGGGACAAGCTCGTCCTAAAGAAATGGTTTGTTCTTATGTTCTCTTACATAGCTTAGTGGCACTAATTTCCTGAATTTCATAGAATTTGCAGCACAGAAACAAACTCTGGCATACACCTGGGCTTCAGATGAGCCTCCTCGTTGCTTGCTTCATCTAACCCAATCAGCATATTCTCTCCTTTTTTTGTATGTTTATCCAGAATGCTAATCACTTTTTGCAAAAAAAATTAAATTGGGCAGATGTTTATTGAATTTATCTCGCTGTAAAAAGCACATTCCACGTGTGTGGATTGTAACTATTTTCAGCATTTTGGTCCTTGTGTGGAAATTGGAAGCATCATCCTGTAATGTCGCAGTGGATTATTTGTTCTAATTTAACTTGTTCTGATTCTAGGTATACCATCTTCAAGAATCACGTTCAGTTGCAAGATTGTATCTTTTGATTTTATAAAACTATGCTAATAGCTTCTACCCTTTTCTGTATGAATGGGGGCAGAAGGGATAAGAAAATACTTAGACGCTCCTGATAATACCCTGTTCTAACTTCTAAAAGCTTGTCTACAAAAGGAAAATGTTGCTAAACGAAGCTTTTTTTCCTATTAATTTGCAACATTTGCAAGTCAAAAATACAGAGTGTAATCTGCTGACTTCAGAATCCTAGGGAGGTCAAGACCCCACTGTGAAGACTCATGGTCCACACGCAAGTGTAGAACATTTTGTGGTTATTGAATTGTGGTTATTGATGAGCATGGGTAAAGTCTTGGGAGCAGAGTGTATTGGCAAACTACCCTCCCATCAACAAAGGTAATTTTAGCCATGACTGGGGAAGAGTTGCACCCATTGGAAGGTAGCTGCTCCTGTTTCATACCATAGAAATGACTGTCCTTGTGCACCTGCCCATGCACCTGTCCAAAGGCTGAGTTATAGGGAAAACATTTGTTTGGTTACAGTAGATTTCAAGGTTGAGTAACATGAAGGATGAGATAGAAGCTTTACTTTAGGTTTGCTTTTGGCTTTGAGTACTGAATGGACCAAATGCAAAGTAAGTCTTTTAAATGTGACCTCCTTCCTCCCCTTTTCATCCTTCCCAAATCTGAATGCACCTCCTGACTTCTTGAAGACTACCAATTGCCATCAAATTAAGCACAATTTTGCTTGACTTAGTCTAATAGGAACTCAGTTGGGACTATATCTGTAACCATTCACTTGGGACCATTCTGCCAGATAACAGAGGGATTTTATTCCATCTATCTTTGCTAAATCTTAGCCTAGGTATCTTTAGGCAGTCACATTGAAGCATGAACAAATGCATGAATAACTTCCAAAACTATTTTATATAAATTGGGGATTGTAATGTAGTGATTATGCTACTCTACCTGAAAATTAAGTCAATAACCCAGAGAAGGGGTTTCCAATCCTACATGGCAGCTTGTGTATTTGAATTCTGTTTTAAATTCTGATGCAAGTAAAATGCAATTTAAAAACCCAATATGTTTCATTAATGTCCTTCAGAGAAGAAAACCTGCCATCTTTCCCCAGCCTGGCCTATCTGCGATCCCAGTCATGAACAAACAAAAGTTAGCGGCAGGAAAAGATCCACTGTTTCCATCTGGTCTACACCATATAGTTGCGATGCATTATGCTACCTTATTCACCCTGGATCCACATAATCTCCTGGGAAATGCAGAAAAAGGATAAACGGACAAATTAGGGGGAAAATGTCCATATTATTTCTCTCAGCACTTCAGATGGTTGAAACTAGTCACAAGAAATTGTGTTGACACCACTTTGTTGTAGGATA
The DNA here is from genome assembly GCF_017639515.1 of Carcharodon carcharias. Classification (NCBI taxonomy): domain Eukaryota; kingdom Metazoa; phylum Chordata; class Chondrichthyes; order Lamniformes; family Lamnidae; genus Carcharodon; species Carcharodon carcharias. The sequence continues at coordinate 9,395,237 of NC_054496.1, read as the reverse complement.
CCCAACCCTGGAATGAGATGACCTGTTCACCAGCCAGCCGTCTGTTCCACTAGTCTCTGGGAATAGAAGTGCTGCCTAACACCAAGTCTAGTCCTGTCATGGCGTAGCTTATAAGTGTGACCCCAGGTTCCCCCAAATCTATTCAGTCCGTGTAAATGCAATCCAGCTCCTTCTTTATTTTCTAAACCTTGATCCAATTACCAGAGTCTCTAACTTTTCTACAGTATACAGACTGATGAGCTTGTTTGGGTGATGAAGATATTTTAACCTGGATAATGCTCTTGTGGCTCTTCTCTGCATCTTTTCCTGCTACCCAACCATGGTATTGGAAAATCAACACTGGAGCTAATATTCTAAAGGAGGTCTAACCTAAGTCTTGTACAAGGGCAACATTTTATCTTAGTAAATTATCATGTGAATCTTGCTTGTTTTGAAACTGCAGCATTATGACTTGATCATGATCATTTTGAGAGTGATGCTCTTAACACCCAGCTCCTTTTCTTTCACTAATGGCTTCTAATCTGTTCACTGCACATTGTGACTTGCATGAGACTTGCTTGCATGCATAACATTATACTTTTAAGTTAAATGCTATTTGCCAATTGTTGGACCATTTCTCCAGCACATTGCGCTGTTTGCAGGAATTGAGGATTCTCTCAGTTTTAATACTCGCACATAATTTGTATAATCTGAAAACCTGTGGATCCATCTCCCCAACTCTTAAAGCAGGTTGTTAATACCAGTTGTAAATAGCAAAATTCCTAACATCAATCCCTGTGGAACAATAGCCACTTGCAAACCAGATTCAAACCCATTGACATCTTTTTGCCTCCTAGCATTCAGCTTTCAGTTCAATGGGAAAAATTATCAGTAACTCAATCTTTTAGAGAAGTTTCTTGTGAAGTCTTTTATCACAGCTTCCAGAAAATCAAAGCTGATTCTGTCTACTAAGTTACCCTTGTTCACTAACCTGGCGATTTCAAAAAATTTGTTTTATTTGTTTCAGATTTAGTATTTTTCCAGCTTGGATTAAGACAACGACCCTACTTCCAGGCTATATACCATTTGAAATGGTAATTCAATATGTTGCTGTATAAAGTAGGATTGAATTGGACACTTTAATGCAACCTGTGCATTCTCAGTATTTATAAGCCTTAACCAGGCTGCTTTCAGATGAGATCCATGATGGAATGAACCTGGAGCTGTACTACCAATAAAATATATCCCCCTGAGGAGGCCAAGCTTATCACCAACCATCAACACCATTCACCTGAGAGAGACGATTTATGACTTCACAATGAAGCTTTGTGTTTGCTTTTCTGATGAACATTGATCATTTGTTTTTGCTTTATTGACCTATGATTTTTTTTTAACTTTATATTTCAGAACAGCTTTACTATCAGGTTTCTTGTCCATGCCCAGTCTGAGGTTTCTAAATCCCAAAATTATAGATGGGTAAAGTTGTTTTGTCTGTGCTTCCTCCTTCCTTGCTACGTGTAATACTCAGTCTAGCAGTGATGGTGCTTCCCACAGCTGAGGTGTATCATTACACAACACTTTCCACTCTATTGTACTTGCAGAATGCTGACAATTTCTCTAGCATGGAGAGCGAAAAGACTTGCAAGAGATTGAAGTGCTCACTGGGTTAGGGAGGGGATGGATCTTGATAGTTTATTGAGGTTCAGTCTTTTGGGTTAATCTTGTAGAGGTTGGAAATGAGCGTTTTATTTTTTCTTTCCCTGAGGGCGTATGCAAGAAATTGTATTAGCAGGATGTTGGCAAGAGGGAATGCTAACTCAACTTCAAAAAGTTTTTGTCCCTTGTGAACTGGACAATGTCAAAGAGAACCATGTTAATATGTCTGCTTAAATTGGTTAAATAGAATAAATAGATTTGCCTCGCTGTGTCTGTTTCTTATGGTGCACTTTTGTCCCTGTGTAACCTGTGCTTTAATACCAGATCTATGCATAGTGCTTATTAGTTGTCCTTGCAGGCTTTCGGGACAGCTAATGCTAATATCTGATTAATACACCTTTTATTTCTAGATAAATGGATAAAAATCACCCTCTTGACCTTGTGTCAGAACCAGTTTTTTTGCTTCCACCAGCTTAAATGTTCTCTCCCTCCACCACTGGTGCATAGTGGATGCAGTGTGTATTATCTATAAGATTAATTGCAGCAACTTGCCAAGGCTCTTTCGACAGTACCTTCGAAACCTGTGACCTCTACCACCTAGAAGGACAGGGTAGCAGGTGCATACAAACAAGTTCCTATCCATTACACAGACCATCCTGACTTGGCACTATATCACTGTTCCATTGCTGTTGCTGGGTCAAAATATTGTGAACCCACTTCCCAACAGCACTGTGGCTGTACCTACATCCCATGGACTGCAGTCGATCAAGAAGGCGGCTCATCACTTACTCAAGGGCAATTAGGGGTGGCAACAAATGCTGGGCTTGCTAGCCACACATCAAAGAACAAATAAAATGAACCGTTCCAATATGCGTTGCAGCTAACCTATCCTCTTCTCTATCAGTAGTTTCATGCAGAGTAGATCCAGAAACTCCATAGTTTGTTGAAATGAACTGGATATACAGGACCAGCAGCTATCTGTAATTTACCCTTGACAATTTGCTTTTTGGATTCAAAATTAATTATGTTTTTGCAGAGCTACAAAAACCTAATGCATTCCAATCAATGAAATGTGTAACTTTATGAAATCTATTGTTTCTTTTGCTGCATAGCTTGGTATAAGTGACACATTTTTCTTCCAAAACGTTCATAGTTTTGGAAACAAAAGCTGCTGTAGAGATCTGTGCACTAATGTATTTTCTCTGGGATCTCAAAACTATTGAGGGCAGATGATTTCCCCCTCTCCCTCTTCATTCACCCGAATGTAAGTAGCCAGTGTCCCCTCATTCTGACCTGGTATGAAGCAGTTGTATTTCTAGCCTTTACTCTGAACCTGACGTACTCTGAGGCCTGCTCCCTGATGGCAACTGGTACCAGAAGGGGAAATCCAACTGTGGTCCATCTCTCTGTATGTCGGGTCTACCTGTCTCTTTGTCATAACTGAGGCATGGTCACGGTATTAACAGCAGGCTGGCTCGCAAAGGACTTGAGCTCATCCTTTAATTATTCTGTAAATTGATTGATATTAGATTGTACAAAGCCCTATGGCTGTCTAAAATATTTACTAATTGACATCGTAGGATCATACAGTATAGAAGCAGGCCATTCGGCCTGTCATACCAGCGCTGGCTCTTTGAAACATCTACCCAGTTAGACCCATCCTTTCCCCATTTGAATCTACTTCCACTACCCATTCAGTTTATGCATTTCCGATCATAACTCATATATTTCTTCACTGATCCATTCCAACGAGAAAGACAAATTCCAAGGGAAGGACCCGCCGTCCACGGTTAACTGAAAAGTTAAAGATGGTATCAAACTTAAAGAAAAAGCATATAATTATGCAAAGATGGGTAGCAGGTCAGAAGATTGGGCAGAATATAAAAAACAGCAAAGAATGACCAAAAGCTTGATAAAGAAGAAAAATTAGAGTACGAGAGAAAGCTGGGAATATAAAGACACACAGTAAGAGTTTCTATAGTTATTTAAAAAACAGTTAAGAAAGTGAGCATTGGTTCGATAGAAAGTGCATCTGGGGAATTAATAATGGAAAATGAGGTGATGGCAGATTAATTGAACAGGTATTTTGCATCGGTCTTCACTGTGGATGATACAAGTAACATCCAAGACATAGCTGTAAATCAGGAAATGGAAAAGAGGGAGGAACTTGGGAAGTGATACCCAGTAAGTTGTTGGAGCTGCGGGCTGACGAGTCCCCAGGTACTGATGGACTTCTCCTCAGGTCTTAAAAAAAGTGGCTGGTGAGATAGTTGATGCATTGGTTTTAATTTTCCAAAATTCCGTATATTTGGGGAAAGTTTCATTAGATTGGAAAATAGCAAATGTAACTCCTTTATTCACAGGGGGAGGGAGCCAGAAAGCAGGAAATGAAAGGCCTTTTAGCTTAACATCTGTCATAAGGAAAATGTTCAAAACTTACTAAAGATGTCAGTTAACGTTACGAGTCCGCATGACTCTTCAACAGAACTGTCATGCGGACTCGAAACGTTAAGTGTGCTCCCTTCCACAGATGCTGTCAGACCTGCTGAGTTTTTCCAGGTGTTTTTGTTTTTGTTTTCAATTTCCAGCATCCACAGTTTTTTGCTTTTATCTAATTAAAGACGTGATAGCAGGGCTTTTTGCAAAATTCAGGATAATCAGGCAGAGTCAACATGGTTTTGTGAAAGGGAAGTCATGTTTAACCAACTTATTGGAGCTCTTTGAAAAAGTAACATATGCTGTGAGCGAAAGGGAGCCGGTCTGTATTTAGATTTCCAGAAGGCATTTGATAAGGTACCACGTCAAAGGTTATTGTGAAAGAAGAAGCGTATTATCCAAATGGTGATAGCTTGCAGAGCTCTGCGAATCAGAGGGGTCTAGGTGTCCTAATGCATGAATTGCAAAAGGCTAATATTCAGGTACATCAGGTAATTAGGAAAGCTTACAGAATAGAATGCGAGGGGAATTGAATACAAAAGTACGGAGGTTATATTTTAGGTGGATGTACTGTATTCAAATTTCCAGAAGGCATTTGAAAGGTTGGTCGGTTTGACATATATCTGTTGGAGTTCATAAAAGAGGCAACATGATTAACATACAAGATCCTGAGGGGTGTTGAGAGGGGAAGTGGTTCCTTTGTGGTAGGGTCTAGTATTAGGGGACACTGTTGAAAAATAAGGGGTCACCCATTTAGAACAGATGATAATTTTTTTCTGTCATAGGGTCGTGAGTCTTTCGAACTCTTCCTCAAAAGGTGGTGAAAGCAGAGTCCTTGAATAATTTTAAGGCAGAGATAGATAGGTTCTTGATGAGCCAGGGGGTTAAAGGTTATCGGGAGTAAGCGGGAACATGGAGTTGAGGTTGAAATCCATTTAGCCATGATCTTATTGAATGGCGAAGCAGGTTTGAAGGGCCAAGTGGTGTACCCCTGCTCCTAATTCGTATGTTGATCATTGGTAAAATTTATTTGCAGAAGCTTTTTCTGGCATAGTAGATTTTCCTTGCTTTGTTGTTAGGAATGTGAATTTTGCAATAATATAGACAAACCACTGCAGCCCTGTGCCTATAGGACAAGAATGAAATTAACATGGAGTCAAATGCTTGAAAGTTTTATTAAAAGTTAAATGATACATATACTCATGGCCAATATAGTTACGTTATAAAGGATGCTTTGTTGCAGAAGATGCAGACATTACAGTCGGGTGAGTTCAACTCTTCAGGTGGTTCCCTTCTTAATCATCCGCCTCACCGTACAAGGGGATTCTTTGTAAGCCTGGCTAAAAGGCCATTACAGTATCTCTTCCAAGATCTCACTCTTGATTTTATATCTGGTATTATTTAACTTATCATACTGAGACTTGTTAAAATTTCACTCATAGGTTGTGATGTCACTGGCAAGGCCCAGCATTTATTGTCCATCCTTTATTGCCTTTGAGAAGGTGGTGGTGAGCTACCTTCTCAAAAACAACTGAGTGGCTTGCTGAACCATTTCAGAGGGCCCTTAAGTTAACCATATTGCTGTGGGTCTGGGGTTACATATAGGCCAGACTGGGTAAGGACAGCAGATTTCCTTTCCTAAAGTCATTAATGAATTCGATGGGTTTTTATGACAATCCAGTAGTTTCCTGGTCACCATTACAGAGACTAGCTTTTCAATTTAGATTTATTTATTTATTTAATTAAATTTAATTATTCCAGCTTTCAAGGTGGAATTTCATCTCATAACTCAATCATTATTCCAGGCCTCAAGTTTACTAATCCAGGAACACAACCGCTATGCTTCCATATTCTGCAGATTTAAAAAGGCTTTACAGCATTGCCTCGGGACACAACATAAAGTATCTTATCTAATTACTTGTACAGAAAAGATTAAACACATAGATTTCACCATCAGAAAGTTAGGGCTAAGACTATTTTATATGTCAATTACAGCCTTACACATATTGCCTGTCAGCGATATTTGCTGGTTTTCTTCAGTCTAACATTTAAGTACAGAACTGGAACTTAAAGGGAACTTGAAATGTGATTTCTTTCATTTAAGCTGCTGCTGAATCTTAATTTCTTACTGCCGTTCTTGTCACTCTAATATGCACTGCTCCCCAGCAGAGAAAGTTAGCAGGCAGTCTATTTCCAGGTTACTTTACCACTTGCTCTCACCTGCCTGTAGCTCAGCTTGGGAACTGAATATGGAGAAGAAGGGAGTCTACAAAATCATTTTAATGATGTCTGTGTGGTTTGATATTTATGATTAGATGACTTAAACAGACACTCTGAAATGCTGTCTATCCAGTTCAGAAGCATGAGAGGCATTGAAACATAAGATGCTGAGAGGATGGGCACAAGGTGTATGTTTCCTCTGTGGGGGAGACTAGTACTAGGGGACACAGTTTAAAAATAAGAGTTCCCTTTTAAAACCGAGATGAGAACTTTTTTCTCTGAGGGTTGTTAGTCTATGTAATTCTCTTCCATGAAAGCAGTGGAGGCTGGGTCATTAAATTTATTCATGATTGAATTAGACAGACCTTTGACGGACAAGGGAGCCCAGAGTTATGGGGAGGTGGAGAGTGGGGGGGCAGACATGTAAGTGGAGTTGAGACCACAATCAGATCAGCCATGATCTTATCGAATGATGGCGCAGGCCTAATCCTGCTCCTATGTCCTATGTCCCTATCCAACATGTTGTATGATGATTAAATAGAACAAGAAAAAAACATTTTTGATGGAATAAAAGGCTGGAGGTGAGGGATTGATTTTTGCTTTGTGTTCTGGAGTTGAGTGTTCATCGCTGGTGAGTGGAACGAGTTGACCTGGATTTTGCAGTCAGCAGCAAAGGAATGGTGCTTGCTGTCCATCATGTTTCCCACTGCCCACAGAATTTTCTTAGGCTGTTGAGCAGTAATTTAATTTATTTAGCAAGTCTTTTCAATGTGATCCCCTTTGCAGGGCATCTGTGGTGTGTGAGAGCAGAGCAAGCAACAAAATGGTCAATCAATTAGACTGAAGAATCCTCACTGAGAAATGCAGAGTCTAAAACAGGAGATAGAAATGAATTAAAGTATTCTCAATGTAAAATCGCATATAGAAAGTGAAATGAAGAAAGGGAATGAAAGATGGGATTAAGCACGAGAGGTAATAAGTCGGAAAAAGGTTTTTAAAAATTAATTTTGATGTTTTTTAAACCTCCAACAATGGTTAAAATCTGAAGGATTGAGATTCCACACTTATAAAATTACACTTACTGGGCCAGAGGGGCTGTTTCGTAGTAATTAAGACTTAGCAGACTCTTAAAAATTCAATTACCCTGAATGTACCAGCCCTAACTTTTAATGGCCTATTTAGTGGGTAACTAGTGGTTAGGCATCGCAACCTCATGCATTTTGTGTATTTTAATGTCGCTTGACAACATGCAGCAGAGTCAGTGGCAGAGCAGGGTAAATCAGATAGTAAATTCATGATTTCCATGTTTAATCGCACACGTACGGACACCAGGAACTACTAGCTGATTTACTCCATAATGATAACCTCACCACTATTTCTGTTGTAAAGTCCAGGCCATTGTGTTGGTAACATAGGAAACTATGTACCTTTTTCTAGCATCTTACTGGAGCTATCTGAAAGGTTTGCTTCTTGTACAATTAGTGTTCAAGCCCAAGTGAAAGCTTGTCATTCAATACTGAGCTATAACTGAAAATAGTCTTTTTGTTAATTTGTGGTGTTTTGGAAGCATTTGACAATGTTCTTGTTTAAGTTTTTTTCTGGTTTACAAATGCACTGTATCCTGATTCAGTTTCAACTGTATTTCATTAGTAAATATTTCAAAGGCTGAAGAGGAACATCGTTTACCTATTCTTCCTATGCTATTATTATCTGATCATCCGCTGATGCTGCTGTTGGATCTTGTATGCCTTGATCCTCACACTCTGATATTCCTGCCTCACAATGTTGTTGCAGACTAGTGTTACTGACTTCTGCACTCTCCCCAGGTGCTGTTGTTGTTAATTCTGTGGCTTGCACAGATTTGACCAGATTGCTTAGACTAGGATCTTGTCCTTCTGTATTTTCCATTATTTTGGTCATTGGTGTATCTTGTATGCCTTGTGAGGGTTCTGCATCAATTGAGGTTGCTTGTTCTTCAGCATCTTCTGTTGCTGATTTTTCAGTTGGATTATCTCCCACGTTGACTGGAGTTTCACTTGTTCTCTCTGCTGATGGTTTTAAGTATATGTCCTGATTTTGATCCGAAACTTCTAGGTATTCCATAAGATTTCCCAAGCATGGTGGAGCATGCACTGGTGGAATACTCAGACATTCTTCCAACCCTTTGGCAGATGTTTCCAGAATTCTTTCAACACCTTTGGTTTGGATTTCTAAATCTGCATCAGTATTTTTCATTGTTTGTAGATCAGTTTCAGCTATTTCTGCTGGTGCTTCTAGTCCAATTTCAACACCTGTTGGTGGCTCTTGATCATGACACATATGTGCTGCAGCCACACCTTCTTGCACTTCCTTAAGCAACATGTCACCTTTACCTGATTTACCATTGTTGTGGCCTGCCATCATTGAGCCATTATCAATAACTGTGTGTGTAGACAACTCCATCTGCCCTGCAATCGATTCAGCATCTGTGCAATATTCTTCTGGCCTGTCACCACTGTTCACACTGACAGGAGCCTCATTTGTGTTGTCAGAGGATTCCTTGAAGTCAGGCTCAGCTACTACATTTAGCAGAGTATCTGCCACACCTTCTGAAACATTTTGACTCTCTTCTGCATTTTCTGTAGCTTCAGACATTACTTCAACATCTATACATTGTGCCTGGGAATCTTCAGATGCTTGAACATTTTCTCCTATTGTGTCTTCCAAGGTAGTAGAAAGTCCAATATCCTTCATTGCTGTTAAAGCTTCAATCTCCTCTCTGCAGTCCTGGCCTTCTGATTCTTGTAACTGATTTTGACCATCTTCTACAGATTTACTTTTGTTTTCCTTGGACAGCTCTTTCGTACATGAGTTTCGATCTGATACTCCTGCCTTAAGGGCTACATCAGTGCTGCCAATGGCCTCGAGGAGGTTTTCTTCAAGTTCCTTTGCAGTCTCTACAGAGATGGTTTGTTCAGATTCCTCGTTTTCATTTTTTGTTTCGATACCCAACCCTCCTTTCCCTGCAGCATCTCCATTTCCTTCAGTCACTTGTTCTTCAACAGTAGTCTCACCACGGTTCACTTCTTCCTGTTGCATCTCCATAAACATTGTTTCTTCAGTTGCCTCATTCTTCTCGATTATTTCTTCAGTTATAGTGAGGTCTCCAGCTTGGTCTTTATTTGGGGCATCTGGATTTTCACACTCAATAGTGGATATTTCAACTGGATATTCTTCTGATTCCTGTGTAGTCATTCCCTTGCCATCTTCTACCTCTGCCATGTCTCTCTTGGATTTGTTTGTATCCCAAGAAGCCAAGATTATAAATTGAACCCAAGCTGTTGTGATCAGGTTTCTAAATCGTCACAAATTTAACTTTTTCTTTCTTTCAAGCGTTGCAACCTGTTGGGTTTTAGTACCTTTGAGAAGAAAGTGTCTTTGTTGAAGATTCTATCTCCTTATCTGGTTTAGTGCCAAATGTTTTCATAACACCCTGTGAAACACTTTGGAAGGTTTCGGTGCGTTAGCAGTGCGATATAAACGCAAGTTGTTGTTGGTATCTTTTAGGCAAATTTCTGTTTAAATACAAACAAAAAGGATTACAATGATTGCATTTAAAGACCAAATAATGTTACTAGTTCAGAAATGCAAATATTACACCACTACCTTGAAACTCAGACAATCTATGAGTCCACAGAATTTCCAATCTTCTCCTCAGCCTTTCCTGTTTGAATCTCCACAATGTCACATTGGCAAGGGCCAATCAACTCTTAGTGATGTTTTCTGAGTCTCACAAATTGAATTATCCTCCAAGAAGTTAACATGGGTGTTACGCAGTCTGTGCTTCACAGCACTGTTAAACAGGGGTAATTGTAACTGTAGAGTCAAGAATTGCTCTGAATCCTGAGCTGAGTCGTGCCCTGCTTCAAAGCTTTGGTTCTGGGTTCACACTGCATTTACATCATTGCTGTGATATCTATACGATGTCATTTCCCTACAGTTAAAATGTAAATGTAATTCTGGCACAAAATTATTAATTTCAGAATGGGATGGTTCCTTACCATATACCGAGTTTTAATAAGAGGATTTCAGAAATAATGAAAGCTAAATAAAATGCTTGATTAGCTGGACAAAAGAATGTGACAAAACTCAACTTGATTTATGAGCTCTGTTTGATTGTATTCAGAGCGTAGAATATCATTGTGAGTAAACCCTGATGTAGAAGTGGATTGGAAAGTAAAGTCCTATAAATTAAGTTCAAGCTAAGAAATGGGTTTGCAAATTTTAAATGATTAATTTTTTTCTTAATCAGGTGTAAAAATAATTTATAGCCTGGAGTGAATGTGCCCTCTAATGAAAATAGAATATTCATTTTCTTGTAGAAGCTAACAAAATCACAGTGGTAGTTTCGAGACATTCAATTTCCAAAAAGGTAGCTTAAACAGTTTACCCGTTACAGGGAGTGAAGCATTTGCCTGCACAGTGATTCTTCAAACGTAACACATAGTGTGAAATGTTTTTAAAATGGAATGAGGACATTGTGTTAGAATCAGACAGTGCAGAAGGAGGCTATTCGGCTCATCATGCCTGTGCCAGCTTTTTGAAAAAGCTATCCAATTCATCCAACTGCCCTGATCCGTGCCTTACAGCCCTGCCATTTTTTTTTTCATTTTTGGTATTTAGCTAATTCTCTTGCGAGATTTAATATTAATTCTGCTTCAACTGCTCTTCGGGGCAATGCATTTCAGCATTTTGAGAATCACTTGGACAATTTTGCTTCCTTTTAAATAGCACAGTTATTTGATGTCAACAAGCACAAGTAAGCCATTAAAAAAAGACACTGATTACCTGGTACGAGCCTTTTCGTAAAGTTTCAAGGAGGTCCACTCCACTTGGGACAGTGCTATTCTCCTATTAACACCTCACTCCCAAGTCTTGAGAGACGTAGAATGGCACTGATTCATATCGAACCGCTGCGTGCTGCTGAGTGTACTGGGGAACCTTTGGAGAAAAATCATCAGTATTTCAATTATTATAGCGTACCTGAGATCCCACCGCAGGCGAGGCAAGAACTGTCTGCTGGCTGTTTGCAGTGCAGCACAGGAAACAGTATGGAAATGGTTCAAAATAACAAGAGCAAATCTAAGGAAGCTGCTGTGAGATTGGCAATGCTGCCTGGCAGAGGGTTCTACTTGAGACAACTGCAAGCTTTCACGGCATGTCAATAAGTCAAAATGAAAAGATTCTTTCATAACAAGGAGCCTGGAGTTAATGCTCAGCCAGTTCAGGATAACTAAGTATAGACTAACCTGGCAGGGCATCGGTTAGAGAGCCAGTGTTTTTATTGATAAAACTCAAAATAAGCAGTTTAAAAGAATTAAACCTAGAAACATGGAAAATAGGAGCACGAGCAGGTCGTTCAGCCCTTCGAAGTTGCTCCACCATTCAATATGATCATGGCTGATCCTCCATCTGAATGTCATACTCCTCTCCCCATACTCTTTTATGCCTTTAGAGTCTAGAAATCTATCTATATTCTGTGACTTGGCCTCCGCAGCCTTCTTGGTAGTTCACCACCCCCTGAGTGATTAGTGAGTAATTGCGATTAATATAATTATATTCTATTGACTTAAGTGTTTTTGAATAGCGAGACTAGTTGAGGTTGAATGAGTTCTTGGAATTGGACGATATCTCAAGTTATATCTGAACCCGAGTCCCGTTCAATTGGCTGAGTACAACGGAAGCCATTGACCATCCCTTCAGAATGGCATTCGCTTATCTCTTAGGACTGACTGCTGTGGCTCAAGGGATGGCCTTCAATAGATCCCAAAGAAATAAATGCTCAGCTACGTACAAAACCCTGAGCCAGAATCAGGTTGCTTATGATTAACTTAGCACCGGATTCCCGTGAAGATGCTGTGCATCAACAGGGGAGAAGTGGTGCCCACCTGGCCACACTCTAGCCCTGAATCCAGTGGCAACATGCACCCACCGGAATCGGCCAGCACTTTAGGTGCAGATCCAGGTACTTTTTAAAAGAGTTTAAAATTTCTGCCTCTATCACCAACTTGGGCAGCGAATTCCAGATACCCACTACCCTCTACGTAAAAAAGTCCTTCCTCATGTCCCCCCTACACCCTCTGCCACTTATCTTGAATCTACGTCCCCTGGTTCTAGAATTCTCCATCAAGGGAAACAATTTTATCCTGTCCACTCTATCTATTCCCCTCATAATTTTTTACACCTCAATCAAGTCACCTCTGAGCCTTCTTTGCTCTAAGGAAAATAACCCCAACCTATCCAATCTCTCCTCGTAGTTACACTTTTCTAACCCTGGCAACATTCTTGTAAACCTCCTCTGCACTCTCTCCAGAGCTATTACGTCCTTCCTGTAATGTGGTGACCAGAACTGCACACAATACTCCAGTTGTGGTCTCACCAGTGTTTATACAATTCCAACATTATATCCTTACTTTTATGTTCTATACCTCTGCCAATGAAGGATAGCATTCCATATGCCTTCTTTACAACCTTGTCTACTTGAACTGCTGCCTTCAGGGACCTGTGTGCTTGTACGCCAAGATCTCTCACTTCATCTACCCTTCTTAGTATAATCCCATTTATTGTGTAATCCCTGTAACTGTTTGACCTCCCTAAATGTATGACCTCACATTTCTCTATGTTAAAATCCATCTGCCACTTTACTGCCCAGTCCACTATCCCGTCTATATCGTTTTGGAGATTATGGCTATCCTCTACACTATCCACTACTCGGCCAATCTTTGTGTCATCTGCAAATTTCCCAATCGTGCCCCCCACGTTCACGTCCAAATCATTAATATATAACACAAACAGCAAGGGTCCCAACACCGAGCCCTGTGGAACACCACTTGAGACAACTTTCCATTTGCAAAGGCATCCATCGACCATTACCCTTTGTTTCCTGTTACAAAGCCAACTTTTTATCCAGTTTGCCACATCGCCCTGAATCCCATGGGCTTTTACTTTCCTGACCAATCTGCCATGTGGGACCTTGACAAATGCCTTGCTAAAACCCATGTTCAAAACAACCACTGTACTACCTTCATCAACTCTCCTTGTCACTTCCTCAAAGAATTCAATCAAATTTGTGAGGCAAGACCTTCCTTTAACAAATCCATGCTGACCCTCCCTGACTAGTCCATGCCTTTCCACATGACAGTTAATCCTCTCTCTCAGGATTGATTCTACTAATTTGCTCAACACCAGTGTAAGACTAACTGGCCTATAATTGTTTGGCATTTCCTTTGATCCCTTTTTAAACAATGGAACTACTTTAGCATTTCTCAAGTCCTTTGGTACCCCCCCTGTATCTAGTGAAGATTGGAAAAACATCCTCAGAGCATCTGCTATCTCCTCCCTGACTTTTTTCAGCAGCCTTAGAAACAATCCATCTGGCCCTGGTGACTTATCCACTTTCAAGGATTTCAACCCTTAGAGTACTTCCTCTCTCTTTATAACTATCCCGTCCAATATCACGCAGTGTTCCTCCTGTACTACTATATCTACATCTTCCCTTTCCTCTGTAAACATGGAGACAAAATATTCATTAAAAACCCTTCCCACAGCCTCTGCATCTACACACAAGTTTCCATCTTCATCTCTGATAGGTCCCACTTTCTCCTTAACTAACCTTTTAGCATTAGTGTATTGGCAAAACATCTTTGGATTATATTTAACTTTACTTGCTAATCTTTTATCATGCCCTCTCTTTGATTACCTTATTTCCTTTTTTACTTCATCCCTGCACTTCCTATATTCGTCTAGGCTATCTGCAGTGCTTAGTTCTTTGTGCCTATCATATGCTTTCTTTTTCTGTTTGATCTTCCCCTGTATTCTTCTAGACAACCGGGGGGTCTAGATTTGGCAGTATCACTCTTATTTTTGTAGGGGTCATGTCTACTTCGTACAATTAGGATCTCGCTTTTTAGTGCTTCCCACTGGTTTTCCACTGTTTTATCCTCCAGCCGTGCTGTCCAGTCCACCTCAGCCAAGTCCCTTCTCATTTCTGCAAAATTTTCCTTCCCCCAGTTCAAGACTTTTACTCCTGCCTTATCTCTGTCCTTTTCCATGGTAATGCTAAATCTAACTGAATTGTGATCACTGTCTCCGATATGGTCGCCAACTGTCACTTCACCCACTTGCTCTTCTTCGTTCCCCAAGACGAGGTCTAGAATTGCATCTCCTCTCGTTGGGTTTGTCACTAATTGGTTGAAAAAATTTTCCTGGACAAACTGCATGAATTTTTCTCCTCAGTGCCCCTTATATTATTTGAATCCCAGTTGATATTAGGATAGTTGAAGTCTCCTACTATTATTGCCCTCTTGTTCTTACAAGCAGAAATTTGCCTAAGTATTTGTTCTTCTATCTCCCTTTCATTATTTGGGGGTCTGTAGTATACTCCCAGTAGTGTGACTGCCCCTTTTTTATTTCTAAGCTCAATCCATAAAGCCTCGTTTGTTGACCCATTTAGTATATCATCCCTTCTCACAATTGGAATTGATTCTTTAACCATTATTGCTACTCCCCTCCTTTTTTATCTCCTACTCTATTGGGTCTGAAGACTCTATAACCAGGGATATTTAGCTGCCAGTTTTGTCCCTCCTTTAGCCAGGTCTTTGTCATAGCAATGAAATCCTGCTGCCATGTGTCTGCCTGTGCCCTTAACTCATCTACCTTGTTTGTAATACTCCTTGCATTGAAGTATAAACAGTTTAACCCCGTCAATTTCCCTTGCTGGATACTTTTTAAACTTTGCTTCTCCTGTAACTCCATGTCAATCACAATGTCCCTAGCTAATGTCCTACCTCCATTTTTCTGATCTGAATCTGACCTATCAAATCCTACTCCTGGGACCCCACCCCCCTAGCCACACTAGTTTAAATACTCCCCAACAGAACTAGCAAAAGCCCCCACAAGGACACTGGTCCCAGCTCTCCCTGGGTGCAGCCTGTCCGGTTTGTACAGGTCCCACCTTCCCCAGAACCGGTCCCAGTGCCTCAAGAATCTGAATCCCTCCCGGCTACACCATCTCTCCAGCCGCATGTTCATTTGGTCTATCCTCTTATTCCTGCTCTCGCTAGCACATGGAACTGGGAGTAATCCTGAGATTACTACATTTGAGGTCCTGCATTTTATCTCCTAACTCCTTGTACTGAGCTTGCAGGTCCTCATCCCTTATGTCGTTGGTACCAATGTGTACCACGATTAGTGGCTCTTTACCTTCCCTCCCCAGAATGTCCTGCAGCCGTTCCATGACATCCCGGACCCTGGCACCAGGGAGGCAACATACCATCCTTGATTCACGTTTGCGGCCACAGAAGCGTCTGTCTGTGCCCCTAACTACTGAATCCCCTATCATCATAGTCCTTCCACCTGTTTTCCTCCCACCCCTCTGAGCAGCAGAGCCACCCACGGTGCCGTGAACTTGGCTGTTGCTGCTTTCCCCTGAGAGGCCATCCCCTCAAATTGTATCCAAAACGGTAAAACACAAACAAAAATATCTGGAAAAACTCAGCAGGTCTGACAGCATCTGCAGAGAGGAATACAGTTAACGTTTCGAGTCCGAAGACTCTTCATCAGAAATGCCAAAGCGGTATATCTTTTAGAGAGGGGGGGTGACCACAGTAGACTCCTGCGCTGCCTTCCTGAGTCTTTTACTGTTCCAGATGGTCACCCATTCCTTTTCTGCCTGTGTAATCTTCACCTGCGGTGTAACCACCTCGCTAAACGTGCTATTCACTTGGATAAGGAGTAATGTTAGAGCCTGTCTGTATGATGGAGATGAATTAATATTAGTAGAAAAGGTTATAAACCCAGGACATTTCACTGATCCTATCAGGAATATTGCTGCTGTTGTGAAGGTTCCATCTGTTACAATGGAAGAATGCAACTTGGGTTGAAACAAATGGCATTGAATCACTTGAACATAATGTCCTCAGGTATCATATTCATCATTTCTAAAAATTCTTTCATAAGATGTGGGAATCGCTGGCTCAGTCAGCATTTGTTGCCCGTCCCTAATTGCCCCCGAGAAGGTTGTGCTGAGCCGCCATCTTGAACCGTGGTACAGTCGCAGCGCTGTTAGGGAGGGAGTTCCAGGATTTTGACCTGGCGACAGTGAAGGAACGGCGATATATTTCCACGTCAGGATGGCGGGAACGGCGATATATTTCCAAGTCAGGCTGGTGAGTGGCTTGGAGGGGAACTTGCAGGTGGTGGTGTTCCCATCTGTCTGCTGCCCTTGTCCTTCTAGATGATCATGGTCATGTGTTTGGAAGGTGCTGTCTAAGGAGCCTTAGTGAGTTCCTGCAGTGCATCTTGTAGATGGTACACACTGCTGCTACTGTGTGTTGGTGGTGGAGGGAGTGAATGTTTGTGGATAGGGTGCCCATCAAGCGGGCTGCTTTGTCCTTGATGGTGTTGAGCTTCTTCAGTGGGAGCTGCACTCATCCAGGCAAGTGGGGAGTATACCATCACACTCCTGACTTGTGCCTTGTAGATGGTGGACAGGCTTTGGGGGGGGGAGTCAGGAGATGAGTGACTCGCTGTAGAATTCCCAAATCCCTGACCTGCTCCTGTAACCACAGCAGTTAATGCGGTTCTTGTGGAATGAACCAGGCGGAGACCACCCCTAATCAAGAGCGCGGCGTGGGCTGGGGGGGGGGGGGGGGGGGGGGGGGGGGGGGGGGGCCGCCTTCAACGGTCTTCATTCAGATTGGGTAATCCGTACGTCAATCAGGGAGCTCCAAGAGCGATTGGCCAACCCCGATGTCAACCACGAGCAGGTCCCCGCTTCCGTGCCGTTGACATGCACTCTGACAAAAACAAAAACACAAGACTAAAACAAAAACAGAATTACCTGGAAAAACTCAGCAGGTCTGGCAGCATCGGCGGAGAAGAAAAGAGTTGACGTTTCGAGTCCTCATGACCCTTCGACAGAACTTGAGTTCGAGTCCAAGAAAGAGTTGAAATATAAGCTGGTTTAAGGTGTGTGTGTGGAGGGCGGAGAGAGAGAGAGAGAGAGAAGTGGAGTGGGGGTGTGGTTGTAGGGACAAACAAGCAGTGATAGAAGCAGATCATCAAAAGATGTCAACAACAATAGTACAAAAGAACACATAGGTGTTAAAGTTAAAGTTGGTGATATTATCTAAACGAATGTGCTTATTAAGAATGGATGGTAGGGCACTCAAGGTATAGCTCTACTGGGGGTGTTTTTTTTATTTTTTTTAAATTTTTTTTTAAAAAATAATGGAAATAGGTGGGAAAAGGAAAATCTTTATAATTTATTGGAAAAAAAAAGGAAGGGGGAAACAGAAAGGGGGTGGGGATGGGGGAGGGAGCTCACGACCTAAAGTTGTTTAATTCAATATTCAGTCCAGAAGGCTGTAAAGTGCCTAGTCGGAAGATGAGGTGCTGTTCCTCCAGTTTGCGTTGGGCTTCACTGGAACAATGCAGCAAGCTAAGGACAGACATGTGGGCAAGAGAGCAGGGTGGAGTGTTAAAATGGCAAGTGACAGGGAGGTTTGGGTCATTCTTGCGGACAGACCGCAGGTGTTCTGCAAAGCGGTCGCCCAGTTTATGTTTGGTCTCTCCAATGTAGAGGAGACCACATTGGGAGCAAAGAATGCAGTAGACTAAGTTGGGGAAATGGTAGTGAAATGCTGCTTCACTTGAAAGGAGTGTTTGGGTCCTTGGACGGTGAGGAGAGAGGAAGTGAAGGGGCAGGTGTTGCATCTTTTGCGTGGGCATGGGGTGGTGCCATAGGAGGGGGTTGAGGAGTAGGGGGTGATGGAGGAGTGGACCAGGGTGTCCCGGAGGGAGCAATCCCTACGGAATGCCGATAGAGGGGGGTGAAGGGAAAATGTGTTTGGTGGTGGCATCATGCTGGAGTTGGCGGAAATGGCGGAGGATGATCCTTTGAATGCGGAGGCTGGTGGGGTGATAAGTGAGGACAAGGGGGACCCTATCATATTTCTGGGAGGGAGGAGAAGGCGTGAGGGCGGATGCGCGGGAGATGGGCCGGACACGGTTGAGGGCCCTGTCAACGACCGTGGGTGGAAAACCTCGGTTAAGGAAGAAGGAGGACATGTCAGAGGAACTGTTTTTGAAGGTAGCATCATCGGAACAGATGCGACGGAGGCGAAGGAACTGAGAGAATGGGATGGAGTCCTTACAGGAAGCGGGGTGTGAGGAGCTGTAGTCGAGATAGCTGTGGGAGTCGATGGGTTTGTAATGGATATTGGTGGACAGTCTATCACCAGAGATTGAGACAGAGAGGTCAAGGAAGGGAAGGGAAGTGTCAGAGATGGACCACGTGAAAATGATGGAGGGGTGGAGATTGGAAGCAAAATTAATAAATTTTTCCAAGTCCCAACGAGAGCATGAAGCGGCACCGAAGTAATCATCGATGTACCGGAGAAAGAGTTGTGGAAGGGGGCCGGAGTAGGACTGGAACAAGGAATGTTCCACATACCCCATAAAGAGACAGGCATAGCTGGGGCCCATGCGGGTACCCATAGCCACACCTTTTATTTGGAGGAAGTGAGAGGAGTTGAAGGAGAAATTGTTCAACGTGAGAACAAGTTCAGCCAGACGGAGGAGAGTAGTGGTGGATGGGGATTGTTTGGGCCTCTGTTCGAGGAAGAAGCTAAGGGCCCTCAGACCATCCTGGTGGGGGATGGAAGTGTAGAGGGATTGGACGTCCATGGTGAAGAGGAAGCGGTTGGGGCCAGGGAACTGGAAATTGTTGATGTGACGTAAGTTGTCAGAGGAATCACGGATGTAGGTGGGAAGGGACTGGACAAGGGGAGAGAGAAGGGAGTCAAGATAACGAGAAATGAGTTCTGTGGGGCAGGAGCAAGCTGAGACGATGGGTCTACCAGGGCAGTTCTGTTTGTGGATTTTGGGTAGGAGATAGAAGCGGGCCGTCCTTGGATGGGCGACTATCAGGTTGGAAGCTGTGGGAGGGAGATCCCCAGAGGAGATGAGGTCAGTGACAGTCCTGGAAACAATGGCTTGATGTTCAGTGGTGGGGTCATGGTCTAGGGAGAGGTAGGAGGAAGTGTCTGCGAGTTGATGCTCAGCCTCCGCGAGGTAGAGGTCAGTGCGCCAGACAACAACAGCACCACCCTTGTCAGCGGGTTTGATGACAATGTCAGGGTTGGACCTGAGAGAATGGAGTGCAGTAAGTTCAGGGAGAGACAGGTTAGAATGGGTGAGAGGAGCAGAGAAATTGAGACGACTAATGTCGTGCCGACAGTTCTCAATGAAAAGATCAAGAGAAGGTAAGAATCCAGAGGGAGGGGTCCAGGTGGAGGGAGAATATTGGAGATGGGTAAAAGGATCCGTTGAACTGGGAGAGGACTCCTGCCCAAAGAAGTGAGCCCGGAGACGAAGACGGCGGAAGAAGAGTTCAGCATCATGCCGAGCCCGAAATTCATTGAGGTGAGGGCGTAAGGGTATGAAACTAAGTCCTTTGCTGAGCACTGAACGTTCAGCATCGGAGAGGGGAAGGTCAGGGGGTATAGTGAATACACGGCTGGGGTTGGGATTGGAAGATGGGGTGGGGACAGAGGGACAGGCAGGGGTGGAGGGTCCTGGATGGGTGTTGGTGTCGATGAGTTGTTGGAGCTTGCGTTCCTTAGCACTTGAGAGAAAGAGAAAAAGTTTCTTGTTGAGGCGTCGGATGAGCTGAAGGGTAAAATGAAACTGGGGGCACGCGCAGCTTTGAAAAAGGGTATGGCGGTGCTGCTGGAGGGAGAGGTTGAGTGTGTTCATATGGCGGCACATGGCACTGAGTGTGGATTTCAGAATGTGACGGGAACAGCAGTCCGAGAAACGTTTTATGTCCCAGAGATACCTGTAATCCTGGGTGGGTTCGAAACATGAGGGGTGGAATTTCAGTTGAAATCCACGTGGGGTAAGTCAGAGACAGAGACAGTCACTGAGAAAGGAGATATGGCTGTGAAAGCGGGTTTTAGTAAACACCTTGTCAAACACCAGGAGGGAAATGGAAAGCAAGGAAGGTGAGCAGGGCAAAAGAGAGGAACGGAAATCTTGTCGCAGAAAAGAACAGAACTTCTTCAAGGAGGTAGGCATTTCTTGAAGAGCAGTGGCAGTCAATTAAACACAGAGATAAAAACAAAAAAACTGCAGATGCTGGAAATCCAAAACAAAAACAAAAACAGAATTACCTGGAAAAACTCAGCAGGTCTGGCAGCATCGGCGGAGAAGAAAAGAGTTGACGTTTCGAGTCCTCATGACCCTTCGACAGAACTTGAGTTCGAGTCCAAGAAAGAGTTGAAATATAAGCTGGTTTAAGGTGTGTGTGTGGGGGGTGGAGAGAGAGAGAGAGAGAGAAGTGGAGTGGGGGTGTGGTTGTAGGGACAAACAAGCAGTGATAGAAGCAGATCATCAAAAGATGTCAACAACAATAGTACAAAAGAACACATAGGTGTTAAAGTTAAAGTTGGTGATATTATCTAAACGAATGTGCTAATTAAGAATGGATGGTAGGGCACTCAAGGTATAGCTCTAGTGGGGGTGTTTTTTTAAAATTTAAAAAAAAAAATAATGGAAATAGGTGGGAAAAGGAAAATCTTTATAATTTATTGGAAAAAAAAAGGAAGGGGGAAACAGAAAGGGGGCGGGGATGGGGGAGGGAGCTCACGACCTAAAGTTGTTGAATTCAATATTCAGTCCAGAAGGCTGTAAAGTGCCTAGTCGGAAGATGAGGTGTTGTTCCTCCAGTTTGCGTTGGGCTTCACTGGAACAATGCAGCAAGCCAAGGACAGACATGTGGGCAAGAGAGCAGGGTGGAGTGTTAAAATGGCAAGCGACAGGGAGGTTTGGGTCATTCTTGCGGACAGACCGAAGGTGTTCTGCAAAGCGGTCGCCCAGTTTACGTTTGGTCTCTCCAATGTAGAGGAGACCACATTGGGAGCAACGAATGCAGTAGACTAAGTTGGGGGAAATGCAAGTGAAATGCTGCTTCACTTGAAAGGAGTGTTTGGGTCCTTGGATGGTGAGGAGAGAGGAAGTGAAGGGGCAGGTGTTGCATCTTTTGCGTGGGCATGGGGTGGTGCCATAGGAGGGGGTTGTGGAGTAGGGGGTGATGGAGGAGTGGACCTGGGTGTCCCGGAGGGAGCGATCCCTACGGAATGCAGATAGTGGGGGTGAAGGGAAGATGTGTTTGGTGATGGCATCATGCTGGAGTTGGCAGAAATGGCGGAGGATTATCCTTTGAATGCGGAGGCTGGTGGGGTGATAAGTGAGGACAAGGGGGACCCTATCATGTTTCTGGGAGGGAGGAGAAGGCGTGAGGGCGGATGCGCGGGAGATGGGCCGGACACGGTTGAGGGCCCTGTCAACGACCGTGGGTGGAAAACCTCGGTTAAGGAAGAAGGAGGACATGTCAGAGGAACTGTTTTTGAAGGTAGCATCATCGGAACAGATGCGACGGAGGCGAAGGAACTGAGAGAATGGGATGGAGTCCTTACAGGAAGCGCGGTGTGAGGAGCTGTAGTCGAGATAGCTGTGGGAGTCGGTGGGTTTGTAATGGATATTGGTGGACAGTCTATTACCAGAGATTGAGACAGAGAGGTCAAGGAAGGGAAGGGAAGTGTCAGAGATGGACCACGTGAAAATGATGGAGGGGTGGAGATTGGAAGTGAAATTAATAAATTTTTCCAAGTCCCGACAAGAGCATGAAGCAGCACCGAAGTAATCATCGATGTACCGGAGAAAGAGTTGTGGAAGGGGGCCGGAGTAGGACTGGAGCAAGGAATGTTCCACATACCCCATAAACTCCATCCGCCCTCACGCCTTCTCCTCCCTCCCAGAAACATGATAGGGTCCCCCTTGTCCTCACTTATCACCCCACCAGCCTCCGCATTCAAAGGATCATCCTCTGCCATTTCCGCCAACTCCAGCATGATGCCACCACCAAACACATCTTCCCTTCACCCCCCCTATCAGCATTCCCTAGGGATCGCTCCCTCCGGGACACCCTGGTCCACTCCTCCATCATCCCCTACTCCTCAACCCACTCCTATGGCACCACCCCATGCCCACGCAAAAGATGCAACACCTGCCCCTTCACTTCCTCTCTCCTCACTGTCCAAGGACCCAAACACTCCTTTCAAGTGAAGCAGCCTTTCACTTGCATTTCCCCCAACTTAGTCTACTGCATTCGTTGCTCCCAATGTGGTCTCCTCTACATTGGAGAGACCAAAAGTAAACTGGGCGACCGCTTTGCAGAACACCTGCGGTCTGTCCGCAAGAATGACCCAAACCTCCCTGTCGCTTGCCATTTTAACACTCCACCCTGCTCTCTTGCCCACATGTCTGTCCTTGGCTTGCTGCATTGTTCCAGTGAAGCCCAACGCAAACTGGAGGAACGGCACCTCATCTTCCGACTAGGCACTTTACAGCCATCGGGACTGAATATTGAATTCAACAACTTTAGGTCGTGAGCTCCCTCCCCCATCCCCACCCCCTTTCTCTTCCCCCCTTCCCTTTTTTTTCCAATAAATTATAAAGATTTTCCTTTTCCCACCTATTTCCATTATTTAAAGAAAAACACCCCCACTAGAGCTACACCTCGAGTGCCCTACCATCCATTCTTAATTAGCACATTCGTTTAGATAATATCACCAACTTTAACTTTAACACCTATGTGTTCTATTGTACTATTGTCGTTGACATCTTTTGATGAGCTGCTTCTATCACTGCTTGTTTGTCCCTACAACCACACCCCCGCCCCCCCGCTCCACCTCTTTGTCTCTCTATCTCTCCGCCCCCCACACACACACCTTAAACCAGCTTATATTTCAACTCTTTCTTGGACTCGAACTCAAGTTCTGTCGAAGGGTCATGAGGACTCGAAACATCAACTCTTTTCTTCTCCGCCGATGCTGCCAGACCTGCTGAGTTTTTGCAGGTCATTCTGTTTTTGTTTTTGTTTTGGATTTCCAGCATCCGCAGTTTTTTTGTTTTTTAAAAACACAAGACTTTGCCTGGTCAGCCCGCCCAATTGGTCCTGAGACCAGGCCCGCCTCCTCGGGCCTGATCTCTTGCTTCCATTGGACGATCTGGAACGTCAGTCATGAGGTCGGTTCGCCGATTGGTCAAGAGGGCAGCAAAACGTTCGGCCCGAATCGTCCAAATATTTGATAGCAACTTATTCAGGTTCGCTGATTCGGATATGATAAGCCATCGTATTGTCGCCCTTAAGACACATTATTGCGGCTATTAAGACATGAGATTAAACAGAAAAAGCTGCATTGACATGTCTTGTGTTATTTGCATTGACAACCTTGCGAGAGTTCCGTAATCTCGCTTTCCTACCATCGAAAATACATGATTTTATCGGCAAATCCTATTTTAAAATTATCTAACCAACATGAAGCGTTGGGAGCCGATGTCTTAAAAACGTTTTTTGTTTCGAGAAATTGCTGCTCTGATTCTAAATGGGGCGAAAGGGGCGGGTGTTTCTTTTCCCCGAGGTTCTATTGGTCCGCTGGGTGACGATGGTGCCGGCCTCATGGCTTTCCCGCCGTGTGATTGGGCAAGAGAACCGTCAATAGGGCGACGTTGTCGGGTGGGGGGGGGGGGGGCGCGAGTCTGTTGCTAAGGGGCGGGGCTGCGGCCTAGTTATGTTGCTGCGCTGAAGAGATCCTGAGTAATCGGTGGTGAGCAGGTAAGTGAAGATGCCGCCGATACAAACGGTCCCTGAGTGTGAGCTGGGACTTTACATGTTGGAAAATACCATAAACTGTCAGTAAATAAACAGCTGCCTGATTTTCTACCACCTCCTGCGCATGTGAATTAAACCCCGAGGACTTGCGGTCTGGGCAGCTTGGTGATGATTCCCGGCCGGCTGGAGAATTCAGGGCCCCGGGTGCATTGATGATAATTAATTAATTAATTAATTAATTATTGATACTTGGTTAAAATGAATGGATTGTTGAAGGTCTGGCGCAGAAACGGAGGCTGTTCGGCCCATCTTGCTGGTACTAGCTGAAAAAAAAAAGAGCCATCCAGTCTCATCCCCACCCCCTTCCAGCTCTTGGCCCATAAGCCTTGTAGGTTCGGGCATTTCAAGTGCCTACATGATGAGGGTTTCTCCCTTCACTTTCCTCTTAGGCAGTGACTTCCAGACTCCTACCACCTTCTGTTTTCCCTTGTGTGTATGTGGGTGTTGTTGGCGTAGCCAGTGTTTGTTGCCCATCCCTAATTGCCCTTGAGAAGGTGGTGGTGAGCTGCCTTCTTGAAACCGCCGCAGTTCCTGTGGTGTAGGTACTGTGCTGTTAGGGAGGGAGTTCCACATGTTTATCCAGTGACAGTGAACTAATGGTGATATATTTCCAAGTCAGGTTGGTGAGTGGCCCTTGTCCTTCTTGGTGGTAGTGGTCGTGGGTTTGGAAGGTGCTGTCTAATGAGCCTTGGTGAATTCCTGCAGTGCATCTTGTAGATGGTAAACATTGCTGCTACTGTGTGTCAGTGGTGGAGGGAGTGAATATTTGTGGATGGGGTGCCAATCAAGCGGGCTGCTTTGTCCAGGATGATGTCAAGCTTCTTGTGTTGTTGGAGCTACACTCGTCTAGGCAAGTGGGGAGTATTCCATCACACCCCTGACTTGAGCCTTGTAGATGGTGTACAGGCTTTGGGGAGTCAGGAGGTGAGTTACTTGCTGCAGGATTTCTAGCCTCTAACCTGCTCTTGTAGCCACAGTATTTATATGGCCAGTTGTTTCTGGAGTTTATTTCAACAGGCTGGAGGTGAAAGTCCCACTCTGGGGTTTCTAATCTGGGGAATGTTCTACTGCTTCCACCTACAGCGTCCAAATCGATTTTGATACTGGACCATGTAATGGAAATGATAATTTAAATATGACTAAACTTGCCCATATTGTAAATTGGACTTTATTCCTCTGGGAGTATTGGACTTTAGATACAGTGAAGATCAAAATATGGATGTCCTTGCATTCTACTAGAACTGTGGCATGGTACAGAGGAAGGTCATTTGGCCTATCGTACCTTTGCTAGCTATTTGAAATTGTCTAACTTGTGTCTCTCCTCTTTCCCTATAGCCCCGTTCATGCTTCACTTCACTTCAAATATTTATCCAATTTTCTTTGGCAGTTACCATTGAATCTGCTTCCAACAAGCTCGCAGACATCGGGTTCCGGATCACAGCTTTTTAATAATTTTCTAACGATTGTGTAGATATGGTACTTTGGTTCTGCACTGTGTTCCGCAAAGTTGCATTGTTAAGCTTTCCTTTTAAGCATTTTTTTTCTCCACCCCCCCCCCCCCATCTTCCTAGGAATTCCTAAGAATGATTGAGATAATTTGCAACGATCGTTTAGGAAAGAAAGTCCGAGTGAAGTGCAAGTATCCTTTTAAGATGGGTAGTGCAACATTACTGTCTTTTTAATTGGAATATTTACAGCTGTTAAGTGAACTCTTCTGTTGGTTTCTTAACTGTTGTTTATGGGCTATATAATTAATTATAATTATTAGAACATAAGAAATGGGAACAGGAGTAGACCATTCAGCCCCTCAATCCTGCTCCGCCATTTAATAAGATCATGGCTGATCTACTTCTGTTTTGATTTCCATATTTCCATCTACCTCCGATAATCTTAGATTCGATTAGGCAAGGGAATCAATCTACCTGTGCCTTAAAAATATTCAATGACCCCCACCTCCACACCTGAGACGGAGAGTTCCAAAGTTGCACAGCCCTCTGAGAGAAAAAAAATCCTCTTCATCTGCCCTAATTTTAAAACAGTGACCCCTAATTCTGGACTCACCCACAAGAGGAAACATCCTTTCAATGTCCAACTTGTTGAGACCGTTCAGGATCTTGGAAACTTCAATCAAATCACCCCTCACTCTTCTAAACTCCAGTGGAAACAAACCCAGTCTGTCCAACCTTTCCCCATAAGAAAACCCACACATTCCAGGCATCAATCTGGTAAACCTCCTCTGAACCGCCTCCAACACATTTACATCCTTCCTTAAATAAGGAGATCAAAACTGCGCACACTATTTGAAATGCTGTCTCACGAATGCCCTATATAACTGAAGCATAACATCCTTACTTTTATGTTCAATCCCTCTCATAATAAAGGATAGCATTCCATTAGCCTTCTTAACTACTTGCTGTACCTGCATACTATTTGTGACTCATGTACTTGAACACCTCAGAATTATGCAGCTGTTCTCCATTTAAGTAATACTGTGGTTTTTTTGTCCTTCCTGTCAAAGTGAACAACTTCACATTTTGCCACATTAAATACCATTCTCCAGATCTTTGCCCACTCAACCTTTCTATATGCATCTGCAACCTCCTCATGTCGTCTTCACAACACACTTTCCTACCTATCTTTGTGTCATCTGGAAATTTAGCTACCATGTCTCAACTCCTGTCGTCTAGGTCATTGATGTAAATCGTGAAAAGCTGAGGCCGCAGTACAGACCCCTGTGGGTCTCCGCTCATCACATCCTGCCAATCAGAAAAAGACCCATTTATGCATACTGAGTTCTGTCAGCCAGCCAATCTTCTATCCATACTTCATGTTACCCCCTGCACCATGCACTTTTATTTTTCCTAATCACCTTGATGTAACCCCTTATCAAATGCCTCCTGGAAATCCAAATGCAGTGTGTATACAGGCTCCCCTTTATCTACTGTGCATGTTACACCTTCAAAAAAATCTCCAATAAATTGGTTAAACATGATTTTCCTTTCACAAAACCATGCTGACTCTTTCCAATTGCCGTGAGCTCTTCTCAGTACCCAGCTATAACCTCCTTAATGATCGATGCTAACAACTCCCCCATGACAGACATCAAGCCAACTGACCTATTTCCCTCCTTGAATGGAGGGATTATATTTGCTACTTTCCAGTCTGATGGAACCTTTCCACAATCTAGTGAATTTTGGAAATTAACACCAGCACAGATCTACCTCAATACCTCTTTTAAGGCCTTAGGATAAGTGTCCATTGGGACCCGGAGACTTGTCAGCCTCCAGCTTCATCAATTTGCTCAGTACTGTTTCCCTAGTGATTTCAATTTCACCAAGTTCCTCTCTCCCTTTCACCTCCTGATTTGCATCTGTTACTGGAATGTTTTTTGTATCTTCTATAGTGAACACAGAGCAAAATGTTGGTTCATTTCATCTGCTGTTTCCTCATTATCTACTATAAACTCTCCATTGTCACTCTCTAGAGGACCAACACTCACTATACTTATTCTTTTCTTTTTTAAATACCTGTAAAAACTCTTGCTATCCGTTTTTAGATTTCTAGCTAGCTTCCCCTTATACTCTTAATTTCTTTCTCCTGATTAACCTTTTAGTCATTCCTTTCTATTTATATTCTGACTAAATCATCTGTCTCAACACTCATCTTTGCGGAGTTGTGTGCTTTTTCCTTAAGTTTGATGCTTTCCTTAACTTTTTTAGTTAACTATGGATGATGGGTTCTCCCTTTAGAATTTTTCTTTAGAATAGGAATGTATTTATTTTGAATACACTGAAATATCTCCTTAAATGTCTGCCACTGCCTCTCTATTGATCTTTCCTCTAGCCTAGTTTCCCAGTTCACTTCAGCTAGCTCTGCTTTTGTCCCCACATAGTTGCCCTTATTTCAGTTTAAGATACTAGTCTTAGATTCATACTTCACCCTTTCAAACTGAATGTAAAATTCAAACATGTTATGACCATTGCTACCTAGATGTGCCTTTATCCTGAGGTGATTAATTAATCCTATCACATTACACAATACCAATTCTAATATAACCTGCTGTCTGGTTGGTCCCAGAAACTATCTTGAAAGCATTTAAGAACTCATCCCAGCTACTACTGCCAGTCTGATTATTCCAGCTTATATGTAGATTAAAATCATCCATGTTTATTATCATCCCTTTATTGCAAGCACACAAAATTTTCTCTTGAATACTTTGCCCTACACTGTGGTTACTGTTAAGTGGCCTGTAGACCAGTCCCACTAATGACTTTTTTCCCCTACTATTCCTCATCTCCACCCAAACCAATTCTACATCCTGATCTCCACAACCAAGGTCATCTCTAACTATTGCATCAATGCCCTCTTTGATTAACAGTGTTATCCCTGGGCCTTTTCCTAGCTTCCTATTCATCTTGAATGTCATGTACGCCTCAATATTAAGAACCCAATCTTTGTTGTCCTGCATCCGTGTCTCCGTAATTGCTATCAGATCATATTTATTTACTTCAGTGTGTGCCATGCATTCATAAAGTAAATGAATGTTACGTGCATTCAGATAGAGAGCCTTCGGTTTAGTCTTTTTGTTACCTTTGTAATGTCTAGTCTTGACTGTTGATGTATTCTTAGGGTTTTTCTCTCTATCCCTTCCTGCCATCCTCTGACCCTCATTTCTCATTTCTATTTCGCTCCCCTGTCTTGACTGTACTCCTTAAATTGCTACCTCTACCCAAGCTTAACCCTCAACCCCACTTGACTTCACTAGTGTTGTGATTTGTGAGGACACTTGTCCCAGCATGGTTCAGGTGTAAGCCGTCCCAACAGCACACCCCCACTTTCCCCAGTACTGATGCAAGTGCCCCACAAACTGGAACCCGCTTCTCCCTCACCAGTCTTTCAGCCACACGTTCATTTCTCTAATTTTATTTGCCCTATGCCAATTTGCACGTGACTCAGGTAATAATCCAGAGATTGCTACCTTTGAAGTTCTGCTTCTTAATTTGGTACCTAGCTCTTCATACTGACTTTGCAGAACCTCTTTCCTAGTTCTACCTATGTCACTGGTACCTACATGGACCACGATAACTGGATCCCGCGTTCCCACTGCAAGTTCCCTCCAGCCCTGAGTGGATGTCCCGAATCCTGGCACCAGGCAGGCAATGTAGCCATCTGGACTCTCTCTCTTTACTGCAGAGAACAGTGTTTACCCGCTGCTCCACTACATTCCTTTTTGCTCCCCCTGCTTGAATGGCTTCCTGTACCACAGTGCCATGGCTCATCCACCTTGCAGATCTCACTTTCATCCACACAGGTTGTGAGTACTTCAAACTTGTTTGACAATTGCAAAGTCTGAGGCTCCTCGACTACTGCCTGCTTGGTCCCATTACCTGCCTCATTGACAGTCACATCCTGCTGACCAAAACAGATGACCCTCTTCTAAGAGGTGTGACTGTCATCTGGAACAAAGTATCCAGATGTTTCTCCACTTCCCTAATGATGCACAGTGTCTGCTTTTTGGCTTCCAGATCAATAATTCTGAACCGAAATGCCTCAAGCTGCTTACACTTCCTGCAGGCGTGTTTGCCATGGATCGCCTTGGCGTCCAAAAGCACCCACGTCCCACAGCTGCAACATCCTCACAGTAGCTGAAACAGCGCGCGCTCCTCAGCTCCGCTCTGACTCCCAGTATGGTAGGCCTCACTCGAATCTCTGGTCTGTATTTATAGGCACTCCTCAGCTCCTGACTGTCTCCTGCAGGTCCAATCTTCTCTGACTGGGGTGTGGTGGGGTGGTTATCTTATTAGCCCAAAATTATTAGTTATAATTTAGTGAAAATTGGAGACAAAATATTTTGGGGTGTCAGACCTGCAGCTTGTTATACAATTTTGTGGCGTTTGAGGCTCTACCTTTTTTTTCAGCTAAGCAAAAGGTTTGGATGCTCCTGTTTATAAGAATAAAGGCCTAAACTGGAAGGAGAATCTCTTTTTGCCCTTCCTATTATGAAGGGGTTTTCACGAAATAACCAACAAGATAAGGTTGCCTTAAGAAGCAGTTCAGAGGAGGTTCACTCAACTGATACCTGGGCTGAAGGGGGTGTTTACCTTATGAGGAGAAGCAATTTGGAAAGGATGGTTTCCTCTTGTGGGAGAGACTAAAACCAGGGGACACATTTTTAAAATACAGAATCTCCTATTTAAGATGGAGATGAGAGAATTTTTTCCAGTGGGTCATGAATCTTTGTAATTCTCACTGCCCCAGAGAGGGGTGGAGGCTGGACCATCAAATATTTTGAACGCAGAGGCAGGTAGACTCTTGACTAACAAGGGACTCCAAGGTTAATGGGGGTAGGTGGAATGGAGTTGAGGCCACAATCGGATTAGCTGCGATCTTATTGAATGGCAGAGCAGGCTCGAGGGGCTGAATGGCCTTCTCCTAATTCATACATGTTCGTATGTACAATGTTCCTATAAAATGCGAGTTCACAAGCCTTGTCACTAGGTTTTCTGTAAATCATAATTGTGAGCTTGGGAAATTTAAAGCTTCATTGTAGCTTTTTTTTTCACTAAGCTTTAATATATTAGAATTTCCTTGTTTAAAAACTCAGATATTACTGTAGCACTGATCATTCTCAATATTCTGATTGTCGGGGAGAGTTGCATTAAGAGCCACAATCATAAATAGTGACAAACTTGAGAGCTACTGTAACCTGCTCAGCACAAGGTACTGAGATGCAGGTCAAAGATGGGGATTAAAGGGAGGTCTTATAGCAGGCTCAGAACATGGAAGGGCAGAGTAGTTTAGCAAGTGAATCCCAGAACGTGGGTCCATGCAGCTGAAGGCATTGCTTTTAATAAAAACAAAAAAACTGCGGATGCTGGAAATCCAAGTTCTGTCGAAGGGTCATGAGGACTTGAAACGTCAACTCTTTTCTTCTCCGCCGATGCTGCCAGACCTGCTGAGTTTTTCCAGGTAATTCTGTTTTTGCATTGCTTTTAATGTTAGGGCAGAGAACGAGTGGTGCTCAGACTTGCAGGTCAGGGTGGTGGAGAGTTCAAGGGAGAGGTTATTATAGAGTTGAGGAGGTTACAAAGAATGGAAACCATGTAGGAATTTAAACAAGTATGAGGATTTTAAATTTGAGATGTTGTAATACGTATAGCAGCATTCTGAGAATGTGTGGCCTGCACTGCCAGAAGCTGCAGTGGAGGTGATGAGCGATAATTCACTATGGTAACAGTCGCACAGAATGGACTTTACAACTTTACAAAAGTAGGCCACATGAACAGTAAAAACAGAATGGCACAAACTTGGAGACTTCTTTTTCCTTAATTTCTCCCTCCAGTCCTGATGATAGCATAAAAGACCTGAAGAAATTGATAGCTGCGCAGACTGGAACAAAATGGGACAAGCTCGTCCTAAAGAAATGGTTTGTTCTTATGTTCTCTTACATAGCTTAGTGGCACTAATTTCCTGAATTTCATAGAATTTGCAGCACAGAAACAAACTCTGGCATACACCTGGGCTTCAGATGAGCCTCCTCGTTGCTTGCTTCATCTAACCCAATCAGCATATTCTCTCCTTTTTTTGTATGTTTATCTAGAATGCTAATCACCTTTTGCAAAAAAAATTAAATTGGGCAGATGTTTATTAAATTTATCTCACTGTAAAAAGAATCTCATTCCACGTGTGTGGATTGTAACTATTTTCAGCATTTTGGTCCTTGTGTGGAAATTGGAAGCATCATCCTGTAATGTCGCAGTGGATTATTTGTTCTAATTTAACTTGTTCTGATTCTAGGTATACCATCTTCAAGAATCACGTTCAGTTGCAAGATTGTATCTTTTGATTTTATAAAACTATGCCAATAGCTTCTACCCTTTTCTGTATGAATGGGGGCAGAAGGGATAAGAAAATACTTAGAACAGGGTATTGTCAGGAGTGTCTAACTTCTAAAAGCTTGTCTACAAAAGGAAAATGTTACTAAATGAAGCTTTTTTTTCCTATTGGTTTGCAACATTTGCAAGTCAAAAATAGAGTGTAATCTGCTGACTTCAGAATTCTAGGGAGGTCAAGACCCCACTGTGAAGACTCATGGTCCACACGCAAGTGTAGAACATTTTGTGGTTATTGATGAGCATGGGTAAAGTCTTGGGAGCAGAGTGTATTGGCAAACTATTCTCCCATCAACAAGGTTAATTTTAGCCATGACTTTGGGGAAGAGTGCACCAATTGGTAGGTAGCTGCTCCTGTTTCATACCATAGAAACAATTGTCCTTGTGCACCTGACCAAAGGCTGAGTTAGAGGGAAAACATTTGTTTGGCTACAGTACATTTCAAGGTTGAGTAACATGAAGGATGAGATAGAAGCTTTACTTTAGATTTGCTTTTGGCTTTGAGTACTGAATGGATCAGATGCAGAGTAAGTCTTTTAAATGTGACCTCCTTCCTCCCCTTTTCACCCTTCCCAAATCTGAATGCAACTCCTCTTTCCTGTACGAGCCACCTCCTGACCTCTTGAAGACTGCCAATTGCCATCAAATTAAGCACAATTTTGCTTGACTTAGTCTAGTAGGAACTCAGTAGAGACTATATCTGTAACCATTCACTTGGGACTGTTCTGCCAGATGT
The DNA here is from genome assembly GCF_017639515.1 of Carcharodon carcharias. NCBI lineage: Eukaryota > Metazoa > Chordata > Chondrichthyes > Lamniformes > Lamnidae > Carcharodon > Carcharodon carcharias. Next base: position 9,362,542 of record NC_054496.1, on the reverse strand, counting down.
CAGAGATTTTATTCCTTCTATCCACTGTTTCCATCTGGCCTGCTGCATATAGTTGTGCTGCATTATGCTACCTTATTAACCCTGGATCCACATAGTCTCCTGGGAGATGCATAAAAAAGATTAATGGGCCAATCGGGGAAAAATATCCAGTCTATTTCTCTCTGAGCACTTTAGATGGTTGAAACTATTCACAAGAAATTGTGTTGACACTTTGTTGTAGGATACCCAACCCTTGAATGGAATGACCTGTTCCCCAGCCAGCAGCCTATTCCACTAGTCTCTGGGAATAGAAGTGCTGCCTAACATCAAGTCTAGTCCTGCCATGCCGTAGCTTATAATTGTGACCCCAGGTTCTAATCAGTCCATGTAAATGTAATCCAGCTCCTTCGTTATTTTCTAAACCTTGATCCAATTTCCAGAGTCTCTAACTTTTCTACAGTATACAGACTGATGAGCTTGTTTGGGTGATGAAGATATTTTAATCGGGATAATGCTCTTGTGGCTCTTCTCTGCATCTTTTCCTGCTACCCAACCATGTTAATTGGAAAATCAACACTGGAGCCAATATTCTAAAGGAGGCCTAACCCAAGTCTTGTACAAGGGCAACATTTTATCTTAGTAAATTATCATGTGAATCTTGCTTGTTTTGAAACTGCAGCATTATGACTTGACCATGATCATTTTGAGAGTGATGCTCTTAACACCCAGCTCCTTTTCTTTCACCAATGGCCTCTAATCTGTTCACTGCACATTGTGCACATATTTAGCATGAGACTTGCTTGCATGCATAACATTATACTTTTAAGTTAAATGCTATTTGCCAATTGTTGGACCATTTCTCCAGCACATTGCGCTGTTTGCAGGAATTGAGGATTCTCTCAGTCCTAACATTCGCATATAATTTGTATAATCTGAAAACCTGTGGATCATCTCCCCAACTCTTAAAGCAGATAATTAATACCAGTTGTGAATAGCAAAATTCCTGACATCAATCTCTGTGGAACAGTAGCCACTTGCAAACCAGATTCAAACCCATTGACAACTTTTTGCCTCCTAGCATTCAGTTTAGCATTGAATTGGACACTTTAATGCAACCTGTGCATTCTCAGTATTTATAAGCCTTAACCAGGCTGCTTTCAGATGAGATCCATGATGGAATGAACCTGGAGCTGTACTACCAATAAAATATATCCCCCCGAGGAGGCCAAGCTTATCACCAACCATCAACACCATTCACCTGAGAGAAACGACTTATGACTTCACAATGAAGCTTTGTGTTTGCTTTTCTGATGAACATTGATCATTGGTTTTTGCTTTATTGACCTATGTTCTCTTTTTTAACTTTATATTTCAGAACAGCTTTACTATCAGGTTTCTTGTCCATGCCCAGTCTGAGGTTTCTGAATCCCAAAATTATAGATGGGTAAAGTTGTTTTGTCTGTGCTTCCTCCTTCCTTGCTACGTGTAATACTCAGTCTAGCAGTGATGGTGCTTCCCACAGCTGAGGTGTATCATTACACAACACTTTCCACTCTATTGTACTTGCAGAATGCTGACAATTTCTCTAGCATGGAGAGCGAAAAGACTTGCAAGAGATTGAAGTGCTCACTGGGTTAGGGAAGGGATGGATCTTGATAGTTTATTGAGGTTCAGTCTTTTGGGTTAATCCTGTAGAGATTGGAAACGAGCATTTTAGTTTTCCTTTCCCTGAGGGTGTATGCAAGAAATTGTATTAGCAGGATGTTGGCAAGAGGGAATGCTAACTCAACTTCAAAATGCTTTTGTCCCTTGTGAACCGGGCAATGTCAGAGAACCATGTTAATATGCGCACTTAATTTGGTTAAATAGAATTAAAATCCATTGATTTGCCTCGCTGTGTCTCTGTTTCTCAGGGTGCACTTTTCACCCTGTGTAACCTGTACTTTGATACCAGATCTATGCATGGTGTTTATTAGCTGTCCCAGAAGCCTGCAAGGACAGCTAATGCTAATATCAGATTAGCATACCTTTTATTTCTAGATAATGTACTTGTCTTTAAATGGATAAAAATCACGCTCTTGACTTTGTGTCAGAACCAGTTTTTTTGCTTCCACCAGCTTAAATGTTCCCTCCCTCCACCACTGGTGCACAGTCGCTGCAGTGTGTATTATCTACAAGATTAATTGCAGGAACTTGCCAAGGCTCTTTCGACAGTACCTTCGAAACCTGTGACATCTACCACCTAGAAGGATAGGGTAGCAGGTGCATATGTACAAGCTCCTATCCTGTGTGTACACCATCCTGACTTGGAATTATATCGCTGTTCCATTTCTGTCACTGGGCCAAAAATTTGGAATTTCCCAACAGCACTGTACCTACATCCCATGGACTGCAGTCGATCAAGAAGGCGGCTCATCACTTACTCAAGGGCAATTAGGGGTGGCAACAAATGCTGGGCTTGCTAGCCACACATCAAAGAACAAATAAAATGAACCGTTCCAATATGCGTTGCAGCTAACCTATCCTCTTCTCTATCAGTAGTTTCATGCAGAGTAGATCCAGAAACTCCATAGTTTGTTGAAATGAACTGGATATACAGGACCAGCAGCTATCTGTAATTTACCCTTGACAATTTGCTTTTTGGATTCAAAATTAATTATGTTTTTGCAGAGCTACAAAAACCTAATGCATTCCAATCAATGAAATGTGTAACTTTATGAAATCTATTGTTTCTTTTGCTGCATAGCTTGGTATAAGTGACACATTTTTCTTCCAAAACGTTCATAGTTTTGGAAACAAAAGCTGCTGTAGAGATCTGTGCACTAATGTATTTTCTCTGGGATCTCAAAACTATTGAGGGCAGATGATTTCCCTCTCTCTCTCTTCATTCACCCGAATGTAAGTAGCCAGTGTCCCCTCATTCTGACCTGGTGTGAAGCAGTTGTATTTGTAGCCTTTACTCTGAACCTGATGTACTGAGGCCTGCACCCTGATGGCACCGGGTACCAGAAGGGGAAATCCAACTGTGGTTCATCTGTGTGGATGTTGAGTCTACCTGTCTCTTTGTCATAACTGAGGAAAATTGTGTCAACACCAGGCTGGCTCGCAAAGGACTTGAGCTCATCCTTTAATTATTCTGTAAATTGATTGATATAAGATTGTACAAATGTCTATTGATGTCTAAAATATTTACTAATTGACACCATAGGATCTCTCACTATAGAAGCAGGCCATTCAGCCTGTCATACCTGTGCTGGCTCTTCGAAACATCTACCCACTTAGTCCCACCCTTCTTTCCCCATTTGAATCTACTTCCACTACTCATTCAATTTATGCATTTCCGATCATAACTCATGTATTTCTGCACTGATCCAATGTACAGTCCAACGAGAAAGACAAATTCCAAGGGGAGGACCCACCGTCCATGGTTGACGAAAAAGTTAAAGATGGTATCAAACTTAAAGAAAAAGCATATAATTATGCAAAGATGGGTGGCAGGTCAGAAGATTGCGCAGAATATAAAAAACAGCAAAGAATGACCAAAAGATTGATCAGGAAGTACGAGAGAAAGCTAGCTGTGAATATAAAGACAGATAGTAAAAGTTTCTATAGTTATTTAAAAAAGGAGAGTTAAAAATGTGAGTGTTGGTCCTATAGAAAATGAGTCTGGAGAATTAATAATGGAAAATAAGGAGATGGCAGATTAATTGAACAGGTATTTTGCATCGGTCTTCACTTTGGATGATACAAGTAACATCCAAGACTTGGCTGTAAATCAGGAAATGGAAAAGACGGAGGAACTTGGGAAATGATACCCAGTAAGTTGTTGGAGCTGCGGGCTGACAAGTCCCCAGGTACTGATGGATTTCTCCTCAGGTCTTAAAAGAAGTGGCTAGTGAGATAGTTGATGCATTGGTTGTAATTTTCTAAAATTCCCTATATTTTGGGAAAGTTCCATTAGATTGGAAAATAGCAAATGTAACTCCTTTATTTACAGGGGGAGGGAGCCAGAAAGCAGGAAACAAAAGGCCTTTTAGCTTAACATCTGCCATAAGGAAAATGTTCAAAACTGTTATTAGTAACATTATAGCAGGGCACTTGGCAAAATTCAGGGTAATCAGGCAGAATCAATATGGTTTTGTGAAAGGGAAATCATGTTTAACCAATTTATTGACGCTCTTTGAAAAAGTAACATATGCTGTGAGTGAACGGGAGCCGGTCAGTATTTAGATTTCCAGAAGGCATTTGATAAGGTGCCACGTCAAAGGTTACTGTGAAAAAAGAAGCATATTATCTAAACGGTGACAGATTGCAGAGCTCTGAGATGCAGTGGGATCTATATGTCCTAATGCAAGAATTTGCAAAAGGCTAGTATGCAGGTACATCAAGTAATTAGGAAAGCTTACAGAATGCAATGCGAGGGGAATTGAATGCAAAAGTATGGAGGTTATATTTCAATTACACAGGGCATTGGTGAGACCACACCTGGAGTACTGTGTACGGTATTGGTCTTATTTAAGGAAGGACGTAAATGTGTTGGACGAAGTTCAGAGAAGGTTTATTAAACTCGTACCTGGAATAGGTGAGTTGTCTTATGAAGAAAAGTTGCACAGGCTAGGCTTGTATCTGCTGGAGTTCAGAAAAGTAAGCGGCAACTTGATTAACATACAAGATCCTGAGGGGTGTTGATGGGGGAAGTGGAGACGATGGTTCCTCTTGTGGGAGAATCTAGTACTAGGGGCCACTGTTTAAAAAATAAGGGGTCGCCCATTTAGTACAGAGATGAGAATTTTTTTCTGTCAGAGGGTCATGAGTCTTTAGAGCGCTTCCTCAAAAGGTGGTGGAAGCAGAGTCCTTGAATATTTTAAGGCAGAGGTAGATAGGTTCTTGATGAGCAAGGGGGTGAAAGGTTATCGGGGGTAGGTGGGAATGTAGAGTTGAGGTTGAAATCCATTCAACCATGGTGCGAAGGGCCAAGTGGTGTACCCCTGCTCCTAATTCATATGTTGATCATTGGTAAAATTTATTTGCAGAGGCTTTTTCTGGCATAGTAGATTTTCCTTGCTTTGTTGTTAGGAATGTGAATTTTGCAATAATATAGACAAACCACTGCAGCCCTGTGCCTGTAGGACAAGAATGAAATTAACATGGAGTCAAATGCTTGAAAGTTTTATTAAAAGTTAAATGATACATATACTCATGGCCAATATAGTGACATTATAAAGGATCCTTTGTTGCAGAAGATGCAGACATTACAGTCGGGTGAGTTCAACTCTTCAGGTGGTTCCCTTCTTAATCATCCGCCTCACCGTACAAAGGGATTCTTTGTAAGCCTGGCTAAAAGGCCATTACAGTATCTCTTCCAAGATCTCACTCTTGATTTTATATCTGGTATTATTTAACTTATCATACTGAGACTTGTTAAAATTTCACTCATAGGTTGTGATGTCACTGGCAAGGCCCAGCATTTATTGTCCATCCTTTATTGCCTTTGAGAAGGTGGTGGTGAGCTACCTTCTCAAAAACAACTGAGTGGCTTGCTGAGCCATTTCAGAGGGCCCTTAAGTTAACCATATTGCTGTGGGTCTGGGGTTACATATAGGCCAGACTGGGTAAGGACAGCAGATTTCCTTTCCTAAAGTCATTAATGAATTCGATGGGTTTTTAAGACAATCCAGTAGTTTCCTGGTCACCATTACAGAGACTAGCTTTTCAGTTTAGATTTATTTATTTATTTAATTAAATTTAATTATTCCAGCTTTCAAGGTGGAATTTCATCTCATTACTCAACTCAATCATTATTCCAGGCCTCAAGTTTACTAATCCAGGAACACAACTGCTATGTTTCCATATTCTGCAGATTTAAAAAGGCTTTACAGCATTGCCTTGGGGCACAACATAAAGTATCTTATCTAATTACTTGTACAGAAAGGATTAAACACATAGATTTCAGCATCAGAAAGTTAGGGCTAAGACTATTTTATATGTCAATTACAGCGACATTTGCAGGTTTACTTAAGTCTAACATTTAAGTACAGAACTGGAACTTAAAGGGAACTTGAAATGTGATTTCTTTCATTTAAGCTGCTGCTGAATCTTAATCTCTTACTGCCGTTCTTGTCACTCTAATATGCACTGCTCCCCAGCAGAGAAAGTTAGCAGGCAGTCTATTTCCAGGTTACTTTACCACTTGCTCTCATCTGCCTGTAGCTCAGCCTGGGAACTGAATATGGAGAAGAAGGGAGTCTACAAAATCATTTTAATGATGTCTGTGTGGTTTGATATTTATGATTAGATGACTTAAGCAGACTCCTGAAATGCTGTCTATCCAGTTTAGAAGAATGAGAGTTATTGAAGCATAAGATGTTGAGAGGGTGGATGTTTCCTCTGTGGGAGAGACTAGAACTAGGGGGGACAGTTTAAAAGTAAGAGGTCTGCTTTTTAAAACCAAAATGAGAATTTTTTTTCTGAGGGTTGTTAGTCTGGAATCCTCTTCCCTGAAAGCAGTGGAGGCTGGATCATTGAATTTATTCAAGATTGAATTAGACAGATCTTTGATGGACAAGGAAGTCCAGGGTTATGGGGAGGTGGAGAGTAGGGGGCAGACATGTAAGTGGAGTTGAGACCACAATCACATCAGCCATGATCTTATCGAATGATGGAGCGCTAAGTCCTATGTTCCGATCCAATATATAGTGTGATGATAAAATAGATAAAACAAAAAATCTTTTTGATGGAGTAAAAGGTTGGAGGTGAGGGATTGATTGTCGCTTTGTGTTCTTGAGTTGTGTGTTCATCACTGGTGAGTAGAATAAGTTGACCTAAAATTTGCAATCAGCGGCAAAGGAATGGTGCTTGCTGTCCGTTTTCCCCGCTGCTCACAGAATTTTCTTAGGCTGTTGAGCAGTAATTTAAGGTATTTAGCGAGTCTTTTCAGTGTGATCCCCTTTGCAGGGCATCTGTGGTGTGTGTGAGAGAGCAGGGCAAGCAACAAAATGGTCAATCAATTAGACTGAAGAATCCTCATTGAGAAATGCAGAGTCTAAAACAGGAGATATAAATGAGAATATTTTAATTCAATGTAAAATCACATATAGAAAGTGAAATGAAGCGAGGGAATGAAAGATGGGATGAAGCAAGAGAGGTAAAAAGTTAGAAAAAGATTTTTAAAAATTAATTTTGATGTTTTTTAAACCTCCAACAATGGTTAAAATCTGAAGGATTGAGACTCCACACTTATAAAATTACACTTACAGGGCCAGAGGGGCTGTTTGGTGGTAATTAAGACTTAGCAGGCTCTTAAAAATTCAATTACCCTGAATGTACCAGCCCTAACTTTTAATGGCCTATTTAGTGGGTAACTAGTGGTTAGGCATCACAACTTCATGCATTTTGTGTATTTCAAAGTCTCTTGACAACATGCAGCAGAGTTTGTGGCAGAGCAGGGTAAATCAGACAGCAAATTCAGGATTTCCATGTTTAAGCGTACACGTACGGACACCAGGAACCACTAGCTGATTTACTCCATAATGATAACCTCACCACTATTTCAGTTGTAAAGTCCAGGCCATTGCGTTGGTAATATAGGAAACTTTGTACCTTTTTCTAGCATCTTACTGGAGCTATCTGAAAGGTTTGCTTCTTGTACAACTGGTGTTCAAGCCCAAGTGAAAGCTTGCCATTCTGTACTGAGCTGAAACTGAAAATTGTCTTTTTTCGTTAATTTGTGGTGTTATTGGAAGCATTTGACAATGTTCTTGTTTTAAGTTTTGTTCTGGTTTACAAATGCACTGTATCCCGATTCAGTTTCAACTGTATTTCATTAGTAAATATTTCAAAGGCTGAGGAGGAACATCGTTTACCTATTCTTCCTCTGCTACTATTATCTGATCATCCGCTGCTGCTGCTGTTGGCTCTTGTATGCCTTGATCCTCAGACTCTGATAGTCCTGCCTCACAATGTTGTTGCAGACTAGTGTTGCTGACTTCTGCAATCTCCCCAGGTGCTGCTGTTGGTAATTCCGTGGCTTGTACAGATTTGACCAGATTGCTTAGACTAGGATCGTGTCCTGTATTTTCCATTGTTTTGGTCACTGGTGTATCTTGTATGCCTTGTGAGGGTTCTGCATCAATTGAGGTTGCTTGTTCTTCAGCATCTTCTGTTGCTGATTTTTCAGTTGGATTATCTCCCACGTTGACTGGAGTTTCACTTGTTCTCTCTGCTGATGGTTTTACATATATGTCCTGATTTTGATCCGAAACTTCTAGGTATTCCATAAGATTTCCCAAGCGTGGTGGAGCATGCACTGGTGGAATACCCAGACATTCTTCCGAACCCTTGGCAGATGTTTCTAGAATTCTTTCAACACCTTTGGTTTGGATTTCTAAATCTGCATCAGTATTTTTCATTGTTTGTAGATCAGTTTCAGCTATTTCTGCTGGTGCTTCTAGTCCGGTTTCAACACCTGTTGGTGGCTCTTGATCATGACACGTATGTGCTGCAGCCACACCTTCTTGCACTTCCTTAAGCAACATGTCACCTTTACCTGATTTACCATTGTTGTGGCCTGCCATCATTGAGCCATTATCAATAACTGTGTGTGTAGACAACTCCATCTGCCCTGCAATTGATTCAGCATCAGTGCAATATTCTTCTGGCCTGTCACCACTGTTCACACTGACAGGAGCCTCATTTGTGTTGTCAGAGGATTCCTTGAAGTCAGGCTCAGCTACTACATTTAGCAGAGTATCTGCCACACCTTCTGAACCATTTTGACTCTCTTCTGCATTTCCTGTAGCTTCAGACATTTCTTCAAAATCTATACATTGTGCCTGGGAATCTTCAGATGCTTGAACATTTTCTCCTATTGTGTCTTCTAAGGTAGTAGAAAGTCCAATATTCTTCATTGCTGTTAATGTTTCAATCTCCTCTCTGCAGTCCTGGCCTTCCGATTCTTGTAACTGATTTTGACCATCTTCTACAGATTTACTTTTGTTTTCATTGGACAGCTCTTTCGTACATGAGTTTCGATCTGATACTCCTGCCTTAAGTGCAACATCAGTGCTGCCTATGGCCTCGAGGAGGTTTTCTTCAAGTTCCTTTGCAGTCTCTACAGAGATGGTTTGTTCAGATTCCACGTTTTCATTTCTTGTTTCGATACTCAACCCTCCTTTCCCTGCAGCATTTCCATTTCCTTCAGTCACTTGTTCTTCAACAGTAGTCTCACCACGGTTCACTTCTTCCTGTTGCATCTCCATAAACATTGTTTCTTCAGTTGCCTCATTCTTCTCGATTATTTCTTCGGTTATAGTGAGGTCTCCAGCTTGCTCTTTATTTGGGGCATCTGGATTTTCACACTCAATAGTGGATATTTCAACTGGATATTCTTCTGATTCCTGTGTGGTCATTCCCTTGCCATCTTCAACCTCTGCCATATCTCTCTTGGATTTGTTTGTATCCCAAGAAGCCAAGATTATAAATTGAACCCAAGCTGTTGTGATCAGGTTTCTAAATCTTCACAAATTTAACTTTTTCTTTCTTTCAAGCGTTGCAACCTGTTGGGTTTTAGTACCTTTGAGAAGAAAGTGTCTTTGTTGAAGATTCTATCTCCTTATTTGGTTTTGTGCCAAGTGTTTTGATAACACCCTATGAAACACTTTGGAAGGTTTTGGTGCGTTAGCAGTGCTATATAAACGCAAGTTGTTGTTGGTATTTTTTAGGGAAATTTCTGTTTAAATACAAACAAAAAGGATTACAATGACTGCATTTAAAGACCAAATAATGTTACTAGTTCAGAAATGCAAATATTATACCACTACCTTGAAACTCAGACAATCTATGAGTCCACAGAATTTCCAATCTTCTCCTCAGCCTTTCCTGTTTGAATCTCCACAATGTCACATTGGCAAGGGCCAATCAACTCTTAGTGATGTTTTCTGAGTCTCACAAATTGAATTATCCTCCAAGAAGTTAACATGGGTGTTACGCAGTCTGTGCTTCACAGCACTGTTAAACAGGGGTAATTGTAAATGTAGAGTCAAGAATTGCTCTGAATCCTGAGCTGAGTTGTGCCCTGCTTCAAAGCTTTGGTTCTGGGTTCAGACTGCATTTACATCATTGCTGTGATATCTATACGAAGTCATTTCCCTACAGTTAAAATGTAAATGTAATTCTGGCACAAAATTATTAATTTCAGAATGGGATGGTTCCTTACCATATACCGAGTTTCAGTAAGAGGATCTCAGAAATAATGAAAGCTAAATAAAATGCTTGATTAGCTGGACAAAAGAATGTGACAAAACTCAACATGATTTATGAGCTCTGATTGTATTCAGAGTGTAGAATATCATTGTGACTAAACCCTGATGTAGACGTGGATCTGAAGGTTAAGTCCTATAAATTAAATTCAAGCTAAGAAAAGTGTTAGCAAATTTTAAATGATTAATTTTTTTCTTAATCAGATGTAAAAATAATTTATAGCCTGGAGTGAATGTGCCCTCTAATGAAAATAGAACATTCATTTTCTTGTACAAGCTAACCAAATCACAGCGGTAGTTTCGAGACATTCAATTTCCAAAAAGGTAGCTTAAACAGTTTACCCGTTACAGGGGGTGAAGCATTTGCCTGCACAGTGATTCTTCGAACGTAACACATAGTGTGAAATGTTTTTAAAATGGAATGAGGACATTGTGTTAGAATCAGACAGTGCAGAAGGAGGCTATTCGGCTCATCATGCCTGTGCCAGCTTTTTGAAAAAGCTATCCAATTCATCCAACTGCCCTGATCCGTGCCTTACAGCCCTGCCATTTTTTTTCATTTTTGGTATTTAGCTAATTCTCTTGCGAGATTTAATATTAATTCTGCTTCAACTGCTCTTCGGGGCAATGCATTTCAGCATTTTGAGAATCACTTGGACAATTTTGCTTCCTTTTAAATAGCACAGTTATTTGATGTCAACAAGCACAAGTAAGCCATTAAAAAAAGACACTGATTACCTGGTACGAGCCTTTTCGTAAAGTTTCAAGGAGGTCCACTCCACTTGGGACAGTGCTATTCTCCTATTAACACCTCACTCCCAAGTCTTGAGAGACGTAGAATGGCACTGATTCATATCGAACCGCTGTGTGCTGCTGAGTGTACTGGGGAACCTTTGGAGAAAAATCATCAGTATTTCAATTATTATAGCGTACCTGAGATCCCACCGCAGGCGAGGCAAGAACTGTCTGCTGGCTGTTTGCAGTGCAGCACAGGAAACAGTATGGAAATGGTTCAAAATAACAAGAGCAAATCTAAGGAAGCTGCTGTGAGATTGGCAATGCTGCCTGGCAGAGGGTTCTACTTGAGACAACTGCAAGCTTTCACGGCATGTCAATAAGTCAAAATGAAAAGATTCTTTCATAACAAGGAGCCTGGAGTTAATGCTCAGCCAGTTCAGGATAACTAAGTATAGACTAACCTGGCAGTGCATCGGTTAGAGAGCCAGTGTTTTTATTGATAAAACTCAAAATAAGCAGTTTAAAAGAATTAAACCTAGAAACATGGAAAATAGGAGCACGAGCAGGTCGTTCAGCCCTTCGAAGTTGCTCCACCATTCAATATGATCATGGCTGATCCTCCATCTGAATGTCATACTCCTCTCTCCATACTCTTTTATGCCTTTAGAGTCTAGAAATCTATCTATATTCTGTGACTTGGCCTCCGCAGCCTTCTTGGTAGTTCACCACCCCCTGAGTGATTAGTGAGTAATTGCGATTAATATAATTATATTCTATTGACTTAAGTGTTTTTGAATAGCGAGACTAGTTGAGGTTGAATGAGTTCTTGGAATTGGACGATATCTCAAGTTATATCTGAACCCGAGTCCCGTTCAATTGGCTGAGTACAACGGAAGCCATTGACGATCCCTTCAGAATGGCATTCGCTTATCTTTTAGGACTGACTGCTGTGGCTCAAGGGATAGCCTTCAATAGATCCCAAAGAAATAAATGCTCAGCTACGTACAAAACCCTGAGCCAGAATCAGGTTGCTTATGATTAACTTAGCACCGGATTCCCGTGAAGATGCTGTGCATCAACAGGGGAGAAGTGGTGCCCACCTGGCCACACTCTAGCCCTGAATCCAGTGGCAACATGCACCCACCGGAATCGGCCATCCCAGGCCAAGCAAACAATCAGCAATTCGGTAAAGCTAACCAGTGTCATCGCTGAAGTAGTAATCCAGAGGTCCAGGCTAATGCTCTGGGGACACGGGTTTAAATCCCATCACGGCAGCTGGTGGAATTTAAATTCAATTAATAAACCTAGAGTTGAAAGCTAGTCTCAGTAATGGTGACCATGAAACTACCAGCAATTGTTGTTAAAAGCCCATCTCGTTCATTGATGTCCTTTAGGGAAAGAAATCTGCCATCCTTACCTGGTCTGGCCTACATGTGACTCCCGACCCTGAGCAAAGTGGTCGACTGTTAAATGCCTCTGAAATGGCCGAGCAAGCCACTCAATTCAAGGGCAATTAGGAATGGGCAGCAAATGCCATGAAAGAATAAAGAAAATTGAGACCCATTGCAAATATTTACACACTCCTGATAACACCCTGTTCTCACTTCTAAATATTTAGCAACACCTCAAAGAAAAATGTTGCAGAACCAAGGCTATTTTAACAGTGCAACATTTAGTGAGTCACCAGTACAGAAAGTATAATCATCTAATTTTTCTGGCTTTACAATAGAAATAAAGAAAGAATAAAAACCAATGCTATAAGGAATGTGAGAGATAATGGAAAATGATTAATGTGAGCTATTGAGGTCTTCTGGAGCTCACTTGATCATCTTCAGGGATTGTGTCGGAATTTGAGTTTTTTTCCTTTGGTTTGATTTTGCTTTTCCAGACACGGTGGTGTGTGGGTTGTGCCATCTCTTTATTGTAGAGTTGAATATCTTCGTTTACTTGGATAAGGAGTAACGTTAGAGCCTGTCTGTATGATGGAGATGAATTATTATTAGTAGATATAGTTATAAACCCAGGACATTTCACTGATCCTATCAGGAATATTTCTGCTGTTGTGAAGGTTCCATCTGTTATGGCTGTAATTATGCAATGGAAGAATGCAACTTGGGTTGAAACAAATGGCATCGAATCACTTGAACATAATGTCCTCAGGTATCTTATTCATCATTTTGAAAAACTTCTTTCATAAGATGTGGGAATTGCTGGCTCAGTCAGCATTTGTTGCCCATCCCTAATTGCCCCCCGAGAAGGTTGTGGTGAGGGAGGGAGTTCCAGGATTTTGAGATATATTTACAAATTAGAATCATGAGTGGCTTGGAAGGGAACTTGCAGTTGGGAGTGCTCTCCTGCATCTGCTGCCCTTGTCCTTCTGGGTGGCGGTGGTCGGAGGTTTGGCGGGTGCTGTCTGGGGAGGCTCAGTGAGTTGCTGCAGCGCATCTTGTGGGTGGTACACACTGCTGCCAATGTGCGTCCGTGGTGGAGGGAGTGAATATTTGTGGATGGGGTGCCAATCAAATGGGATGCCAATCAAATGGGCTGCTTTGTCCTGGATGCTGTTGTGCTTCCTGAGTGTCGTTGAAGCTGCACTTATCCAGGTAAGTGGAGAGTATTCCATCACGCTCCTGGCTTGTGCCTTGTACATGGTGGAAAGGCTTTGGGGAGTCAGGAGCTGAGTTGGTCGCTGTAGAATTCCCAAATCTCTGACCAGCTCTTGTAACCTCAGGACTTGTATGGCTAGTCCAGTTCAGTTTCTGGACAATGATAACGCCCAGAAAGTTGATAGTGGAGGATTCAGGAATGACAATACTATTGAATGTCAAGGGGAGATGGTTGGATTCTGTCTTGTTAGAGTTGGGTCATTGCCTGGCACTTGTGTGCCGTGAATAGCTGCTTTATATGCACAACCTTCACCCTAAGGCAGTGATCTCTTGTAGTGCACTTCCTGCATCCTGCGGAGGTCAGAAGCTCCCTCCCAACACTTCCTCACCCCTCCCCATTTGGCCCAATGTCATCAACATTCACTGCTTGAACAAATATGGAATATTTGTTGGAATAAACAAGGATATTGGAGCTAGTGATGCTTCTTTTTGACTGTGGCATTTCTTAAACTTGCACCAGGTTCCCACAAACAGCTTGTGTTCACAGGAGAGAGGCAGTGCCCATCTGACCACACCCCAACCCTGAATCAAGTGGCACCACACACTAACCAGAGTTGGCTACCTGTCTTTTCCCTTGAAATTTGAGCTCCAGTTGGCTATCCGTCTAGTCTGTGGACTGCACATACAATATTGTTAAAAGCTAAACAATGAGTTGGGTCAAGCTAAGAATTCATGACAGGGAGTGTTGCCTTCAACAATAAATTCAGAATAAGGGCACGTTCTCCTGGACATCTCCTGTAAGCATGACTGAAGAACCCTAGAAAGTCCAGAAAAAGTAACAAACTTTGGAGAAGCAGGACACACCCGCAATTGTGGATATTGACCCACCCCATCATCACCCCAACCAGTACTGTGAAAAGTTTGTTAACTGATCAGACACCTGCTTGTATCCAACAAACTCTTTTTGTTCTCTCCCCTGCATGGAATCTAAGTCTCATCTGACTGGTTCTTACTCGAATTGAAATCCTTTCCCAGGTCATCAATAATGCACAACCCATCAGCTCCCTCAGCCTTCAGCCTTCAAAACCCTAACTCGGGCTGCAATGTCCAGCACCCCCCCCCCCATTGGCGCGGGGCGTCATGGTGGGCACGAGCAGGCAATGTGGCGAGAAGGCCAAAGTCCGCTCTCACGCTGTCGCGAAACCTGTTTGCGATATGTCCGCTTCGCCTCTTAATGGCGGGCCGCTGTCCAACGTTGGGGACTTAATTTCAATGCATTTGCATCTCATCATCTTGCCTGCCCGTCAGAATCATACCCCCAGTGCTGCATCGTCGTTGTTTAACGCACCCGTTACCGCACTTAGTGCAATTCTGGGACGATTCCGCCCTTGGTCTCATTTGATTGCAACCTTTTTGATTTATGTCCTATGCTCTCAACTCTTTTTCAAACCTGGTGTAAACTTGGTCCTTTGCTTCTCAAAATTAAATTTTGTTTTACATAAAAAACGCAGCTGTTTATTTCAACCAGTTTCTGTTGGAACTGCGGCTGCAAGCAAATAAATGTATTTTGGGGACTAGGCGGTAAGAAGGCTCAATTCTCCATTTTTAAAATAGCAAATAAACATGTTGTGCTCTTAAAGCGGTCAATACTGTTTCCAGGGTTTTAAATCATCTGTGCCAGCCATTTTATTTATAGTGCCAGCTCTCCTGAATGATTGTTTTGTGATCATCTCGAGCTTCTCACATGCTCGTGATATAAAAAGTCATGAATGTCAAAGTGGAACTTTGTGGCTGTTTTCTAAACACAGATTAATTCCAAACATTCTTGCGAGTCACTGAAACAAGAGAAGCAGCGTTTCAGGGTACATGGTGTGTACGTGGTAAACAAGCTGGTCTTGGCTCAGATGTAATAGCCTGAGAAGGGTGGTTCAGGAGGAGAAAATATCATGTGCTGATATGCAAAAACAAGCAAAATGGTATTTTTCAATTAATATTAATACTTGGAAGCACAATTTTAAGATAACTGGAGGTTATGAGGTAGACTTAGCAATTCTGCATTCCATTCTTAAATGGAAGACTGATTTCTATCCTGTGGTGAGGCCACAATTGGATTATTGTGAGGCGATTTGGCCATTTTCCTTCAAGATGACACTGATCCCTTGAAGAAGATTCAGAGAAAAGAAAGATAATTCTGGAATTTAAACTTGCTGGGACGTCAGAAAAAGCCAATGAAATTTGGACAGAATAAGTTTAAGAAGGGACAGAATAAAAGTCTATGTTTTTCTGTTGTAAAATTAATTATTCCAAACATTGTAAAAATAATTAAGATTTTTTATTTGTTCATCCGCAAAACAAAAAATCATACATCACTGGCAAGGCTGTATTTATTACCCAGTAAGAGCCTACCATGCTGATATGGAATTGTAGTCACATATAGGGCCGACCTTGTAAGCTTCCTTCCATGAAGGACATTAGTGAACCAGTTGGGTTTTTACAGCAATCCAGAAGTTCCATAATCATATTTATTGATACCAGTCTTTTTTGTTTTCAGATTTTTTTTTTACTGAATTCTAAGTTTCAGACCGTCTAAATGACGCACGGTGATGTCGGGAAGTCACCTCGTGTCATTTGACGCATCGGCGAGCAGGCCCAGCCCCCGCTCGCCGACCAGAAGATCCTGCCCGTAGACCCATCCCACTATTACTCTGTTTCACAATAAATTCCAATAACGTTATGAGAATTAACACATCTTCTTGACATTTCAAATATGCCATCCTCTGAGTATATCAAATATGACAATTTTTTGTCCATCCTGCAACCCCATCATTATTGAAATCGACACTTTTCACCACCCAATTCATTTAACTGCCAACCATTGCCTGATGGGTAGCACTGTCACATCTATGTGGGTTTTCAATCCCACTCAAGAATCTTGAGCTCAAAAATCTAGGCTGACGCTGTGGTGCTGTATTCTCGGAGGTTCTGTCTTTCAGATGAGAGGCTAAACTGAGGATCTGCCTAACTCTCCAAAGTCAGTGTCAAAGATACCATGGTGTTATTTTGAAGAAGAGCAAGGGAGTTGTGTCCTAGGGCCAATATTTATCCCTCAACCAACATCATCTACCTGTCCCACCCCCTTCTACCAGCTTATATTTCATCTCATTTCTATATGTCTTAGTTCTAATGGAGGGTCATATGGACTCGAAAATTCAACTGTATCCCTCTCCGCAGATGCTGTCAGACAGACCTGCTGAGTTTTTCCAGGTATTTTTGTTTTGTTGTTCTAGATTTCCAGCATCTGCAGTATTTTGCTTTTATCATAAGTACTGATTATCTGGTCATTCGTGCATTTCTGTTTGTGGGAGCTTGCTGTGCACAATCTGCTCTGTTTCTTACATTGTAACAGTGGCTACACCTTAAAAGTACTTCATTGGCTGTGAAGTCCTTTGGTGCGCCCTGTGGCTATGAAAGGTGCTATATAAATGCAAGTCTTTCAAGTCTTTATTAACTCTTTCCCAAGATCACAGATCTATGGAGTTGCTTAAGTTATCACCGTAGCCAGTGGGTAGCACTCTTATCCCTGAGCCAGAAAGCTTTGTAGGTCCAATTCCCTCTCCAGGACCTGAGCAAAAGAAAAAATCAAGGCTGATGTTCCAGTGCAGTACTGAGGGAGTGCTGCATTGTAGAGGTGCTGTCTGTCTGTTGAGAAACTAAACCAAGGCCGCTTGTGTCCTTTCAGCTAGACATAAAGATCCTATAGCACTATTCCGAAGAAAAGCAGGCAGGCTGTTCTGGCCAATACTTATCCTTCAGCTGACATCACAAAACCTGATTATCTGGTCATTGTCACTTTGCTGCTTGTGGGACCTTGCTGTGCGCAAATTGGCTGCTGCGTTTCCAAAATTACAGCAGGGACGACACTTAAAGTACTTCATTGGCTGTAAAGAGCTTTGGGATGGCCAATGATCATGAAAGATATCATATAACTGCTTATTTTTTTATTACACTTTGTTGACAACAACTCCATGGTTACAAACCGTATTATTAAGTAACATTGTGGGAGAGATGCTTTAATAAAAAATAATATAGTAAGTTCTGGAACGTTATAGGGAAATGATTAAACTGCACGAACTTGAAATAACAAAAACAATTTGTAAACAAAGATATTTTCGTACCAAATAATGCTCACTCATCACCTCTGCCCATCCTGACTATGTTGGCTTAATTCCCCCAGTTTTAAATTCCCATCTTCATGTTTGAATCCCTTCTTGGCCTTGTCTCTCTACCTCTAACATTGCCCAGTCTTTCAATTCCCTGCCCTTCACCAAAGAACCCCTTTTGATTCTCCAACTCTGGTCTCTTGCACATTCCCCTCCTTTCACCTCACCGATGAGCGGCTTAATCTATTTAGGCCTCATCCTCTGTTGCACTACCTCTCTCTCTCTTCCTTCCAGATTCTCCTTAAAACCCAGACCCCAAATTTTTGGTCACCCCTCCTAATATCTCCTCTTTAGGCTTGGTGTGCATTTTTATCCAATGACGCCTCTGTGAAGTGCCTTTGTATTCTTTTCTATACTGGGAGACAACAGTGCGAATGCAATACACTGTAAGGTTCACTGTCCATCATGAGTGATGAAGTGAGGTGTCCTGGGAGAGGTTTGGGAAGGGAACTTCAGAGGTCACTTTTGTCCAAGTGCCTTATCTTCATCTCTGAACTCGAACAGCAAGGCCACTGATCTACTCAACTGGGAAGAGGAGCCAGGACAGATGAAATAAGCGGTGGGACTCACAAGCACAATTGTGAGGAGCAATCACAGTAACAGCCTCCTTCTGCACTGTAACCGTTCTGTGATAATTCACGAGCAGGAACCCCACCCCCATTAGCTTTCACCTCCATTAAGCAAGAGCTGAGGAGGGTTGGAATAATTCACCTCCACTGCCGCTGAGATTAGCCGTCCCAACACAGCACAGACCAGAATGATGTGTATAGCTTCTCTGAACCTTAGTAATGAAGAGTTTAATCAACATGATCTTCAAACAGAAACTGTAGATTCCAATATTATGGCTGGCTGAAAGCCCTCAGCATATTGATGATGATTCATGTAATGTTGGATATGAAGTTGAGTGGGTGCATTTCTCCTTAATGGAAGCTTCTGATGATATGCTCATTAATGTGCTGAAGAGATCTCTTTTGAGGCAAATTGCAGCCTCTTTGATGGTTGAGAGTTGTTTTCAAGGAATGAGACCCAGAAGGGAGGGGAGAGTGATCCTGTCAGTCTAAACTGGAGTTAAGATTGAGTCAAGAGCTGAAAGCATTTGGTGCTTTCACTAAACTACCATGTTAGTCATCAAGTGGGTTTTAGTTTTAAGGTAGGTGTCTTGGAGCACACATCACTCTGAAATCATCACATTGCAAATATCTCGTTCATAATTCATAAGTTTTAGAATATAGCTTTTAGTTTTAGAAATTAAAGTTTTAATTAAATAAATGGAAATGACTTGGTTAAGAAACAGATAAACCACCCTAATGTAAAGGTAAATTGAAGAAGCCTAGGTTTAGTTAACCTGTGTTTCTCTTACAAGGTCAGAGTGGATAGTTAAAAAAAAAGATACAAACAAAGAATGACCATTTCTGGAACTCTTGGTAGAGCTAGGGTGTATAGCATTATCTTCATAAAAGAAGCTAAAAGCTAGCAATTCTGGGGAAAAGGGTCATAAAACTCCATTATAAATTATTCAAATGTGTTAGAGAACCAAAGAGTTACGTTGAAGGTAAAATAATTTGTTTGCATTTCTGTTTAAACCATCCCAAAGCATGTCACTTTACCATGGAGATAGTGATTCAGGGTAGAACAATGGTTAAAAGGTTCTTGTGTTTGATTTATCTGTTTGTGTTTGCTGATAGAAGCAAGCAGTTCAGTTTGGGAACAGACAGTGGCAGTTGCAGATTTTATCTTGCATAGGCTGCAGCTGACTGAATTGGAAGAGTCAAAGTAAATAAATTGTTAGTCAGTTAAACCTGTAATTCAAGCAGAGAAAATACTAACTTCATCATTCACCACATGGGATGCAGTGTTGCTCTACCTTGGATTGGATTTTGTGAGGAAAAGCAGCTGGAAGATTTGCTGTAGCTTGTGGCTAGTGGAGGAAGCCTACAGTGATACTCACAGAGCCTTGTGGCAGAAAGCAGCCAGCAGAGTTAGCCTGGGAATCTGTGGGAAGGCAATTGGATCTGCCTGCAGCCCGAACAAGGAGCTGAGGCATCTGCAAACATGACGTCTGTAAAGAAAAGTTGGAGGGTCATGTAGCCAACAAAAAAAAATTAACAGAAGGACCCCCATAGAATCTTCTCTTTCAGGATAGCTGGAACACTCAGGAGTTTAAAGTGAATTCTGAAGGGCTGTGGCATACCTTTGAGCACCTTCAAGATTTTGTAAGATAAGGGAACTCTTGGTGGGAGGGGCAGTAAAAATTAGAACAATTTACAGCATAAGTCTTTATAAGCTACAATGTTAAGTTAGTGGTGCTTGCTTTGTTTATTTTCTCTTTATATATGCAATAAAATTTGTTTTTTTGTTAAAAGAGTAAAATGTCATGGCATAGTTCTGTCAGTTAATTGACGGGTGTTCGAATTTCATCTTTAAATGTTAATGGTCCTTAACAGGATCCTAACAGTATCAAAGGTGACTGTTCTACTTTATTCTTGTATTCCTGTGTTAATATGACACCAGTCTTGGGGTCATAGGAGGAAGGGAAACTGACAAAGGTGAGGGGTTCCATGGCTTTGACGTTCTGCAAATGAACAGGTTAAAGGACAGGAACTCTTCAATGAATCTTGATTTCAGCACAGCAAGATGTACTGAGGAAGAACAATGTATAGAATGAAGCTTAGGTTGATACAGAGAGGGAAATTGCAGCTATATTTATTGTTGGCAATAAATTGGTAGTCCCTCTCTGAGCTTCAGAATGGCTGGTGTTGGACATGAAGAATCAGAGTAAATAATTACATCACATGTCAGCCAGTGAGTTAGAAAGTGACAGCAAACAGTGTCTTTTCACTCACTAAACAGTCTATTTACTCATTCACTCAACAAATAGTCTATTCACTCAGTAAACAGAATCTACTCACTCACTCAACAAACAGTCTGTTCATTCAGAAAAGAGTCTATTCACTCAACAAACAGCGTCAATCCACTCAACAAATGGCATCTATTCATTCAACAGAGTCTATTCACTCAGCAAACAGTGTCTATTCACTCACACAACAAACAGAATCTATTCACTTATTCGCTCAACAGAGTCAATCCACTCAACAAACAGCATCTGTTCACTCAACAGAGCCTATTCACTCGACAAACAGAGTCTATTTACATATTCACTCAGCAAACAGAGTCAATCCATTCAACAAACAGTATCTATTCACTCAGCAGAGCCTATTCACTCAGCAAACAGAGTCTATTCACTCAATCATTCAGCAGACAGTCTGTACACAACAGCATTTACTATCCACTCATGATCTACAGCAAACAGCCTCCAAACTCCTGACTGAATTTGTAGCAAAAGTGTCCTGGGTACAGGGCGATTATTCTCCCAGTGAAATACAGTGAATAGAAGATAGTTAGATAATAAAGATCATGTGTGTAAAAGCAACCTCAGTCACCAGTGATTGATGTAGGGGTTAACCAATCATCTCCATACTGGCCAGGAGTTGTCATTATTTGCGGTCACAAAGAAATGTTGCACTGTTTCTGTAATGTTTGGTGTTGAGATTGGAACTAAGGCATTGTATGGTGAGCCTTACCACCTGTATAACTTAGTTTTGGAGTGACTAATGCCGACACTGGGTCCCTGCAGTAGAATTTGTTCAAACTACACAAGGTCCTTTACCATATGAGATTGCAGAAAGAAACTTGCACCTTTTTTTTATTCATTCATGGAATGTGGGTGTCACTGGCCAGGCCTGCATTAATTACCCATCCCTGGTTGTTCCCTAGTTCAGAGGGCGTTTTTAAGTCAACCACATTGCTGTGGGTCTGGAGTCACATGTAGGCCCAGACCAGGTAAGGACGACAGATTTCCTTCCCTAAAGGACATTGGTGAACCAGGTGGGTTTTTACAACAATCGACAATGGTTTCATTGTCATCATTAGACTTTTAGTTCCAGATTTTTTACTGAACTCAAATTCCACCATCTGCCATTACGAGATTCAAACCCGGGTCCCCAGAGCATTACCCTGGGTCTCTGGATTACTAGTCCAGTGATAATGCCATTGCCACCCCCCACTGTAAGAACCTGGTGGGCCTTACCCTTGGCCAGCGACTCATTCATAGTCACCACCCCATATGTCACCTGAGGACAAGTCGGGCTTGGGTGTGATGCCGCACAGGGTTGAATAGGTGACCCAGGCTCCCACGTGGAGAAAGGGGTGGTAGAAGGACGTCACCCATGGAACTGTACTCCAGGAAAGAAGGCTAAGCTCGGGGAAGTTGGTTTAAAAAAAAAAGGGAATTGTTGAAATGCGAGCCATTGAAATTTAGGATTTTTTTCAGCGAGTTGATGAGGAGGGCTGAGGAAACAATGCTTCTTAGAGACCAGTGAATCAGGGAGACATCTGGAAAAAGTACACAGTTTCGGGACATTTGGCCTTTCGGCCATCCATCACTGCTGAAAGTTACATTCCTGGCAGAAGAGCAATAACCAGAAAGAAAACACATTTAAAGGGTTTTGTCCCTATTAAAGGGGTAATGACCCGGCACATTTTTTATCGATGTTTCCACTTGTGGGAGAAGACCAGAATCGGGGAAAGGTTGGGTTGGGCGGCATAAATATAAGGCAGTCACTTGATAAATCCAATGGGGAGTTCAGGAGAAACTTCTTTACCCAGGGAGTGGCGAGAATGTGGGATTCGCTGCCACAGGGAGTGGTTGAGGTGAATAGCATCGATGCATTTAAGGGGAAGCTGGATGAACACATGAGGGAGAGAGGAATAGATTTATGTTCATAGGGTGAGAAAACGTAGGATGTGAAGAGGCTTTAGCGGAAAATAAATACCAGCATGGAATGTTGGCCTGTCTCTGTGCTGTAAATTCGATGTAAATCTATGTAGCAATCTGTTGTAAAATAACCTGTTGTGAGCTGTCACTTTGCTGTTCCTTGGTTCAGCACCCACCCCCCTCCCCCTATATCTCTTCGGAAAGCAATAGGGGTCCATTATTCTCCGGGCAGGAACTTGTGTTTGTAGCCCTCTCCGGGGCAATGTGTGACCTTATTTTGGCCAGCAGTCTCCCTCTGTCCATCCAGCCTGTGCTCAATGGATTATTTTTATCGCGCACTGCCTGTATTTCTACAGCACCTTTCACGACCTCAGAATGCCCGGAGCTTCTTCACATCCGATGAAGGACTCTCAAAGTGTAGCCCCTGTTGTAATGTCGGAAACACACAGCCACGTTGCGCACAGCAAGATCCCAACTTGCAACCACGTGGTAAGTGGCCAGATCATCAGTTTTTGTGTTGTTGGTTGAGGGGGTAAATGTCGACCAGGGCACCTTGGGGGATTTTGTTGCTATTCTTCGAAGTCGTGCTGTGGGATCCTGGGCGTGCGTCCCAGAGGGCAAACGGGGCTTTGATTGAGCATGTCATGCAGAAGGTGGCACCTCCAACAGAGCTGCACTCCCTCAGTCCTGAATGAGAGTGTAGGCTAAATTATGAGGTAGAAAATTCGATCATTTTTTTCGTTCCAACTGATACCTCTACAGCGATCTTGTATTTGGCTTTTTATGGGTTTTTTTTTTGCATTTTCATCCCATGCAGCACATTTGCTGATTGAATGGGTCTTGAGACAGAGCCATACTAACCAGGAGGTTATAGATTTCACCCCTGGTCTACACTGAATGAGCTGATCTCAGCTGTGATGATTGCAGCAGCCCCACTCTTGATATCAGGGTGGTTATGAGATATCTGCCCCTTCCAGAAGTTGTGGTTCAGACGAGGATTGGATTGATGTCCCGTTGAGCAATCCTCCCGCAGTTGAATAGCGACAGACAGCCATTGCCTCAGCTCAAACGGAAAGGTTAATGGTTTGGACAGGGTAGATAGGGAAAAACTGCTCCCATTGGCGGAAGAGCGGAGAGCCAAGAGGGCTCAGCTTTAAGATAATTGGTGAAAGAAGCCATAGGGTGGAACTCTACACCAGCGGGATTCTCTGGCCTCCTGTAAGTCAATGGACTTTTGAATGGCTCGCCACGTTTTATGGCTCCGCCCCCCCCCCCCCTCCCCACCGCGATAGGGCCATAAAATTCTGCCTGTTAGTGACGTGAGGAAACCCTTTTTGTGCAGCGAGCGGTTAGGATCTGGAAGTCGCTGCCTCAGAGTGTGGTGGAGGCAGCTTCCATCGAGGCTTTCAAGGGGGAACAGTGTCGTTCTTGGAGTTATCTCTGTACCATCTCTCCTTGCGATGGTCGCCCAGGCCTTGTCCCTGACTGTCAGAGTGGCCCCTTTTCCACGTCCTCCATCTTTGACAGCTAATTAGTGAAGGGGCTAGCGGAATCATTCCACGTTTGCACTGGGTGCGGTGGTCAGTGTGAAAAAAGGCATTTTACCCGCTGGCCGCAATGGCGAGATTTCGAGCTGTATCACCCCCCTCCCCGGCGCATTCTCCACCTCATTCGTAATGCATTGACGGGAAACACTCTGGATCTCTGGTGGGGGCGGGGCTTGGATTTGTCAGCCAAGCCGTGACCTCAGCCCTTCTTCACTCCGGGCACCATATTTAGAACACACCAGAGCGCCACCTGCTTCATGTCTACGGAGCAGGACTGCTCCAGGCCGAGAGATGGCCCCTAAAGCCAAGGAGATGGTAGCGCTCAAACTTAGTGATGCCTCTCTGTGGCGCCTGCTGGACACAGTGGAAGGCCGCCGCAGTGTCCTCTACCACCACCACCCCCCCCCCCCCCCCCCCCCCCCAACCAACCCACCCCCTCTCTAGCCACAGGAGCCCACCAGAGTGACCAATCCGACCTGGGAGGCGGTGGCAGCAGCGGTTAGCACCACCAGAGCACAGAGGAGGTCAGGTCAGCCATCCAGTGCAGGAGGAGGATGAATAATCTCATCCATCCCGACAGGGAGGCAACCACCTCATCGCTCTCAACTCACACGCTCCCAAACCCATCGCACATCACAGGGACCTCACTCCTCAAGGGACAACACCCACTAACTCTCACACACACCCTCACATCTCCATCAGGCTCATATCCTCTGGAACTCATGTCCTCATCCTGTCCATGGGCTCCACTCACCACACAAACATTCCACCACACAGCACCATGTGTCCTCCTCACACTCGCTCCATCTGTTTTCATGCAGGAGAAGCTGGCTCACAACAGCAGGAAGAGGTCCCAGACCGGGGGTGGACTAGCTCACATTAGGCCCCTCACTTGCTTTGAGGAGTGTGCCATCGCGCTGACTGGTGAGGACGTGGACCATGCCTGCGGTGACAGTGAGGTCGGTGGTGAACATCAACGTGAGGATCCTGAACCATATCATCCCTTTCTCAATGCAACTGTGAGTGTCTCTCTCCTGCTTTTGACTCTGCTGCCATGCACTATTTAGCTTTACTTTGGTTCACAGGGAGATCTACCAAGCAACTGATGCCCTCAGCCAGTCAGCCCCTCAGCTCCACGCACGTCCTCACTCCCAGCCAAGAGGACACCTCCTCCATGGAAGAGCTGGAAATAAGCAGCCTGGAAGACCCTTCACAGCGCTTACCCACACCCTCCACCAGCACAGACACACACACCTCAATGGGAGCCAGATCTAGACCAGACTCAGGTTCACCACGTGGACACATGTCCGCAGCAGGAGGAGGCAGGTTCAGCCAAGCTTCCCGGCACTCGGAGAACTGCTGGGGAAGAGGTATCTGTCAGGTCCAAGTCAGATAATGAGTCACTGGATCCGGCCTTCAAACTCATCGTGGAGAGTGAGCAGAAGGCGGGGGAACATCATGCAGAGCTGGTGGAAGCCATCAACAGAGTAGCGTGCGAGTCAGAGGAGTGCGTCCACCTGCTCTCTAGTGAAGTGGTGCCTACATGTGCGCATATGGAGGTCTCCTTGGGGAGGTTGGTGGATGCCATGGGGACCCTGGTCCAGCAGAACATGGAAATACTTGCAGACCTGCACTTCATCGCGGGAGCTATGGGTGAGTTCCTGCAGTGGCAACGCAAGAGGGACATGGGGCACCCCGATGTCCCTCCAGGAGCTCCCGCCCCTCAAAGAGTCAGGTTGGGGCCCTCAGACACCCGAAGGGAGGATGATCGGTAGCTGGACATCCCTGGCTGATCCACTCAGGAACCCCAGAGGCTCTCCGCTCACTCCATGTCCCCTTTGCCTGTGACCCCCTCAACCTTGTCCTCTGTCACCACATAGGGAGCGGCTGGCCCACAGGAGGACAGGCAAAGCAAACCTCGAGGACGTACACTGAAGTCATCAGAGACAACAGGGCCAACCATTGCACAGGCTGTCTCCACCCCTGTTGCAGATGTCAGGGTAGCACCTAGAAGAAGTAGTAGGCCTCGAAAAGTTAAGAAATTCTGATCACAGGTGGTTGCATGGGTGAACACATTTTGTCACTTTATAATCTGAAAATATATTCACTTTCACCGAATAATGGTGTATTTCAGCTTCTTTGACAAGCTTCATGAGTCTTCCCTCTGCATCCCCCGACTAGCAGTTCAGCTGCATGCAGCTGGACTACAAATGATTAGGAGGGATTGTGTTTGGCAGGGTCTTTCGGAGCCTCATGCAAGCACTCTCCCATGCACGCGGAGTCTTCATCCATCACACCCATCTTACATCTTTGCTGACTGCTGATGTTCTCTTTCAGTTGTCCATCTGAGCTGACCTGCATCTCCGCCCACCCACTGATCTCACTCCCATGTAGCACCTGAGCCCGTCCAACACGACGCTCTGCTCACTTTTGATTTCTGCAAAATGCTAGTTGTCAATTTTATCATTAGCTCCCCCCATCCTTTCCCCTCCCCCAGTCACCCACGTCCTTTCCCCCAAACCCGTTGACTCCCCTCGCATCACCTTCTACCTCCCCACTGTCACCAACCAACCCAAACCCTTGATTTTCCAGAATGTCCAGGTCAACGTGCACGTCCCCTACCTTCCTGAGAATCACACCCCCATCCACATTGACCTCCCTGACCTCCTGCTCCCCACCCCCAGGGCTCGTGTCTGCCTCCAAACCCCCACCAACCACCCTCACTGTCCCTTCTACCACTACTGTCGCACCCCTCACCCTCCCACCCTACCAGCTCTCTCTGCCCCCTCTCATGCTCACCATTCCCTCCTACCACACCCACCCTCAGTTCGCCCCCCAGGAGGAAGTCATTGTCTCCACAGACCCCTCCCTTGCATATTTACCTGGATACCCACCACCCCTAACCTTCCCCTCCACCCTTACCCCCTCCTCCCCCCAGACACCTTCCCCTCTCCAAATTCCTTCTTGCCCCCAGAAACCTCCCCCTCTCCAAACTCCCTCCTCCCCCCAGACACCTTCCCCTCTAAACTTCCTCCCTTACACCTCCACCCCACTTGCAGCATTGTCCCCCATACTCCTTCCTCCTCTCATACTCCCCCCCCCACCCTGAATACCTTCATC
Organism: Carcharodon carcharias; assembly: GCF_017639515.1. Classification (NCBI taxonomy): domain Eukaryota; kingdom Metazoa; phylum Chordata; class Chondrichthyes; order Lamniformes; family Lamnidae; genus Carcharodon; species Carcharodon carcharias. Next base: position 9,335,302 of record NC_054496.1, on the reverse strand, counting down.
TACTCCCTCCGAACTTCACTCCCCCACCTTGACAACTTCGTTCCCTGACTCCCCGCTCCCCCTCGCCGATCATCCATAGCAGCTCACGGCCAAGACCGTGATGTTTCGAAGCAGACCCCAAAACATCAACGGAGACCCCCCCCCCATTCCGTGAGCTGCTTCGTGGCGGAGTCACGTCCTGGAGAGTCCGCCCAGCAGGCGATGCACTTGTTCCTCCAGGGCCCGGTAGCTGTCGAGCTCCAGCGTCTTCTGCTCCTCGGACGTCTGCCATCTCAGCAAGGCCCTAACGGTGAGTGCCGGCATCTGCACGTCGCGCTCATCTGGACGCGTTCCGGGTCGGCGTGTTTCCCCGCCGGTGTAACGGTAAAATCGAGGATGATTCCGGTCGGGCCTCGCTTAACAACCCATTACCGAGCGTAATCGAGACAACGGACACCATCGGACGATCCTGCTGTGCATTCACGATGGCCCGAAACCGATTTCCGCCCGGCCCCGCCCCCCCAACCCCAGCGCTGAATTCCACCCCTCTCGCCCGCCATGATGTCCGCTGCAAAGAGGACTGGACGATTCCAACCTAAGAGCGTGCCACCTACGCCTGAAGGGTGGCCACTGTTGGAATGTGGTAAAGGCAGAAACCAATTTGTACAGATTAAGATCCCACAAACCACAATGATGTAGCAAGTAGGTAATCTGTTATCGTGATGTTGGTGGAGGGATTAAATATTGACTATAGACCCAGCAAGATAGCTAAAACTTTAATAAGACGAGTTCTGATTCACTTTTCACTCAATGTGAAATGTGTCAAACTCACTCCTTAACTGAGAGCTAGGTAGAAGAAAAGGATTGTCAGCTTTTCTTCATTTTAAAATATGGGTTATTACAGTGGATGCCTGGCTGAATCGTCTTTCTTTAAATGGTATTAACTATCCATCGGTGAGGGAGACAGGTTGATGTTAGTGTTTTTTTTACCTTCCCGCAAAAACCTGGAAGAAAAGCTGCCTCATAAAATCCAACCGACCCTTTCTTTGTTCATCCCACTCCTCAATTACCCACTGCACCAGCTCCCGGTTTTAAATATTCTTTTTATTTTTAATTGAATGTGTCATGGCCATCCCATTGAGCTTTGATTCTCCGATGAATATGAGTCACGATTCATCTCCCTGGCAACCTTCCTGTTCCTTAGTTATTGGACGTGCAGCGGGAGAGCTATGGGGCGGAGGCAATGCGAGAGGGGGTCATTGTCACACAGAGCATTTGAGGATGGCCTCCCTGTCATCACCTGCACTCCTGACTCGACTTAACAGCTCAACTCCATTTTAGTCCTGCAGTTTGATGAAAAGCGCGGTCGAAAAAGACGTGTTGCGGTCAATGGGAAGAAAGAGTTCCATTTAGGTGCTGCCCATCGCCACCTCAGGACATCCCAAAGTGTTTTACAGCCAACGCACAGCGTACTTTCACTGCACAGACTGCAGCGATTCGAGAAGGCAGCCCACCACCACTTTCTCCAGGGCAATTAGGGATGGGGCAATAAATGCTGGGCCCAGCTCGAACCCGTGAATAAAATAAATTTTAAAAATGAATGAAGTGTAGTCACTGTTTTAGGATTAGTGTATTGGAATTACCGCATGGCATGGACTCTACCATCACTGACACAGCCTCTAATCATCTTGTCACAGCGCAGCAGCTTACCCTCTCCAATTTCTTGCTCTCTCCACTTTCAGAAGCCTCCCAGAGCCCATTAGCCATTCCTTTGGCTATCCAAATTCCTACTGTGGTATAGGTGCTGCACTGACTAGCACAGGGTGTTGCTGTCGCCCTGTTTGAGCTGACCCTCCACAAGGAGTAGAAATTGGTACGCGTCTCACCTGTTTTTTCAGGAGTGAAGTGGGCGCAGTGCAGACCAGTATAGCAATGGGACAGCCTGTACTCAAACTGCGCAGGCGTTCATCCCACTGCTAAAATTGTGGGGCCTTTCACTAAGTGTCCAACATAGGCATCAAGTCCCTTCAAATATGCTAATGAGAGACCTAACGCCCGATTGGGGTACAGTTCCACAGATGCTGCCTTCTCTCCAGAACCCTCCTCCAAACATTTATTATCCGCATGTGCATCCAGGGAGCTAGTGTCAGGCAATCGCTGTTAAACAATGCACTTGATGTTGTCTAATCCAAAACTGGATCCCCATTTCTGAGCCCGCCTCATATAAGCAGAGGTTGTGGCCTTCTGTTAAACGTGTACTACTACATATTTTATCAGACTTCTGCGCACACTGTGGCGATTATTTATTCCTTCATGGCATGTGGGTGTCGCTGGCCAGGCCAGCATTTGTTGCCCATCCCTATTTACCCTCGAACTGAGTGGCTTACTAGGCACTTACTACTGGCAGTTAAGAGTGGGTCTGAAGTCACATATTGGCCAAGCCAGACCAGGTAAGGGCAGCAGATTTCCTTCCATAAAGGACACTAGTGAACCAGACAGGTTGTTATGACAACCATGGTCACCATTACTGACACTAACTTTATATTCCAGATTTATTAACTGAGTTTAAACTCCACCAGAGGCCGTGGTGACCCCATTGAATCCATTCCCCCAGAGCATTAGCCTGGGCCTCTGGATTACTAGTCTCGTGTCACCATCTCCCCTGAGCTATCGCTTCTGTGGACACTTATCCTCTTTGAGGCTGGGCAATTGGAAGACTGATTGGCTATGAGGAGCATCACAGCCTGAGGCCTCACACAGCAGCAGGGCTGCTAGATAGCGATCAGGAGCAGGAGCTGTGGTTGATTTCTCCTGTCTTTACTCCAGGACCTTAAGTCCAATAGTAGCAATCTGACTGGGGTCAGATCATACCCTGGCGTAGCCTTGAAGACCACTCACTGTTCTCAGCAAACCTGCACTCTCGCCCCTCAGTCAGTAGACTGTGTGTTTGTGTCCACTAGTGCACAAAATCCAGGCTGACACTCCCGGTGCAGTACTGAGGTAGTGCAGCACTGTCACAAGAGCCTTCTTTTGGATGAAACATTAAGCCGAGGCCCTGTCTGACCTCTCAAGGGCAGGATAAAGACCCCATGGCACTGTTTCAAAGAATAATGGGAGAATTCTCCCTGGTGTCCTGGCCAATGTTTATCCTTACATCGACATCGCAAAAGCAGACGATCTGGTCATTATCAGATTCCTTGTTTCTGGGAGCTTGCTGTGCATAAACTGGCTCCCACATTTCCCACATTACAATAGTAACTACACTTCATGGGCTGTAAAGTGCTTTGGGACATCCTGAGGCTATGAAAAGCGCTATATAAAAATGCAAGTCTTTCTCTTCTACTCAAAATGCAAGGAGTTCAATTCTTTAACCAATTACCAAAGAAAGGCACAGATGATGTGGTCTTCAGGACATTTTTAAACTGTATTAATAAATACAGAAAGATTGGTTCTCGTTTATATAAGAAAGACTTGTTTATATTAAAGAATAATGACAATAGTGGAAGAGTAGAACTTTGAAGGTTAATACTTTGAGTATATTAGGGACACAACAAGGCTCTGGATGCAGACAGCCACACAAAAGCAGCCTCTGCCTTGAAGTAGAATCTTCTTTGTATCTTCCATGTTTGGCAACATGAGGAAGGTAACTCAGTAACAGTAATCGGAATAATCTTCCTCCACATAGTTGGCTGGGAAAAAGCCCACCTAAAAACAGAGAGTGAGGAACGTTAGAGATAAGTCACATTCACAAGCCAGCTTATATATTAGCAATACAGACTGTGGCGGTTCAAAAAAGATGACCTGTCACATCCTATTAAGTGATGGTTTCCGTGTGAACTGTGACTCCGTGGGTTGATCTCTCAACTCTTGAGAATTAAGATTGTGGGTTCAGGGCCCACTCCAGAGCCTAGAGCGCAAAATCTAGGCTGACACTCCATGGCAGTACTGTGGGAGTGCCGCACTGTTGGCGGTGCTGTCTTTTGGGTGAGATGTCCAACTGCCCTCCCAGGTGAGCACAGCACGATTTCAAAGAAGAACAGGGGAGATCTGATGCCGTAGACACATGCATCCCTCAACCAGCATCACTGAAACAGATTATTTGGGATATTATCTCATTGTTGCTTGTGGGAGCTTGCTGTGCGCAATTTTTCCACGTTATAGCATTTCAAAGGTGGTGTCAAGCGCTTTGGGACTTCCTGCGGTGGTGAAAGGCGCTATATAAATGCAAGTCTCTTTCCTTCTGTAATAAAGCGCCAATAAACAGGGTTGCTTCAAACGTTAGAATTAATTATATAATTCATTCCCAGCGGGATATGTGCAGCTCAGAAGGTGAAAGTGGAAAGGTGGGAGAGAGAGAGAGATTGAAGGTGAGAGGTTCCCACGCACCCTGCCGTACACTTCTCCTTTCCACCATCCCGGCGATCCTTTCTTATTGATGATTTTAACCACATCTCCTTCCTTCAGGCTCAGCTCTGATCGGTCCCTGGCTGAGAAGTCATATCGGGCCTTTGCTGTCCCGTAGCACTTCAAACTCGCCCCTGCCAAAATCAAAATTAGAAGGCGATCGTCAGTCGGCAAGTGACTTGTGCCCTTTGCAATCTCTCTCTCGGCTACAGATACCAATCTGTGGTTACAACTGGTGCTTATCCCTCACTGCAGTTGGCTCTATTCCTGGAGACATCTTCGTTGACATCCTCCCTCCAACCAACCCACCCCCACACTCCTGCTATTGCTCGCCCAATGTATCTGTCCCCACAGCAAACCACCACCAATCAGAAAGCAAATCGACTCTTCATCACCTGATGGTTGATTTTGAACTGTCAGTCAAACAGCCTTTTCCCCTTCTCCCACCACCACAACCAAGATTTTTAAAATAAACTAACATGTTCAGAAAAAAATTTCAACAAAGCCCATTTTTCTTTCAATGCTGCTATGATTTTTTTGCCCTGAGTTCGCTCGTGTCAGTATCCTAGAGATTCATCTTTAATTCCTGGAGAGTCCAGGGCAATCCTGGAGGGTTGGCAACAGTATTTCTCTCCCCCCCCCCCCCACCACCCCCCACCTCCACCTGACCATCTTCTCTGCAGGCTCTGACTCTTGCTGCTGTGGACCTCTGGTATCTCACCCTCTCGTCCACAGCGACTGTTGGTGGGGTCGTCATGACAAATCCAACCCTGTCCTCCATCCGGTATCAACAGATGATCAGTCCCAGCGATTAATGAGGGGCGAGGGGGAAGTGTCCGGATAGTGCTCAGGAGCAGAGTGTTTGGCTGATGGTTGTCACCATGACCGTGGAGACACACAGGACAATTACTGGCCCACTTGCCCACGCCCCATTGCCCTAATACAGAGGAGGGATCAAATCTGAATTATCCTGACGTGCAAGTCTTGGTTCCACATCGTGTAGCGTGTTTACTCTGAACCATTTAGGAAGTTGATTACCCTGTTTCTGCAATCTGATTGAACTTTTAAAATATATTTTCATGGGATTTGAGTGTTACTGGCAAGGCCAATATTTGTTGCCCATCCCTAATTGCCCTTAAACTCAGTGGCTTGTTAGGCCATTTCAGAGGGCAGTTAAGAGTCAAGTACATTGCTCATGTAGGCCCAGACCAGGTAAGGATGGCAGATTTCCTTCCCTAAAGGACATTAGTGAACCAAATGGGCTTTTACAACAATTGATGACAGTTTCATGGTCACCATTACATGGGACTAGCTTTCAATTTCAAATTTTATTAATTGAATTTAAATTCTGTAGTGGGATTTGAACTCATGTCCCCCAGAGCGTTAGCCTGGATCTTGATAGTCCAATTACATTACCACTACACCACCATCTACTCCAACTCCAGCTCCTGTTTTGTTCCTGATCTGGGTATAGAAGCATAATGGTTCTGTTCTGGGACTAGTAATCTGAATGCCTGGACTAATACTTTGGAGATATCAGTTCAAGATTCCACCACGTTATTCAATTCAGCGATTTGAATAAAAAGCTGGTCTCAGTAATGGTGACTGTGAAACTGCCGGACTGTCGTAAAGAAACCCCTCTGGTTCACTAATGTCCTTTAGGGAAGGAAATCTGCCACCCTTGTCCATTGCGCGTGACTCCAGACCCACAGCAGTACGTTTGATTCCGAAATGCCCTCTGAAGTGGCCTAGCAGGTCACTCACTTGTATTCAAGCAGACAGCTCTTCTCCAGGGCAATTGGAGGTGGGTAATAAAGGCTGGTCTTGCCAGTGATGTTCACAACCCATGAATTAATAAAATAAACGTTTATTTTGCTTTAGTGACAATCCATTAATTTTGACTGCTTTTGATTTCCAAATTATTACCTTTCTGAACCGAAGTCAATTTCTTGAGGTGCCACCGTAGGATTTTAACTCCCGTTACCTGGGTTATATTCCATTAACAAAGCCACTGCACTACCCTACTGACAAGTCTTGTCCACTATTTTACATTAAATCGGTTAATGCCTCTCGGCTCAGTGGTTAACGTTCTGAACGCCGGGTCAGATTGTGGACTCAAGTCCGAATCCAATGGTTTGAGCACAAAAATCGAGCGTGGTAGCGAGGGAGTGCTTCATTGCTGGAAGGGCTGTTTTTTTAATGAGACGTTAAACCGAAGAAGCCCAGGTCTGCTTCATCAGGTGGATCCAAAAGATCCCATGTCACTGCTTTGAAGGGGAAACGGGGAGATTTGCCCGGTGTCTCGGCCAACATTTATCTCTCAAAAAAAAACCAGTTGATCTCGTCACTATCACACCGCTGTTTGTGAGATCTTGCTGTGCGGAAATTGGCTTCCGTGGTTCCTACATTAAAACAGTGACTACGCTTCAAAAGTAACTCATTGGGCAGAATTTTACATTCGGTGTGCAGGAGTGGGCCCGAGACACTGGAACGTAAAATGACACGAGATGGCGTCGGGCGTGTGTCCTGACATCAACCATCGCGCTGTCTCGCGATATTTTGTTTGGCGGGCGCGCGCCAGAGTCGGCTGCGTGCCCGCTGATAATTGAAAGGCCTACGAAGGCCATTAATGTACGAATTAACACGGTTGGCGGGGCAGGAGACAAGGCCAAGCGGCCTTTTGCATTTTTAGGAAACCTCATCCGCGGGCGGGATGAGGTTTCCTAAAGCTAATACCCGATGGCACAAAAGCTTTATTTTAAAACACGTCCCATCCCGTGTGGCACAGTCTCACGAGGGGACGTGTTTCATTTAAATTTTTATTGTTTTTAAGAACGTCTTTAAAAAGCGCTGCAATCCCCCTGAGATAGCTCCGTGCCTCAGGGAGACTGAAGCGCTCTTTCGCGCGCCATGTGTGAACTGCGCACCAGCACCGCTCTCCCCCCACCGCACCCCCCCCAACCCCCCCACCCGCCGCACACATAGGCAGCGTTCAGCGCTACCGCTCGCGATCCACGCCGGGCGAACCTCAATTGGCCCGCCCGAGTGAAATCCGGGCGGCGGTCAGCTCCGTGATTGCCTGCTCCTGCTGAGCCCGGCCGACGCCTGGAAAAGCCTGTCCATCGTCCATGGAGGCGCGCCGCGGTTGTGAAAGGCGCTGTCGGAACAGCGGGTTTTCCCTTAGCTCTTTCAGCTCCTTTGTTCACTCACCTGAAAATTTAGGAGCCATTCTGTTCTCAGGTTCTTTAAAAGGATATTGCAAAATTGTATCCATTGCTTTAAAGCATTCCTTTAGGGAATTATGCTGATAGAAGTCCACCAAATCCTGCAGTGAAACAAGTTTTTGTCTTAGCTTTGTTTGGTGTGGATTACATTTATTTATATTTTTTTAAATTACCATTTCAATGGAGATACATCACACAGTCAAAACACACAATGGGTGCAACTTGACCATCCCGCGCCTGCGTGTTTGAAGGCGAGTGGGGGGGGGTCCCATAAAATGCAACGTGTGGCCTGCCCACCGCCCACCTGTCCAGCCCGACCTCTCTCCCATTTTACGGTACTTCCTGCCCTTGGACCTATTGAGGCCCTTAAAAAGGCCAATTAATGGCCACCTAAGTGCCTCATCCCACTCCCACTGATATTTTACCCGCGACAGGGGGAGTAGGTAGCCCAGCAGTTTTAGCTGTGTGGGCCAGGGTCAGGCAAGGTGGGGGGAGGCGTCTGCCTTTGGGGTTTCCAACTGGATTGACCAGCAGCTGTCTAAGGCGGGACTTCCTCCCCAATTAATACCCCGCCATCCGAAAAATCCTGCCCAAAGTGTTTAACAAACCCTATAAATGAGTATTCATGGATGAACAGCTGAGGGGGAAAGCTTTGCAAAGTGACTTAAAAACAGAACGGAGCCAGATATGCCATTGTGGAAGCATATAGCGCAGAAAGAGGCCATTCGGCCCATTGTACCTTTGCCAACCCTTTGAAAGTGTTATCCAACTAGTTGTACTTTCCTTGCTCTTTCCCCATTGCCCTGTACATTTTTTCTACATCAGATGTTTATCCAATCCCTCTTTGAAAGTCACTATTGTATCTGCTTCCACTATTGTATCTGGCAGCACCTGCCAGATTAAAACTCACCACCTCTTCCAGCTCTCAGTTTCTTTGTCAGCTACCCTGAACCCGTGACCGCTGGTTATCTTATCCTGCCAGTGGAAACGGTTCCCCTTCACCTATTCTGCTAGCAGAGCTCTTTAAAACTTTAAACCTCTCTGCAAACTCCTCTGCTTTCAGGAGAGCAACCCCAGTTTTCCCAGTCCCTCCTCAAAGACTCTCATCCCGGCCTGCTGTTCTCCTCTGCACCCTGCCCAAAGACTTGACACTCTTCTCCGCTTTTCATTTTAAAGTCAGTACCGACAAGGACAAGTCTCGAGAGGAAACCATCACACAGTGTGCTGTGAAACTAGGAAACTGCATTCAAACACACAGATCTCACAGTGGCAGTGATCTCTTACAGTAATGATAGGTAGGAGATCCCTACACTACTGGTTGAACTGTGTGTTCTCGTCCTGTCGCAGTACCAGTTTACGGTTTATACTTACCAATAATGATTTGAATGCCCTCTTCTCTGTCACACGGAATAAACTATCTGCTGTTGTCACCTTGATGTGTTTTACTTCTGCATTGAACCTATCACAAAGCACAGTGAAATATTAACACCCTGAAATCATTGGTCCGCCAATCTACTGAACTCCGGTAAATCATCCTTTGCAATTCTAGTTAACAGCTTGGTTTTTTTTTCATTCATTCATGGGGATCTGGGTGTCACTGGCTGGGCCAGCATTTATTGTCCATCCCTAGTTGCCCCTGTTCAGAGGGCATTTAAGAGGCAGCTACATTGCTGTGTGACTGAAGTCACATGTAGGCCCAGACCAGGTAAGGCCAGCAGATTTCCTTCTCTGAAAGAACATTAGTGAACCAGATGGGGTTTTTTTTACAACAATCAGCAATGGTTTCATGGTCATCATTAGACTTTTAATTCCAGATTTTTATTGAATCCAAATTCTATCATCTGCTGTGGCAGGACTTGAATCTAGGTCCCCAGAGCATTACCCTGGGTCTCTGGATTACTAGTCCAGTGACAATACCACTATGCCATCACTTCCCCACCTTATACAAGAAATGGGTAAACAGTCCCACTGAAATAGGACAAAAAATAATTCCTATTTATACCCGAATAACTCAGTGTAAGTTTACCCCAAGTCTGATAAACAGAACCATCAGTTTCAGCTGCGGGTTCAGTTGGTAGAATATTTATCAATAAGTCAGAAGATCATGGATTCAAGTCCTACTGAGCACAAAATCTAGGCCGACACTCCCAGTGCTGTACTGAAAGAGTGCCGCACAGTCAGAGGTGGTGTTTTCAGCTGGGATGATAAGCCAAGGCCCTATCTTTCTCTCAGGTGGACATAAAAGATCGCACGCCACTATTTCTAAGGTGGGCAGGGGAGTGCTCCCCAGTGCCATAAGAAATAGGAGCAGGAATAGACCACACGGCCCATCGGGTCTACTCCACCATTCAACAGGATCACGGCTGATCTTGGGCTTCAACTCTATTTTTGTACCTGCTCCCCATATCAATTAGTTCCCCGAGAGACCAATATTTATCCCTGAACTGCACTAAAATTGGTTATCTGGTAATTATCACATGGCTGCTGCATTTCCTACATTACGACAGTGACTACACTTCAAAAAGTAAATCGTTGGCTGTGGAGCGCTTTGGCATATCCCAAGGTCATATAAATACAAGTCTTTCTATCTCTGTCTCCCTCCCACCTCGCTCGATGGTTTCAGATCTCTCCTAATTCTGCCTGTTGCACAAGCACTGGCAGGTAATATCTTTGACTTCTTGACTCTCTGTCCCTGGGCGAAAGCACCTGGAGATTCCACTGAGCACAAAGTGGAAGCCAAGAACTGGGCTGTTGTGAAAGCCTTGAACATACAAACCACCACAGCTATTAATTAGAGCGCGGCGTAGATTTAGCAGAATGATACCTGGACTCCGAGTGTTAAATCATAGGGAGGGATTACACAAACTAGGGTTATATTCCCAAGAATTTTAGAAATTTAAGGGAGGGATTTGATCAAAACTTTCAAGGCATCCAGGGTTGCAAATGGGGCCGATCTAGGGACTTAGGGGAATCTAGGACTTAGGGGAAATAGTGGAAAAATTAAAGTTAAACCTTTCAGGAATTAAATTAGGAAATACTTCTACACACAAAGGGTGATTGAAGTTTGGAACTCTCTCTGCAAACTGCAGACAGCTGATGCTAGATCAATTGTTCATTTTAAAAATGAGCTTTTTCTTATCCAAAGGTAGGAAGGAATATGGGATAAAGGCGGTAGTATGGAGTTAGGTTACAGATCTGCTATTGAAGGATGGAACAGGCTCAAAGAGCTAAATGGCCTCCTATTCTCTATATTCCTAATCAGGAATTCTTTCTGCAGTTTGAGTGAGCCAAGCAGACCCCTCTTGATGGCTTTGGACATTTAATAAAATGTTATCCATGTCAATGATATGCTTGTCCCAGATATTAATACTTGAACACTGCTGTAAATCTCATCTCTCTCAGGCATGTGTGCGCAGATGAGCTGCACTAGTGAACTTTGCCACATACTCAGGAACCTGGTCACATACAATGTAGTGGTGAACCTTGTCTCTCTCGACGACTAGTCAGTCCTGTCACATTGCAGCGACCTTTATAGATCTAGTGAAATGACATGAAAATTGAGATTATGATATTTATACTGTGCTGCCAATTGCCCCTCATTACTTGATGCTGATGGCGTATTCTCCAGCATCCTTCACTCTTTGCCTCACTAGGTAGGTGCCATCCGAACGAGTGCCGAGATGTGATTCTGCCTGCCAGCGCTCCATCGGCCCTCCGTACCTGCAAGAGACAAGTCTCAAGGTCACTTTGATAAAAGTGTAAAGCTGGATGCTGAAAATCAGTTGCAAATTCCCCAGCTTGGGGTACAACATTGTGATTTACCCTGCACCAAATTACATTGCACTAGCCCGAGACCATACCCAAAGCATTCTCATTAGGAGAAAATTACATTCACAGTGAAAGTATTTATAACCAGACTAAGGTGCTTACCAGGGATAGGCTGCATAGTCTGTTTGAAGTGCCTGCAAGATACAAATACAGAAAACCAGATTAAAACATCTCCCATTTTAATTGTCTAATTGTATCTATACCAGTAGTTTTCCAACTTTGCATTGGAGGGGACTCCCTGTAAAAATAGACAAACTCCCAGAGGCATCCTTCAGATTCTAGAAGCATAGAACTTAGGAGCTGGGGTAGGCTATTCGGCCCTTCGAGCCTGCTTGCCATTCAGTAAGATCATGGCTGATCTGGCTGTGGCCTCAACTCCACTTTCCTGTCTGTCCCCCCATAACCCTTGACTCCCTTGTCAATCAAAAATCTTCCTAACTCAGCCTTAAATAAATTCAATGACCCAACTCTTTGGGGAAGAGAATTCCACACACCAACAACCCTCTGAGAGAAGAAATTTCTCTCCATCTCTGTCTTAAAAGGGAGAACTCTTATTCTTAAACCGTCTCCCCTGGATCTAGTCTTTCCCACAAGTGGAAACGTTGTCCCGGTATCCACCCTATCAAATCCCCTCAGGATCTTAAATGTTTCAGTGAGATCACCTCTTATTCTTCTAAACTCCAATGGGTTTAGGCCCAATCTTTTCAACCTTTCCTCATTAGATAAGCCCTTCATCCCAGGAATGAGTCGAGTGAGCCTTCTCTGTACTGCTTCTAATGCAATTATATATTTTTTTCAAATAAGGAGACCAAAACTGTACACAGCACTCCAGATGTGGTCTCACCAATGCCCTGTACAGCTGCAGTAAAACTTCCCTACTTTTATATTCCATTCCCCTTGCAATAAACACCAGCATTCCATTGGCCTTCCTAATCACTTCCTGCATCTGTATACTAACTTTTTGTAAGTCATGTACCAGGACACCCAGATCCCTCTGTACCTCAGAGTTCTGCAATCTCTCTCCGTTTAAATAATATGCTGCTTTTCCATTCTTCCTGCCAGAGTGGACAAGTTCACATTTTCCCACATTATATGCCATGTGACAGTTTTTGCCCACTCACTTAATGTGTCTCTATCTCTTTTCAGACTCTCTAACTCCTCTTGACAACTTACTTTGCTTCCTAGCTTGGTGTCATCAACAAATTTAGCTGCCATACATTCGTTCTGTTTATCCAAGTCATTGATGTAGTTTGTAAATTGAGGCCCCAGCACTGATCCCTGTGGCACACCACTTGTTGCATCTTGCCAACCTGAAAAAGACCCATTTACCCTACTCTCTGCTCCCTGTTAGCTAACCAATCCTTTATCCGTGCTAATATGTTACCCCCTACACCAGGTTCTATCACTACACTTTGATGTGGCCTTCTGGAAATCTAAGTACACCACATTCTGGCACACTCCCAGGGATCCTCTGCATATATTGTCATACACCCTGGGATGGAGAGCAAGAGCAGGTGATGGAGTGTGTGTTGAAGCCGACAAAGACTAAAACTTGGATATACTCCTGTGTTAAACTGTGTTTTTGTAGTGAATGAAGCTCAATGAAGGTATAAGTTATGGAATTTCAGCCCTCTGGCACTCCACACCGTTGTGCCCACCCCAATCAAACATTATATTTTGAGAATAAGGATCTGGTATGCGAATCGAGTTGTTTTACTTACACATACAAAGGGTTTTACTTTAGAACAGGGGAACCAGCCAATCTCATTCGTGGATGTATTCCTTCCCTAAAGCCATTAAAAGAAAAACACTTATTAAATATCTTTAACTTTTGTGTAAACTCAACTCTATTTGATATGTTGAATATTACTCTGGATAACAAGAAAGGGCAGGAACCCCCTGGCCATCAGGCAAGTCCTCTCTCAGGTATCGACCTTAACCACAACTCCCAGAGCTGGTGGTTCATAAATCAGCCCAAATAATCTGCATCAACCTTCAATGTTAGACCCAGGTGTCTCAGTTGCTGCACCATGTTCAGCAGCAGAGGTAGTCGCCTTCAGTGTCCCATTCAGAAATTCCCCCGGGAATTGGGAATTTGTCCGTTTCCTTGCTGAACGCTGACATAATCGATCACAACGAGAAACCATTTCCCACCTCAGCTACTGTAAGCTAAGCTCAAATAAACATGCATGGTTAGCTGCTGGGTCACACTGGATTGGATGGTCTCACATCCGAGCTCCCATCTTCATGTGAAGTAGCTTATCTCATTCAGGATAGGGGTAGGGCGCCTTTGGTGCTAACATTGGAAATACTGGCCAGGGTTTCTGTTCCTGATTACACTGTGCTCCTGCCCAAAGGGCAATAAAAACAGTGCTATTTGATGATCTGATGGGTAAACGCATTAGCTGATGTCATATGAAAGGAGGATGCATTCAGCCCGGACCAAGTCTTTGAAAATTAGCAAGAATATTAAATGAGAATAGCACAAAAAAACGAAACAAAAAAAAAATACTGCCAGGGTGACAGCGTGGCTAGTTCAGTCTGTACTCACCTCCCACCACTGCTGTTCCACCTCCGCTTTGGTGAGTTCGACTATTTCTCCTAAAGACAGCTTCAAAGCAGGTCCAAAGGCCACAGGCGGAGGAGGCATCCCATAATAGTCTTGGCAAACTTCTGTTTTGGGCAAACCTGAGAGAGAGAGAGAGAGAGAGAGACCAAAAAAGGGAAGGGAGGTGAAAACCTTGAAAGTTCTCAGTAAATTGTGAACTACATGATTTATAGGATTTAATCTTTGCCTCATTCATTCTGACCTTTTACCCATTGGCCATCAATGTCTTTGTTGATCAAAACGAGGAATGGCTATCCTCTAGATCTCCAATTGAGACCAGATATCGGAGGGCAGACTTATTGTTTTGTACCTCTTGTGCCTTTAATATATTGAGTTGTAATATTATTTGTCTCTCTCTGTTTAGCAATGCTGTGGTTATCATTCCTCTGGCTTCCCTGTCTAGTTCTTCGCAAAGTGCAGGTGTCCTTGTGATGACTCGACGGAGCAGACAGGTTTCAGCAAGAAACAGATAAATTTTATTACAGAGAGCTAGTCAGTTGTTACGCACTCAATCAGGACTCTCATCAGGAAGCCCCACATACTCCCCCCAACCCCGGATTGCCCGTGCTTAGGGCTCATTGGTTGGAGCCTCCCAAAATATCACATAAGCCCCGATAGGCTGCAGGAGAGGCTATACCTTCAGTCACTCCATTTCCTCCCCCTTTAGTTTTTACAATTTCTATTCACAGGGAAATATTTGAATATCCAACATATATATATATATATATATATATATATATATAGAGAGAGAGAGAGAGAGTGGCGTAGTTCTACCACTAGAGATTCCTTACCAGGATTGACAGGATCTGGAACTACAGCATGAGACACATCTTTAGAAAGTGGCACTTCTGGCTTTGGCAACTCTACAGAGACATTGGGCATGTCAATTCTAGGTCAATCTGTCAGCTCAGGGATTGATGGTTCGTTATTAATCACAAGTGGAATAGTTGGTTGTTGGAATGTCTCTCTAGCATGAATATGATCTACATGCTTATGAATGATCCCATCTCCCACTTGTACTTGGAAAGATAATGGACCAGTATCTGAGACAATGGTTCCAGGAACCCAACAAAGGTCCACTTCTGAAATTTCGCATGAATACTGTGTCACCTACACTGAATGCGCGAGATTTACTATGTATATTGAGATTCAATTTTTGATCACTCTGATTCCGCTCTACTTTTTGTTGGAGCGTATCTGTAAAAATGCTGGAACTCGCTCCCTCACAGCACTGTGGGTGTACCTACAGCACATGGACTGCAGCGGTTCAAGAAGGCAGCTCACCCACCACCTTCTCAAGGGCAATTAGGGATGGGCAACAAATGCTGAACTAGCCAGTGATGCCCACATTATGTGAAAGAATAAAAGACATGAACTCTTTACCCAGTAACCTTAGCTAGTTGATCACCATTCAGAGGGTCTCAGCCAGTTTTCTTCAAATATGCAACGACCTTAGAATTAGTTTCACTACTGTTGTTCCACCCATCTACAAATTTTATTTGATTTACACAATAAATATTTTATTCTAATCACACAATGCTTTAAGGTGGCTTAACTGGAACAAGTTGCTTACCTGTTTTGATTGTGCGGCTTGGTGGAATTCTGTTACTTTTACTCTGCAGAGGAGAACATTTTGCTTTTGTTTTTATTTAGAAGTGACAAGTCTATCATTAATAATAACTAGGAGGGTTTATGGGTCCTATCACACAATTTATTCCATGGTTCCACCATTCAACCCCATACCTCTCCCATTTACTGGTGCACTCCACCATCCCTCAGTGCCCTTCCCCCAATCCCCCATTCCCAGTGCCCTCCCCAATACCCCCATTCCTGGTGCCCTCCCTAATTCCCCCATTCCCAGTGCCCTCCCCAATTCCCCCATTCCCAGTGCCCTCCCCCAATCCCCCATTTACTGGTGTCATCCCCCAATTCCCCATTCCTAGTGCCCTCCCCAATTCCCCCATTCCCAGTGCCCTCCCCAATTCCCCCATTTACTGGTGTCCTCCCCAATTCCCCCATTCCCAGTGCCCTCCCCCAATCCCCCATTTACTGGTGTCCTCCCCCAATTCCCCATTCCCCAGTGCCCTCGCTCAATCCCCCCCCCATGCCTTAGTGCCCTCCCTCGATCCCATATTTACTGGTGCCCTCCCCCATTCCCCAGTGCCCTTCCCCAAACGCCCATTCCCCAGTCCTAACCCAAATCCCCCATTTCCCAGTGCCCCTGCAATCCTCATTCCTGTCCCCTCATCCAATCGCCCCATTCCTCAATGCCCTCCTCCATTCCTCAGTGCCCTCCCTTAATCCTACATTTATGGGTGCCCTCCCCAATTCCCTCATTCCCAGTGCCCTCCCCCAATTCCCCAATGCCCCCTCAATCCCCCGTTTACTGGTGCCCTCCTGTAAAATGACCAGAAAATCTAATTAATTTCACCAATTTTTTAATCATAGAAGTCATTATAGAAGCAGCAAAGCATCGGTTCAAAATTCACAAGTACCTTGGTCAAAGTTGATGATCCGCTGTCTGTAAATAAACAACATGAATAAGATTTTGAACTAGGAAGAGGGCCGTTAGCACCACATGAAAATTCAGGTTTCAGTCAGCCAGCATCCCACAAACTGCATCATCTTTACTCTAATAGTCGGTTGAAGCAGGAATGTCACCCAAGGCGCCAGGGAGAACTCCCCTCCTTATCTTCAAACTCGTGCCACAGAATCTGTTACGTCCAGCTCAGAAGGGCAGAGAGGGACTCAGTGTGATGTCCGATCCAAAGGGCGGCACCTCTGACAGTGCAGTACTCCTTCAGTACTGGCACTGCAGAACCAGTAGTGTAGAATGCTGTACTCAAGCCTCCGGAGTGGAACTTGAACCCAAAACACCTACCACAAGGTGACCGTGTTACTCACTGAGCCACACCTGACACTCGGGCAAGATTTTTGCCTTGTTGAAGGGGGTGGGGGGGGGGGGTGGGTGGTAGGGGGGGGGTGTGCACAGTGGGTGGGCCTGGGAGCAGTCGCGAAGCTGCCCACCAATGGCCAATTAAAGGCCAGCCAGCGTGAAACACAGGCTGCAGCGCTCAGCACCTCGGGGGGTGGGAGGAGCGCGAGCACAGAAGCTTGCGCATGCACACCAACTGTAGGGTTGGGCGGGCAGCGGAAAATTGCATTCCATTAACGCTTTAATGGCCTCAGCGGGCCTGTTAAATGTCGGCGGGCTGCCGACTCCCGCGTGTGCCCGCTGACCGAAGTATCGCGGGAGTGCGCGGTGAGGTCAGGACGCTCGCCCGACCTCATCGCGCATCATTTTACGCTCGAGCAGGGTTAGGCCCGCCCGCCCGCTCAGCAAAAAAAAAAATCAGCCGCAGGGGCAGAAGGGGTCTCAAGCAGCCTGCACATCCGACAATATCGGTGGACAGCTTGCTAACTCTCCACCGACATCTTTTACATCCGGGCTCTTGAAAAGTTTAAAGCGTGTCCGGACAGGCTAGGCCTTTGGACCCTGCGCCAGCGAGATGATCTGAACAGGAGTATGGGAGTACGTCAATACAGGAGAGCACTGCCAACTGTCCAGGACTGGCCTGGAGCCTCCAGGGATTGAAGGTCAATCTCCAGGACACTGCTCTGTGCAACCCTGGAGAAAAACCCACTGGGACGTGAAAAAAGATTGGCTTATTTTGTTATTTTCTTTCAACATTTTTCTTTGAAAATGGGAAAAATGGGCTGTTTGGCTGAAAGTCAAGCATCGTCCAATCGGGTAATGAGTCCTTTTTGCTTTCCAATTGGCATCGGAAGGCAGTGTGTCACAAGGATGGATGTGTTGGCCGACTAATGGCTGGTGCATGGGGGCAAGTCACGTGATGGAATACATTTAATCACAGTTGGCACCCCTAACCCAGGGACCAGTCTTACCTTGCCTGCCACATGGATTTACCCTTCCTAAACATTCCTTGTGAGCTGCAGACTTGCATTTGCTACAACGATAGCCCTGGAAGAAGGTGCCCCTGTTACGTGACAGGAAAGAAAGAGACAAGTGATTTTAGACTGACCGGTGTTATGTTAAGCTCGTACAGAACATTGATTAGACCATGCTTGGAGTACCGTAAACAGCTCTGGTCTCCATATTGCAAAAATACATTGAGGCACAGCAGCACGTGCAGAAACAATTAACCGAGAGTTAGTATCTGTTAGGAAAGGTTGAACAGATCTTTATTCAAGAAAGGTTGATTCGAGATCTTTAAAATTGTGAAAGGGTTCAGTCTGGTAAAGATGGAGACGCTTCCGCTCGCAGGCGGGATCAGAACTAGGAGCCATAAATATAAGCTGGTCACCAATAAAACAAACAGGGGAGTCAGGAGAAACTTCTTTAGCCAGAGAGTGGCTGCCACATGGTATACTGTAGTCGAGGCGAATCACGTGGATGCATTTAAGGGGAAGTTAGACTGGAAGGAATAGGAGGGTGTGCTGATGGAGTGAGGTGAGGTGGGAGGAGGTTGCTGGCCGGAGGCTGGAGCAGACACCGGCGTGGACCAGGCGGCCGAGTCCTGTTTCTGTGCGGTGAACACTTTGTGACACTGCGATACCCGGAGCTACTGCAGGTGGCGGCATTGAGCAACACATCTCACCGTTCTCCTGGGGCACCACCTGCAGGTTTCAGGCTCGTTTCACAGTCAAGTGACTCAAACCCACAATTTTGTTGAAACTTTAATTCCACCCCCAGCCCCACCCACCCCTCCACTAACCACCCCCCACCTGTGATTGTGATATAACCACTTGCACTATGCAACTTTGGGAATACGGGTGTTTAGCGACTCACTAGAACCTTAAGGCACAAAGACAGCTTGTTGAAAAGAAATGTGTTGGTGTGTTTTTGCAAAATGCAATCGCTGCTCCCGTGCTACCTAAAGCCGCTTCCGCGGTGTACTCTGGAAGGAGCTGTATTTAAGGCACAGCCCCAGTAGTCAGCAATTAAAATCAAAATTGGTGCATCAACATTTCAGATTCCCAGCGCCCAGAGTATTCCGCTTTAATTTTGCTACATCAGCTCCTAGCCTATCACCCTGCCCCTGTGGAAAGATTACAGACCCCCCACCAACCCCCCCACCTTAGCTCCAGATCATTACCCAGGCAACTCCATGGAAGAAGATCCACAGTTGAAGAAGAAGCACGTGGACCAGATACCCCAGCAAATCCCGCACTAGTCGGTGTGGGAGGTGGGGAGGTGGGGGGAGGTGTGAAAGTTCTGTGCCTGTGAGGGAAACGAAGGGGTGTTTTAGAGTTGGGGGCTGTCTGTCAATGCTGCCGTAGATAGCGTGTATCGCCAGGAACTGTACCTGAGCAACATCTGGCAGGCCCTGCACGTTGATGACTCTTCAAATGAATGCATCTGAAAATCGTGGCTATTTGAGTTTCCATTCTCCGGGAAGATGTTCGACCTAAGAGGCAATTGACAATTAGAAGGGAAACTCAAAACAGTACTGGAACCCTTCCATCTTTAATCTACACCAGCAATAAGTTGTACTTATATGTTGCCTTTAAGGTTATAGAACATCAAAAGGCATTTCACAGTTGTATTATAAAAAATACATTCAAGACATTTAGGTGAAATAAGGGCAGATGGTTGGGCAAAGGGTTAGGTCTCATGTCTTCTGGTTCCCATAAGTTCAAAATAATCACTGCATTTATTGCCCATCCCTAGTTGCCCTTGAGAAGGTGGTGGATGAGCCGCCTTCTTGAATCGCTGCAGTTCACCTTCTCAAGGGCAATTAGGGGTGGGCAATAAATGCTGCCCACATCCCATGAACGAATTTAAAAAAAGGCTCAAAATGCTGGAGCCTTATCAAGTGTATTCCTTTCTACTCTCCACGTGGCTGGTAGACTGATAGACTCCTACATTGTTAATCGGTACATGACTGCAGTGCACCCCACGATACCCATTCACATAATAATTAATTCCTAGCTCTTTACAAATCATATAACAATATAACAGTAGGTTTTAAGGAGTGTCTTAAAGATACTCCCTAAAAGAGAGAGAGGCACAGAGATTTAGGGAAGGCATTCCAGAGCTTAGGGCCCAGGCAGAGACCAGGCAAGATCATCAGTAGTGAAGTGATTGAAATTTTTGTTTAATCTCTAGAATTCTTCCCTAAGCCTCTTTGCCTCTACTCTCCTCCCTTAAGATGACCGTTAAAGCCTACCTCTTTGACCAAGATGTGAAGAAACATCCAGTGCTTGCTTCTCTTTACCAATATCTTGTGTAATATTAAGGAACAGGAGTAGGCTATTCAGTCCCTCAAAGCTGTCCTACCATCATGGCGACTGGTGACATTGTATCTTAACTTTATTAACCTGCCTTCGCTCCACATCCCTCAGAGCCCTTACCCAACAGAATTCCATCAGTCACAGTCTTGAAAGCTCCAGTTGTTCCCCAATGCCCACAACCTCTTGGGGCAGAATTATAAATTTCTACTACCCTTTGTGTGGGATGTAAATCCTAAAAAGCCCAGCTCTAATCATTTGACTGTGTCCCTTTGTCCTTGATGCTCCCCAAAAAGGAAATAGTCTCAAGTATCTACCCTGTTGAATCCTTTTGAATAGATTACCCCTCAATCTTCTAAATTCAAGGGATTGCCAGTCAAGTTCATGCAACCTGTCCTCATATTTAACTCTCTAAGCCTTGATATAATTTTGGTAAATCTGTCCTGAACCATGACCAGTATAGCCCTTACTGAGTTGTGGTACCTAAACTGAATGCAAAACTCCAGATCAAAGCTCTATACATCTGAAATATGACTTCCTCCTCTTTGTATTCCAGCTCTCTCGTCTGACTTTGGTACTGTTATTAAGATGTTGCATGGCAGTCAGTGATCACCCAGCATTGCAACACATCACACACAATGCTCCAAACAGGAATTGTTAGCTGGTCTCACTCACTACTCACGCTCCTTAATGCTAAACTTACAAAGCCATTTCGAACTGCTCGAGCCATTTTTTTTTCAGCTCCCTGGTCTTGAAAAAGAGCTCGTACCCGTGTTGTCCATGACCTTCAATTAGAAGGAACATGTGGCTCCACTAGGGAGAAACAGAGAAAAAGGGTTGAATATTAGTAACAATTGCAGTTATGGAGAGCAATGTATCAGTAATTACATTGTCAAGGTCAAAGTCATCTTGTTGACTGGCAATTACATTGTTAAAACAATTGCATTGTTAAAACAGGTGATGGACATTGGCTCACCCATAGATGGAAACAGCTGTAACACTCCATGGGGGAAAGGAACTGTGAGTCTGTCACTCTGCTGAGCTGTTTTAAGAATAAACCTGCTTGGGGTAAATGACTAGCTTCATTTGAATGGCTAGACTCAAACTTCCCTTATATACAATTATTGGATCTATCACTATCACGTCAAAATGTCCCAGTGAATTGTTTCGGAGTGTATTGAGTAATTGATAAGTTTGATGGCCAAATTCTCTGTCCAGAGAGCAGTGAGATTATTGGCCAGTTAATCTTTACTTTTTGGTGGCATGGGCTGAAGGAAGAATGCTGGCCAGGATGATGCGATAATTCCCTGCCTTTCTTCAAATAGTGCACTGCAACAGACCTCAGTTAAGGTGGGCCTAAGAGATAGGAGCAGGAGCCAATCATACAGCCCTTGAGCCTGTTACATCATTCACTTAGATCATGGCTGATCTTCTACCTCAACTCCAATTTTCCTGCACTATCCCCACATCCATTGACTCCCTAGTGTCGAAAGATCTTACCAGACTCAATCTTTAATATATTCAATGACTGAGTGTCCACAGACCTCTGGATTGGAAAACTCTGAAGAAAGATCTCCTCATCTCAATTCTAAATGGCCGAACCCTTATCCTGACCCTAAATTCTAGATTGTCCAGCTGGGGAAGTTTTTAAAGTTTTATCTGAAGGCTGGCGCCTCCAACAATGTGGCACTCCCTCAGTCGTAAGAAGAATCTGCAAGACTATAGCATGGGAACTAGGAACCTGCTGCTCTAATTCCAAAGATCTAATTTTAATCTGCATTGATTTACTTTGCATGTCAAAAGTGTCTCATTCAGATTGATTTCTTATTCATTTGCTTCCCTTCTCCTCTTCTCTGGTTGTGACTCCCAGTTAATCCATCAAGCAAAAATAATGTATATTAATTGTATGGAGGTAATGGGCATTAACTGGTGACTCACTTCTGCCCCTATAAATAGACTCAGTCTGAAGCTGTGGATGTTGGGTTAGGAGGTGCGTGCTTGTAATGTGTAAGGTCGTAAATAAATACTTATAAAGGCGTGCAAAAATTGGGTCCATCCTTCACCAACTGGCTTTCTGACATTTAATGAATACCACCCTGGTTACCAAACTGTATAATGCCGTAGGACAGGAATAATACTTAGTCCTAGTCGAGGGTTACAGTGAGAAGGGTGAAAGGTCAGTGAACAGGAAAGAGCACAGTCTTATGAGAATTTACATGCCACACTTGTACCTTTTTGGTTTCTCTGCTACCCAATGGGTCATCCTTTATCTGGTAATATTGCAGGTCAATTACTTCCTTCATTTCATAGTTCTCTCCTTTACGTTTGCAGATAATGATGGCTTTATCGAATAAAAATACATATCTGTTTACAAAATAAAACAGTGCCATTAATGGTTATACAGCATAGATTGTAGAAGCAGCAACTCTCAATGTACAATTTGTATTAATTTATTATAATTTAATATACAACTGATATTAGCTTAGTTATTGCAAGATAATATATTGACTGTAGTTTATTACAACATAAGACAGCATGGAACAAACAAAAGGCTATTTGGTCCATCCAGGTATCCCTTACCGTATTCTTGGAAAGCACCTTGTGACACCTTCCTCTAAAGGTGCTACAAAACTGCATGGTTTTTTGGTTGTTTCCATGTCTAGGACGAGGAGGAGGCCATTCAGCCCCTTGACCCTGTACCACCAATTAGCCAAATCATGATTGACCTGTGTCTTCATCTTCCTGCCTTGGTTCCATATCCTTCCTACGCATAAATGTATCAATCTAATTGTCAGTTAACTCATACCTGAACAGCATTTTGGGGTTCCAAATCTCCATGAAAAGTCATGTATGAAGAAGTGCTTCCTGACATCACCTCAGAACAACCGAGCTCTAATTAAGGCCATGCTCCATGTTCCGTACTTTCCCTCACTGGAGGAAACACCTTCTCTCCATCTACCCTATCAACATTTTTTTTAAAAATCATCCATTTGACGTGGGCGTCATTAGGAATGCTCAGAGTTTATAGCCTATCTTTGATCACCAAGGGGGTAAGCTGACTTCTTGAACACGGCACAACTGAGTGGCTGGCTAGGCCATTCCAGAGAGCACCTAAGAGTCATCCACGTTGCTGTGGGTCTGGAGTCACATGTAGGCCCAGACCAGGTAAGGATGGCAGATTTCCTTCCCTAAAAGGGCATTAGTGAACCAGATGGGTTTTTACAACAATCGATGATAGTTTCATGGTCGCCCTTACTAGAGAGGAGCCTTTTATTCCAAATTTATTTGATTAACTGAATTTAAATTCCCCAGTTGCCTTGCTGGCAGTTGGACTCATGTGTTCGGGTCATCAGTCTGGGCCTCTAGATTCCTAGTCCAGTAACATAACCACAATACAATCGTACCCCAAACTCCTTTGATCATCTCAAATGCCTCAGTTAGATCACTCCTACATGACTAGGAATTCACCGTGCCATTAAAAGACTTGCCAGGCTGTCTGCCTCTAATCCATGGTTCTAGATCGGATAAAGCTATTGGGAATTTATTCACTGGTTGATTATCCCAGATGTGCCTCCCATCAAGTAGGACCTATGCTCTGGAATTCTCTCCATAAATTTCTCTGGCTCTCTTGTAAATCTTTGGAATTCTCTATCTCAGAGGGCTATGGATGTTCAGCCATTGAGCATATTAAGGGCTAAGATCAATACACTTGTGGACATTAAGAGAATTGAGGGATTTGGGGATAATGTGGTAAAGTGAAGCTAAGGTAGACTGCATCCATCATCTTATTGAATGGTGTAGCAGACTCAAGGGGCTGAATGGTCTATTCCTACTCCTATTTCTTATTTTTGAGATCCTCTTTAAACCCACCTCTTTGACCGTGTTTTTGGTTTGAATGCATGTTATCCTCTTTTTTATTCTTCATGTGTCAGCATTTATTGCCCATCCTTAATTGCCCTTGAGAAGGTGGTGGTGAGCTGCCTTCTTGAACCGCTGCAGTCCATGTGGTGTAGGTACACCCACAGTGCTGTCAGGGAGGGAGTTCCAGGATTTTGACCCAGTGACAGTGAAGGAACGGCGATATATTTCCAAGTCAGGATGGTGAGTGACTTGGAGGAGAACTCCCAGGTGCTGGTGTTCCGATCTGTCTGCTGCCCTTGTCCTTCTAGATGGTAGTGGGCGTGGGGTTGGAAGGTGCTGTCTAAGGAGCCTTGGTGAATTCCTGCAGCGCACCCTCTGTGAAGAACCCTGGGATGTTTTTATCAGCATTAGAGACTCTATTTTTACTCATTCTTTCATGTGATGTGGGTGTCACTGGCAAGGCCAGCATTTGTTGCCCTTCCCTAATTGCCCTTGAACTGAGTGGCTTGCTAGGCCATTTCAGAGGGCAGTTGAGAGTCAACCAGAGATATAATTGCACATAAGTTAATATAACATTGAACAAGGAGGAAAATGTTGGTTAGCAGTCATGCTGAATTGGAAGGCTGGTGAGGCACCAAGCCAGAGGTAAATGGTTATCAGCATGTTCTTAGTGCTCTCTTTTCTTTTCCATCCACCGGCTATGTTGTTCCTGATAGGTTGCAGGGTCAAACTAGCGATCTGCGTAGGTGGCTGGCTGAGATGTGCAAAATAATCTAGAACATTTTACATGGGAAAACAGTGGTGTAGTGGTTATGTTGCTGGACTAGTGACACCGGCTAATGCTCTGGAGGACATGAGTTCAAAACCCACCATGGCAGTTGGTGGAATTTGAATTCACTTAATAAACATGGAATATAAAGCTAGTTTCAGTAATGTGACCATGAAACTACCATTGATTACTGTAAAAACTCATCTGACTTGCTAAAGTCCTGTAGGGAAGGAAATTTGCTGTCCTTCCCTGGCCACAGCAATGTGGTTGACTTGTAACTGCCCTCTGAAATGGCCTAGCAAGGTCAATTCAAGGGCAGTTGGGGATGGGCAACAAATGCTGGCCAGAAAGAATAAAGAAAGGAAAAATTCTTCAGTTGTAACTGCAGAGAGGGACATCCACTTACCTATCCTGTTTGGAGCGTTTGTCCACACTCGTCAAGCGTAGCTCTCCATCTATCTTGGGTCGCCCGTAACTAGCCAATGACTGGTTCTAGGAGTGAACAATACTGGATGAGAGACATTTAGATGCAATATAATTTCTCGAGTGACGAGATATCTCTGCTCCATCCTGGCTGACAGCCCTACTCGCTTGCTGGAGGCTGATGATCATAATTTGCATGGTGGACTGTTCCACTAGGTGGTAAGGATTGATCATCCTAGCTGCATGGTGGACTTCCCTACTATCTAGGGAGAGGCTGACAGGCTGATGATCTCAACTGCATGATGGCTGGATTATGCAGCAAAATTGGAGATGGTCATCAGTTAAGCGGCCTGTCTAAGAGCCACAGCATGCATTGGTGTCAGCCATTTTGGGAGCTGAGACCCCCCCCCCCCCCCCCAGATCCATCAGAGAAATCATATAGAATCATCCAGCGCAGAAAGAGGCCATTCGGCTCACCATGCTTGTGCTAGCTCTTTGGACAAGCTAACCAATTAGTCCCACTCCGTCCTGCTCTTTCCCCATTTTTATACCATGGATCGATTATGTAGGTACTCGGGCCATCCTTCAGTTCCAGTGTTGATCCAACTCAATAGGAATGTGCAACCTGCTCTGGCACATACTTTGAGACAGACCTCTTAGCTGGAATTGTGTGATCGGTGAATGTGTCTACTATCTCTCTCTCTCTATTAAGCTTTATACAACAACTGGATGAACACTATTAGATACTACATACAGTTCTATTGACCCTTGACTTACCAAATTCTCTATTGATAACTGGAAGCTTGTGATTTGTTTGAGAGTTTCACTATCCCTTTTCACTTCATTTACACACTGGGCCAAATCCTAAAGGATAGGGAATGAATGAAAATAAATATAATCATTTTCCTATAATTAATTCTCGACATATTATGTACAAAGCTGCAAGACAACGTCCACTCACCCTCATGGAATCCAAAGCTGTCCGTAAGTTATCCTTTTCTTTTTCGTCAGTGGTGTGCTTCACTAATTCCTGCAGCAACAAATCAGTGAGACATTAGAACATGATCATAAACATATAGAGGTGATGGTGCCTCCTCCAGATCACGCACACCAGTCCAATTTGGACATATGTAAGCTGTTCGTTCATCAATGCTGGGTCAAACTCCTGAACCTCCTCCCTAACAGCGCTGCGGGTGTACCTACAACACAGCGGTTCAAGAAGGCTGCTCACCACCGCCTGATTAACAGCCACGAGGGATGGGCAATAAATTGCCAGTGATGCCCACATCCCGATAATTATTTTTTTTATTTTAAAAAAGTTCCTCCCTCCTGTGTGAAAATATCGACTCATCTTGGGATTCTAGGTGTGGTCGGGATATAGCGCACATGTTCATTCTTCATCCGTGAACCTAGAGACGGTGAGTGTTGGCTCTACAAGGAATACTGTAAGCCTTTTATACTGTCTGCACTTACGCACATTTTTCCCCCCTCAAGCCCAGAGGCACTGATGATAATTACTCCAACCCTGCCAACATCTTGGCTGAGAACAGCAGAGTGCAGATTGAAGCCGTGAGCTTTCTGATATATATTGACTTCACTGGAAGAGAAATTGAGCATGGTGTAAAAGATTCTGCAAGTTACTGTGATCCTGTTTCGTGCTACTGACAAAGACCAATTTTACCCCCTTTGAGATTCACAGAGAGTTAATAATTGTTGAAGGGAGGAGGGTCTGATTACTACAGGACTGTAAACCTCTCAGTCAATGGCTGCAACGAGAAAGATTTCCCCAATGGTCAGCAACTGAGATGGAAAATATTTCCAATATTTCTAGCTGGGCTCCTTGCAATTGTCTACCTGAAGCAGAAGGTGATACTTGAGGACTCTTTGCATGGGCACCATCAAGAGGTCTCGTAGGGTGAATCTTCCATTGTTCGCTCTGTTGGAGCATTCCTGAAAAAAAGAACACCAGGGATTACACCCGGCAGCTTTGAAAGACTGTTGCTCTTATTCAATCGGCAAAAACAAAGTGTATGAGATGGTTTTGTGGAAAATATTTGACAAAGTGTGTGTTATCACTGGGATACATTCTCTTATAGAATCCAGTCTCATCAACGGGACCTCTTCTGACAGAACGCCATCGCTTCTAACAGAGTATTCCCTCCCAATCCCACCTCATGAAAAATCAATTTCTTAACTATCCAAAATCTTAAATCCCCAACAAAGATCACCTCGGAATTTCATGGTGTCCTCATTTAAATACTGCGGGTACAACCCTTCAGATGTAATTTGTGTCAAGCACTGAGGTCATCATTTCCATGGCAGGAACTGAAAAGTACTGGTGAGACTTCTTAAAGTGGTACCCGCACTCCCTGCTGGCAGCAATGTTTGAAATTGGTGGCCATTCCCTGCTATGTCCCGTGCTGTGCTGAGAGAAGAGGGTGCTTTTCCCCGGGTTGTGGGGGGGGTGGGGGGGGTGGTGGGTGGGTGTGTGGCAGGGAAAATGGCCTATCCCAGGCAAAATGTTTCAAATAGAGGAGCTCGGGAGTAATATTGAAACCAAACGCATGAAAACATTTAGTTCAAAGAAACAGGCAGCGATGCAAAGGCAGGACAGCTTAATAAAAGGGGCCAATCTCGATTCAAACCACATTTGAACAATTTTACAACTACTTCAGATTGTTGTGCACTTGCGGGCGTTCGCTGTTGTGTTTCGCCAGTCTGTTGTTTATTTTATTATAAATCTCAGAGCAATGCAGAGGTAACACTAGTTTCTCAGTGTGCAACAGGTTTATTTACAAGAATTTAAAAATATCTCTGCAATGCTAAACTGTCTGCACTCACGCTTACAGCTCAGCTTCCAGTAGCTTCTGTTTACTTGAGCTCTGAGTCATCACTCAGGCTTAACCAATCAAAGCACAGTGAGCATGGATCAGTTACCAGGCACATAATCAAACACAGAACAATTGAACACTACATTGGTCTTGCTCCAAACTGAAAGGTGCTCAACAACTTGGAAATCCTCTCAGGATACCCCCAAGTTACTAATGCTAAAATTCTGAGTCCAGGAAGTTCTGCAAACCCCACAGAGTGTCAGTGGGCAACTGAAATGGAAAGGCAGCTGTGGGGAAATGCAGCACAGTCACTTCAAAAGGGCTCCTACCTGCAGCTTCATATGAACATCTTCCCTTATGCTCGCGATCTTGTCCAAGTGTTTCGTGGCTGCCTCCACCTGGCTACAGTACCTTCCATACAGTAACAACCTTTGGGAAGCAAAAGACAAACAAAGGCTTTTAGTGATCCCAACACATGCTGGTCACTGTCAATCAATGGCCATTTCTCTTCTTAACTCGCCAGATGTGGGGGGGGGGAGGAGAGGGGTGAGGAGGAGAGAGAGTCACAGTGGTAATGTCAATGTAGGCTAGTAATCCAGAGGCCCAGGCTAATGCATGGGGTGGGGGGGGGGGTGGTGGGTGGGGGGGTCATGGGTTAAATCCCACCATGGCAGCTGGTGGAATTTAAATCCACTTAATAATATCTTGAATTGAAAGCTAGTCTCAGTAATGGTGACCATGAAACTATCATTGATTGCCATTAAAAAAAAAAACCATCTAGTTCACTAAAGCCCTTTAAGGAGGGAAATCTGCCATCCTTACCTGGTCTGGACCTACATGTGACTCCAGACTCACAACAATGTGGTTGACTCTTAACTGCCCCCTCTGCAGTGGCCTAGCAAGACACTCAGTTCAAGGGCAATTAGGGATGGGCAACAAATGCTGGCCTCGCCAGTAACGTCCACATCCCATGAAAGAATAAATATATAACGATACTGTCAGAGATAGACTCTGGATGAATGAGGCACAAGCCACTAAATTAATTTAAATTATTGCTTATAGATGCTCTATTGGTTAAAGGAGCTTTTGTAATCGATTCTGTTGAGACAGAAACTTCACTCAGCTGCACCATCAAAAACAATAAGATCTTCTGTGATATTTTTGAACAAGCCTCACAATCACAAGGTAGACACAGAGGAAGGCTATTTGACCTGATGTAACTCTTCCATTTAAGCCGAGCCTACAGTCCCATCAACACAACTGTCTCTTTAAGGTCACAGGATTCTTACCTATGCTGCCCTGCCCTGTAATTGACATTCTAGGTGCTGATCATTCATTGAATAAAAGGGCTCCTGATCTGCTGCCAGGTTCACCTTTCAGCAGGTTTGAACCGGAAATCTCCTTGTCCAGGTTTAAAAAAGAAAGACTTGCGTTTATATATTGAATTTCACAACCTTAAGATATCCCAAAGTGCCTTATAATCAATAAAGTCCTTTTGAAATGTGGTTTCTGATGTAGGATACACTCAGCAGCCAAATTGAGTACTGCAAACTCCAACAAATACATTATTGCAAATAATGACCAGATAACCAGTTTTTAGGTGTTGTTTGAGGGATGAATATTGCCCAGGAACTTCCCAGCTCTTCTTCCAAATAGGGTGATGGAATCTTCTAGATTTCTCTTTGCTCAGTTTACTATCTTATTCACTTCTACTTTGTGTCCTCCATTGAAGACTGAAAAGTTAATTTTCTCCAGCTGTTTCCCTCATTACTCAATACCTTCTCAACCTTGCCATAAGTGATTACATATGGAGCCATTGACAATTAACTGTGAATTGAATCTCTAGGTTTTGGTTTAGCAAGCTTATTTTGATTCTGTCAATTCTTCCCAGTAATTGCGAGTTCATAAAATCTTCTAGCACAGAAGGAGGCCATTTAGCTCTTTGAAAGAGCTATCCAATTATTCCCATTCCCTTACTTCCCCCCCCCAGAGCCCTGCACATTTTACCCTTCAAGTATTTATCCAATCCCTTTAATCCCCTTGTGAGAGTAACTATTGAGTCTGCTTCCAGCAGGCTTTCAGGCAGCGCATTCCAGATCCTGAGACCTCACTGTGTTAAAAAAAACTCCCCATCCTTCCTCTCGTTCTTTTTCCAATTCTTCTGTTTGAGCTTTCCTATTGGAGGTTGGAGCATGAATATTTTTACAGGTGTTTGCATCCTCCCATTGAATCTTAAGTCATTGACTCTCTCTTCTTCCAGTTCCCTCATCTATAGCGTATTTGGTATTCACTTGCTGAGTCTGGTACTGAGCCAGGTAGTCTGAGAAGGTTCCAGGTTTCATCCTTGGCCTTTGCTGTTAGCTTCTCTATAAGTAAGGAAGGGAAAAGTGAACACAGATTTCCCCTGCTGCACATGTGTGGATATTGTGTCAGGACTCTATTGAGGTTAAACAGCTAGCTGACGCTTAACATTTAGGCTTTTATATTTCTTTATTCTTTGATATCCCATCAAAATGGGTGTTGCTGGCAAGGTCAGCATTTATTGCCCATCCCTAATTGCCCTTGAACTGAGTGGCTTGCTAGGACATTTCAGAGGAGTCAACCACATTTCTGTGGGTCTTGAGTCACATGTAGGCCAGACCGGGTAAACACAGCAGATTTCTTTCCCTGAAGGACATTAATAAATCAGATGGGTTTTTAACAACAATCAATGATAGTTTCATGGTCACCATTACTAAGACTAGCTTTCAATTCCAGGTTTTATCAATTGAATTTAGTTTGGGATTTTCTGGTTCCACCAGTGGAAAGCATCATCATGGGATTTGAACACATGTACCCAGAATATTAGCTTCAGCCTAATGTCCAGCAACATTACCATGACGCCACCCTCTCCCCCATATGAAGAATGGGTTGAGGTATCAGGTTGTACACCTGGAATCATTCCTTAGCATGAAAAAAAACCCTTCAGCAAACTAGGGGAAAAGGCAGAAGGAGAAACTAAAAGGATGAGCACCTTTTCAATGGCCATGTCCCTTTAATTCAATGGATTGTCAACTTAAAATTTCAACTTTGACTGGGTCACAATATAGTTAGGCAGCCACCCACTCACCTTTTCTTGTAATTATTGAAGATTTCATGGAGGTTTTGGGCGTTGTTCAATTTGATAGAGGTTTGGATTTCTTCTAGTAAACCTTTGTGCACATTCAATAGTTCCTATGGAGACACAGCTACAAATCAATGGTACTGGAGAATACTTATTGCTCATGTTGATTATCACAGGTATAAATATTAGAGTGCCAAGGACAGGGAGACAAAGGCAGCTTGCCCTGAATGTCCCGCTATGTGCAGGCAGTGGATGAGGTTCTCGAGTGACAATATGAACTCAAGACAACCTAGCCAGTGTTTTTTCACTTTTAGGACCACGGCTTCGATCCAGCCTAGGCCGGTAGAACAAAGTCTCCACCATCAGCTATGAAGCTCCCAATGCTGTTCGATATCCACTTGTGGACGTAACTCATTACTGTTTCCCCCCACAACATGCTGCCCTGCAGAAGATACCCTGCATTTGCTCTTTCTTCGTCTCCATCCTCAATGGATTCAGATGTGATCGAGGTGCTTGCCAATGGGCATGATACAACTCGTGAATTCTGGTCCTCATTGATGCTTCAGATGTAACAGGGGTTAAATTGGTCTACACCAGGAGCACAAAATGGACTCATAGGTATTCAGTTACTGTTATGATCCCAGCTAATGTTAATACTGAACCAGTCAGATCCTAGAGTGAAAGCTGGCTTGGTGGATCCTAACTTTGATTTTTTTTTAGAAACCATGGAGGTCTGTTCCTGAACACATTCACAAGAGTCTGCCAATGTATTGCTAACACAAAGAATAAAATGTTTATTAAACAAGAAAAAAAAATGAACATATATCACACTAGACAAGAAGATTGGAAAGATTTCAATACAGATGCTAGAATATTATTCAAATTCACAACATTCCTTTTATCCTAGCAACCCTTACAGTCACAAAATTCCAGTGAAGATTTACCACTGTCTCAACACCAAGGTTTCTTGCTTGGATTAGCTCAGATTCAAACAGTTTTCTTCTGGCAGACTTCTGAGCTGAGCTTTTCTTTAGCTGGTATCTCTCCCCGAGAAACCTAAAAACCACAATCTGAACTCACCATCACTTCAGCTTCAGAGCAAACACATGATTTCCCTAAACTCAGTTCCCGAGCAGGCTTACAGGATTTCTCCAGCTTATATTTCACCTCCCTTCTAATTTAACTTAATTCTGTTGAAGGGTCATTCGGACTCGAAATGTTAACTGTGTTCCTCTCCGCAGATGCTGCCAGACCTGCTGAGTTTTTCCAGGTATTTTTGTTTTTGTTACAGGATTTCTTATTCAAGAGATTATACCTTCTGCCTGTACTGTCTGGTACACACAACTAAATGACTACCCTTCTGTGTTTCCCTGTCTTTCTGTGTGTCTCTGGACCCCTGTCGCTAGGCAACAACACAGTTTTTTCTGCTTCATGTTTTTTTACTTAACTTCACTAAACTACTAACCCCATTGGTAACCTATCTCTTAACTTCAAGAGTTGTAAAACCTCATTAAAAATGTATGTAGGCAAACAGGGCCCAGACTTACCAGCACCCAGCTCACAAAAACTCTAAATGAAACTAAAACCAGGTTTCACCTTTCTTCACACCCAAATACAAAATATAAATTAAACTCAAAGCTATACATTGCTCCTAACAGCTACCCATTTCCATTGCTTTTAAAATGTCTGCAGCCTCATACTTGCAGTTTGGTTTCAGTTTCTCTAAACGCACCCACAGACTTGACTGACAGCACACAGTGTCATGTTTTTATGATGATATAAAAGCAACAATCACTCATAAGGGATTGTGTAAACACATTGTGGGTTCATTTATTTAGACCTGGCACATAAGAACAGGGAGCAGTTGATATGCTAGTTATCTCAACTTGGAATAAGATAAATAGATTCAGAACCACTCAGATGAAAATAAAGATCGAGTCATTGATGATGACAATGAATGACTTACCTCAATGTTGAGGAATATGTTCTCTAAGTCGTGGACATTGAGAAACCGATGCAATGGTCTAAAAAAATGCTGTAAAACGGAAACAGAGATTCCTGTAAAACCACTGATCAGCAAGGTTCCCTCTGACCAGAAGACAACTCCAGTACACTTGCTCCATGATATCAACTCAATATTATTGGAAGAAACTGCTATAGTCTGTTCCATGCCCATTGATTCCCTGACCTTGATCCTACCTGATGTATGGATTCTAATGTTTCCGTGTACTTCTCCTCCGTCTGCCTGAGCTCCTGAAGACAGCAATTCCGTTTGTCTGAATCTGTCATCCTCTGTGGCTGAAGTATAGACACCCATTAGTGAGGCAATGGCCCATTTTTACAACAATATTCCCCCACCCAAAAACTATTTCAAAACTCAGTTCCCAATCTCATTCTGCACCCCACTCCCACCGTCCCCCCACCACGATCCCCTCCCCTGCCACAAACTCCACCCCAAAACCAACAGTTCTCCTTGGTTGGAACATTTGGTTGAGACGGGGGGCTCACCATTGAACAGCGCAATGGATCAGCTGCAGACAGGATGGGAAGTTTTGGTCCATCACATGATGACCATGATTGGCACAGGCTTTGGCTTAACAGCTTTGACACTGGAAACCATTCAGCGGTTTGAGAGGCACTGCTGCTTCTCAATAACTGCTGAGAGAGTGCGGACAATACAGTGCAACTCAGCACTAAAGTCAAACTTATACACAGGTATGAGAACAGTGTTCAGGGAGTGCCTCGTGGTCTAATGGACAGACAGTGAGATTATGCACACATTCCATGCTAGACTGCTGGCAACTAAGTTTCCATCAGTTCCCATTCACTGAGTTTGCTACTTTAACCTGGCTGTCAAAGGGATGGATTTCCACATGGGTAATTCGCCCAGTTTTGTGCCCAGCATCTCGAAATGATCGTCAATGGTCAGAGAGCAGATTTCCATTCCGATTCTCTTCACTGGGAATTGGCAAATGTTAGAGAAGAAAGCAGCAAAAATGGAGCTGAGGTTCCAGCTCCCAATCACCATCCAGGACCTTCTTTTTGGAAGGACAGGTTATTGACCTTGGATCAGGGCAGGAGCTGTGATGTCTTCTATGCTTGATTATCCTACCCAGACATCACAATCCAGACTCCCCTATCATCAACACTGCTTTGCTTGAATTCAAGAGAAGAGGACAGAGAGAATTGGAGATGCCAAAGTTGGCAGGATAGATCTCATACCGGTGCCATCACAACCTCAGTCCTCATCAGATCTTCATATATTTCACCTCCTTCATCATCTTCATTTTCCACGCAATCATATAGGTCGTCATCTTCCTCTCCAGTGTCACTGTTTAGACAAAGGTTATGGGATCATGTGAAGAGATTAGTGACCACAGTGAACTCTAGAATAAACTTCAGTAAAGATCCAACATCTAACCACATGCAACAAGTGAAGCATGACCATACAACAGGATTGTGAGATTATTAACAACTTAAATGGAAGACAGGTTAATTGATGGATAGAAAATTCTTATCAAATCTGTCTATTGGTCAATCTCCCAGCCCAGTACAGGCACGTAGAGGAGGTTCCTTGAGCCCCAACCCCCTCAGTGTAATGGCTATAACCCTGTTCGGATGCAACCCATTTGTACCAGACCACAACATGTCAGACTGAATCAACCAGCTATGGCCAAAAACAACACTAATTTCCATTTATATAGCACTTTCACATAGTTTAATATTCCAAGGTGCTTCAGAGGACCATAATCATACAACATTTGACACCAAAGCACAGAGGGTAATATTAGGTCAGGTGACCAAAGCTTGGTCAAAGAAGTAGATTTTATGGAGCGTCTTAGAGGAAGAGGAGAGAGGTAGAGAGGTGGACAGGCTTAGGGGGGGAACTCAAGAGCTTAGGGCCCAGGCACCAATGGTGATGAAAATCAATAATGCACAAGAGGCCAGAATTGGAGGAGCACAGAGGTCTCAGGGGGTTCTGGGGCTGGAGAAGGTTAGAGATAGACCATAGAGGGATTTGAAACACATGGACAAAAATGTGTAAAATGGAGGTGTTGCTAGACCAGTAGCCATTGTCGGTCAGTGACCAGAGCAGTGATAAGTGAACAGGGTGGTGCAAGAGTGCAGATAGCAAATGATACACAAACTCAAGCTTGTGAAATACTTGTGGAGGGTGCGAGGTCAGAGTGATGGAACAGTCTGTAACTTACTCAATGACATCAGAAAGCCCACTGTAGATATCATCATCAGCCAAGCTGTCTTCTGTTGGAAAGGAGCTGCAAAAAGATATATTTTATTCACTTCCTTCATAAGACATGAAGGCCATTGTTCACATATAAATAAGACAAAATCGCCTGAACACCCCGTTTGGGTGATAGGTGTTAACATAAATGAAGCAGATGAAAATACAGATCCAGGGAGAGAGAACTGGGCAATGGGGTTACATTTTTTTTTATTATTTATTATTGGGATGTGGGTGTCGCTGGCCAGGCCAACATTTATTGCCCATCCCTAACTGCCCTTGAGAAGGCGGTGGTGAGCCACCATCTTGAACCGCTGCTGTCTGCGTGGTGTAGGAAGAGGATTTCAAGGAAAATGTATTTTCAAACCGACTCAGTCTGCACGAGTGGTTTGTACATATGAAGTCAAATTAAAATCATGAGGAAAAAGAGGAATAATTGTAGTAACTTCACCAGGGGTTCAGGGAAACCTGTATGAAGCTGGTGGAGCTATCTCAGTCCAGGTACAGAGGAGGGCTGGTGGACTTTGGCCTGGAGTGGACATGTATTTTTTTCTGGCCACGCTTCTCCTCCATCCTATTAAAATTCATATACTCTGTAGCCCCAGTGTGGGGTGGTTTTAATAACTTATTTGCCCCCCACTAACCCTCCCCTCTCTCTGTTTGGGTTGCCAACCCTCCAGGATTGCCCTGGAGTCTCCAGGAACTAAAGATTTATCTTCTGGACACTGTTGTGACCAACACCCTTGGGACATTAAAAAAAACATTGTTTTTGTTAAAAAAAAGTTTGAATGCTTTTGTTAATATTTTTAAATACATTGGACATGGTGGTGGGGGAAAGGACAGTTGGCTGAAGATCAAGATTTATCCAATTGGGCAATGAGGAGCCCCGTTTGTTTTCCCATTGGCTGAGGCGATGATGGGCATTTTGAGTGACCAATGATGTGAGTGTGGGGAGAGTTGAAGCAGGAGGTCATGTGATGACACCTCCTGGATAATGTCCAACCAGAAACAAAAATCAGAAAATCCTGGGAAAAAAAACTCAACAGGCCTAACACCATCTGTGGAGAGAAAAGCAAAGTTAATGTTTCGAGTCCGTATGACTCTTCTTCACTCCCTGTACAGACAGGGACAGGAGATGCTTGATGGTAGCCATGTATCTGCTCCCTCCAACATCTCCTACAATGCTACTTCCTTTTATACTGTGGACAGTAGTGGCTTGTGCAGGCACAAGTGAAGATCGCCAATTTTCTACTTCTAGAGGTAACATAGCATCTTTAATGATCTCAAGATGAACCAAAAGACATTTGCAAATAAATGAGTTTTGAAGTATAATCACTTTTTTTAATTCATTCATGGGATGTGGGCATCACTGGCTAGGCCAGCATTTATTGCCCATCCCTAATGTGTCAACCACATCATTGTGGGTCTGGAGTCACATGTAGGCCAGGTAAGGATGTCAGATTTCCTTCCCTAAAGGGCATTAGTGAACCGGGTGGGTTTTCACAAAAATGATTATCATTGGACTTTTAATTCCAGATTTTTATTAGATTCAAACTCCATCATCTGCTGTAGCAGGATTTGAACCCAGGACTTCATTCTGAGGTATCTAGATTACTAGCCCAGCAACAATACCACTACACCATCACCTCATCTTGTAATGCAGCCAATGTGAGGTCAGTGAGATCCTACAAACAGCTATGAAATAAATGACCAATTAAACTGTCTTATTGTTTGAAGGAAAGATGTTCTTCAGGATTTCCTCTTAGAATACCACTATAGGATCTTTAAATTGACTTGAGCAGGGAGACAGGGTCTTGTCTTCCGGTCCAGAAGGCTGTGGATTCGAGTCCCACTCCAGAGACTTGAGCATGTATTCTAGACTGACACTCCCAGTACAATACTGAGGGAGTGGTGCACTTGTAGGCAAGACATTAGGCGGAAATGAAAGACCCACAGCACGATTATGAATGGGAGCAGAAGAGTTCTTCCCCATTTTCGTGGACAAGATTCATCCCTCAACCACATCATTAAAACAGATGATGTTCCTAAATCACATTGCTGTTTGTGGGAGCTTGCTGTGTGTAAATTGGCTGCTGCATTTCTATAT
This sequence comes from Carcharodon carcharias, assembly GCF_017639515.1. Lineage (NCBI taxonomy): Eukaryota > Metazoa > Chordata > Chondrichthyes > Lamniformes > Lamnidae > Carcharodon > Carcharodon carcharias. The sequence continues at coordinate 9,297,670 of NC_054496.1, read as the reverse complement.
TATAACAGTGGCTGCATTTCAAAATAAAACTAATTGGCTGTAAAGTGCTTTGGGGCATTCTGAAACCATAAAGGTGCTATAGAAATGCAAGTCTTTTGTTTCTTTCAGCAGAAATAAAGATGGAAGCAGAATCTATTATAGTTTTTAATAAGAGAATTGAATAATTTATTGTTAGAATACATAGAATTTGCAGCAGAGATACTGGCTATTCTGGACATCTGATTTACAGTGCGGTTTATTCACCATAAGTGTAAATAAGTAAACATGCGATATGAAATAACTCTTTCATACAGTAACAATGGGCTAAGTGAAAACTATTAATACTAATGGTTTCTCAACTAGCCTCACAGAGACTCAGAAGGTATCTCCAGAATCAGCAGTATGCATGCTCCTTCAGGAGGAGACTGAGATTAACCAGATGATAGTGACATGATACTTCCACTTACCAGATCCCTTTCCTTTGAGCTATGGAAGTGTATGATAAATAGGACAGAGTGTCAATGACCTGAAAGAGAATGAGAAAGAGTTACCTCGAAAATGCTGTCTACACAGAAGATGTAAATACTAATCTGTGATCCTGACCAGCTAAACCAAGTGACCACAAAAGGTGAATAAGTTTCGTCAAGTTAGAGGAGACACAGCAACCAAATACCACAGCTAAGGAGCAAAGATGAAAGGGTGTAAAGGTTGTTCACACACAACAGGCTAATCAGCACCTGAAAGCGAAAAGATACACATTCATGTGGAGAAATACTTTACAACATGGAAACAGACCATTTGGTCCAACCAGCCCCTGTTTACCCCCCTCCCATCGCGACCCCCCCCCCCCCCCAGCCAGATGAGAAAATAATCTGTCCGTCACTCCTTGTCCTTCACCCACATTTCTGATCTAATCTTCAACGTTGGCATATGTGCTTGATTACCACACAGACTCCCAACTACCCCCACCTACTGCAATTGTGAACATGTGACAGTTTTATGAGGGCAAGGATCAGGCTCAGATGTGACATCTGGGATGATGGCGGTGTAATGGTATTGTCACTGGACTAATACCCTGGGGGCACGGGTTCAAATCCCACCACGGTAGCTGGTGAAATTTAAATTCAGTGTATAAAATCTGGAAGCTGCTCTCAGTAATGGTGACCATAAAGCTATCATCTGATTGATGTTAAAAACCCACCTGGTTCACTAATGCCCCTTAGAGAAGGAAATCTGCTGTCCTTACCCCAGTTTAGCCAACATGTGACTCCAGGCCCAATATGGGTTAGACTCTTAACTGTCTTCTGAAATGCTGTAGGGCAATTAGAGATTGGCAACAAATGTTGGCCTTGCCAGTGATGCCCACACCCAATGAATGAATAAATTAAATAGCTTGATGACATTCATAATCAATGCTCATCCATGTATAATGGCTACTTGGAGGTACCTGTGATTATTGGCCACTAAGTGGGGGACAGTTTAAACCCCTGGAGCAGTAAGTCAGCAAGTGTTAAACACCTCCAGGGGAAGAGAGAAGAGAAAATTGATGAGAGAGAAGAACTGAAAGAGTTGGGTGTTGAAAAGAAAACTGTTTTCTCACACAACCCCAGCTAACCACACCACGGAATGGTGGCGCACTGTTTGATACTAAAGTTCAGTCATGTCTCTGCTAACAAAGAGTAGGCACTGGGGATAGTGAACACCCAGGGAGTGAGCTACAGGCTGGAATCTCATCAAAAGGTTCAAGGGTTAATATATATAATAATAGATACAGTGGGGTGAGCTACAGGCTGGAATCTAATCGAGGTGTTCAGGTGGGGTGTATATATGAATAACAGTCACACTGGAGTGAGTTACACGGTGAAATCTAATTGAGGGGTTTAGGTGGGGTTTATATATAGAATAAGGTTCAGCACCATTCGCGACTCCTCAGATACATGTCCAAATGCAGCAAGACCTGGACAATATCCAGGCTTGGGCTCTCAAGTGGCAAGTAACATTTGCGCCATACAAGTGCCAGGCAATGACCATCTTCAGCAACCTAATTATCACTCCATTCAATGGCATTACCATCGCTGAATCCCCCACTATCAACATTCTGGGAGTTAACATTGACCAGAAACTGAACTGGACCAGCCAAATAAATACTATGGATACAAGAGCAGGTCAAAGGCTAGGAATCATGTGACAATTTAGTCACCTCCTGACTCCCCAAAGTCTGTCCACCATCTACAAGACACAAGTCAGGAGTGTGATGGAATGCTCCCCACTTGCCTGGATGAGTGCAGCTCCCACAACACTCAAGAAGCTCAACACCATCCAGGACAAAGCAGCCTGTTTGATTGGCAGTTCAGGCACAAATATTCACTCCCTCCACCACTGACGCACAGTAGCAGCAGTGTGTACCATCTACAAGATGCACTGCAGGAATTCACCAAGGCCCCTTAGACAGCACCTTTGAAACCCATGGTTTCTACCATCTAGAAGGACAAGGCCAGCAGACACATGGGAACACCACCACCTGGAAGTTCCCCTCCAAGTCACTCACCATTCTGACTTGGAAATATATCACCGTTCCTTCACTGTCACTGGGTCAAAATCCTGGAACTCCCTCCCTAACAGCACTGTGGATGTACCTACACCACATGGACTGCTGCGGTTCAAGAAGTTGGCTCACCACCACCTTCTCAAGGACAATTAGGGATGGGCAATAAATGCTGGCCCATCCAGCGAAGCCCACATCCCATGAATGAATAAAAAAAAACAAGCAGATACACTGGAGTGAGTTACAGGATGAAATCTAATCAAGGGGTTCAGGTGGGGCTTATATGTAGAATAACAAATACCCAGGAGTGAGTTACAGGATGAAATCTAATTGAGGGGTTCTGCGGGTTTTATATATAGAATAACAGATGCCCGGAGGTGAGTTAAAAGCTGGAATCTAGCCAAGGGGTTTGGGGAATATTTGATGTTGATATTGGTAGCCAAAATGGGAGATGTCACCTTCTCTACAGGGAAATATCTCTATTCTTGATAAACCCAAAATAGACCCAGAAAAAATAACCACAAAAGATGGCTGAAATCAGATCACAAAAAGCTTCTTTCTGTGACAGTTCTGATTTCCGACAGACGAAATGTTAATAATAATTACTCCACACTTTGACTCACAGCTGGAAGCCATTCAAAGCACTTCCTTGTTTCTCAATGTTTTCTGCTTGAAAAGCTAACCTTTCAATGAATGTCACCATATAGGAAGGTAACACAGAACTTAATCAGCAAATTGAACGTATGCCTCAGTCTCTCCCTCATATCCCACAGATGCACAGGGTAATTCTGAAATCTCCTTCTCCCAGCATGGCATCTGATTATTGATGGGCATCGATTAGAAAATCAACGTTATTGCTGCAGCCCTGCCTCTGCTGCTTCGCTTCTTGCTAGCAAGGCATTGCATGACGGATGTGCTTTACAAAATTACCCCATTATCTCGGGCACACCGTTTGTTTGTTTATTTACACCAGCCTTTCAAACACCAAACCATCCCTTCCTGCATGTCACACTCCCCCCAACCCTAAATGGAGGAATGCGAACAGTCTGATCTCCAGGAAGGAATTATACTAGGACTTATAGCCTGGAGGTTGGGAAACGGCTATGGGCTATGGGCCACGTGCTAGTAAATGGGATTAGGTAGGTAGGTCAGGTGTTTCTCACGTGTCGGTGCAGACTCGACGGGCCGAAGGGCCTCTTAATGTGATTCTGTGAAACGACACAAGACATCCCGCTGAATGTGGAATATCACAACTTTCCTCGTGAATAGTGGAACAGAATTTAAGCCCTGTAAATGTTTCAGAGGAAGCTCAATAAGATCTATGCACAATTCCCTCTGGCCAACATGTGTCATGACAACATGAATATCTCAACACGCTACAGCTTGTCTAATAACAGGACCTCTCTGCAGCTTATTCTTGGCAAAACTGTAACAGTCTCTCTTTGAATATATGCTTATGGCCTTGACTCCGTTAACCAGATATCACAAATACATCCAAGGACACAGCCAATGTCAAAGTTCCTCACTAGCTTTTTGCTCCATCCCCACTTTGTCCCTCACCACTCCTGTGCGGTTGTATATTATTCCATATCTTTGTCAACTCAGATCTTGACTTCACTGGCACCTGGCAGCATGACATAAACAAGGCCATGCACCTCTCATCTGTAAATTCTCCAGGCAAGCTTTTCATTTTGGTTCATTCACGGGATGTGGGCTTCGCTGGCTGGGCCAGCATTTATTGCCCATCCCTAATTTGCCCTTGAGAAGGTGGTGGTGAGCTGCCTTCTTGAACCACTACAGTCCATGTGGTGTAGGTACACCCACAGTGCTGTTAGGGAGGGACTTCCAGGATTTTGACCCAGCGACAGTGAAGGAACAGCGATATATTTCCAAGTCAGGATGGTGTGTGGCTGGTGGGGGTAGCATGTGTTCCCATGCACCTCCTGTCCTTGTCCTTCTAGGTGGGTGTAGTAATTATGGTTTTATTCAGTGTGTAATGTACCTTTAAGAATAATACTTGTTAGGGGAGATCACGAACTGTAGTAACCAATAGGAGAGTGGCGAGGGCTACCTCAGCAGCCAGTGTAGAAATAGAGATGGAGTTGAAAGCACACATGTAGTTACTGCTGAATATATTGTCAATAAACTTAATGTTTCCACCCAAGAAGCATCTGCAGTTCGACTCTATCATTAATAGTAATAACTCAGCCACCGTTACAGCAGTGGGAGAGGCCATAGGTTTGTGAAGTGCTGTCAAAAAAGCCTGGGCAAGGTCAAGGATTCCATGGCCTCGGAGCTGATTGCAAGACCTGCTGACAGGACATGCATTCAGATGACTGCTGCTTCTGTCATGAGCAGTGGGAAACACCACATTTAGTGAAAGGGAAAATAACTACACCAAGTATCGCAACATTTTACGAGAAGCTCAAGCAGCTGGAAAAAAAAGCATGTTATTTTTATCTTAAATGTATTTTTATTTTATTCTTTGCACAACTTTTGCAGGCTCTTCCGTTGCTGACCCAGTGCTGACAGGGGTGTTTGCAAAAAACTGAGCAAAAGGCCTAAAAGAAAAGGAAACACCACAGCTGCAGGCTTTCCCCTGACTTTCTGGTGCTTTGGCCCTATCTGTAAAATTACCTGGGTTGCTTTGGAGATTGCCAGGGGCTTGGGGGGTGGGGTGGGTTGGGGCGGGTGGGTATTTAGGGTACAGGACTTTGCTGGCTCGGTGCTGGCATCACTTTGGGAGCATCTGCAGCAGCGCACGTCCACCAGTGCCAGTTGTTCAAGCAACACTGCCCCTGGTCCGAGCCTAACTGCTAAAGGTCCTATTGTCTTGAGCGAGGTGGGGGGGAGGGGGGGTGGTTGGGGAGGTCCAGGTCTCCATCCCACAAAAAAAAACTACCATTTCCACCTCTCTGCCTGGCCCCCACCACCTCCCCATCCCCCTCCCCCCAAACGGGAGGCCATACGTGAATGTCGGCAGCTGCTCAGGGAGACAGAGCCTCCTCAGATGTCTCTGAGCCTGAAGGTCGTGCATTCAAATCCCACCCCAGAACCTTGAGTACACAACCCAGGGCTGACACTCCCAATGCAGTACTGCAGGGGTGCCATTTTTCAGATGAGATGATAAATTTAGGGCCTATCTGTCCCCTTGCAGGTGGACGTAAGAGATCCCATGGCACTATTTCGAAGAAGAACAGGGGAGCTCTCCCTGGTGTCTTGGCCAACATCGATCCCTTAACCCACAATACGTTCAAAAAAAATTATCTGCTTATTTATCATGTTGCTGTTTCTCAAGGAATACATCCTCTGGTCTAGTGAAGTCTAGAGAGGCCTGCCTACACTCGTCCCAATTGAGGCCCTTAATTGGCCACTTAAGGGCCACTTCCCACTTGGCCTCAATTTTGAGGCTGGTGGGAAGAATTCAAGGGCGGGGGAAACCCTGCAGGTTACCCTGCTCAGGCCTCAGGAGGGAAAGGGGATGGACCCCCTTTCCACATCGGGTGGCCCTGTCCCCTCAAGGCCTGACCCTGATCCCTACCACCCCCTCCCCCTAACCTGTCCATCATAAAAACCACTCCCCCCCCCCCGCTTTCCCCATTCTGGGCCTCACTTACCTTCTCCACTGTGGGAACCCCTGCACTTACCTAGTCATGGACTCTGAGACTTAGAATCTGGGAACAGCTTGTTACAGAGCTGCTGGTCTCTCTGTGGTTAATGCCAAGAAGATATAATAATGTCCATAATGTTATTGGAAATTATTTTAAAATAGAGTTTACTGGCGTCTGTGTCTATGTGTATGTGTGTCTTAATTGGATTAAAGCCAGCTGATCTAGAGGCTTTGATATATAGAAGAGAAGTAGGTTTGAAATGGTATTTAGGTAAGCATGGGGGCAATTTGCATTTTTCTTTAAACAAACGAATGTAGCTTGTATTCAAAAGGAGGGTGTGAAATATTACAGCTAACCGGGTGAACCTCAGAAATGGTGTGTTTCTATATTTTTCCGAAGGATTACTAATAAAGTGGGTGTTATAAAAGGGTTTTATTCTTAGAAGAGGTAAAGTTCAAAAGACATAGTGATACAATGAAAATTTGCACTCAAAGAGGAAAATATGTAGAAAGGAAGAGATGGCTGTTGGTAAAGAGGAGAGGGATTCCAAGATCTAAAGCCTCCAGCCTGTAAACCTCAAGCCGCTGTCTGCAAGGACCCAGAGCTGAAAGAAACTCATTTTGAATGTGACTGTCCCGAGTGTGCTTTGCCAGGCATCTGTTTAAATCTGTGTTTTACTGTTGCCTTAATGGAGGTGTAATTGGGAGTCAGATTAATTAGGGAAGTTTTAGAAGTTAGTACAGTAGTAATTTGTAGACATACGTATGTGCTTACAATCTTTTAATAAACATTTAATTAATAAATGTTTAATTTAGTTTTATAAAAAACCTCTCGAGACTCGGTCTTATTACTACTGAATTCAAAGCCTACAACTCGAAACATATAAATTGCAAAAATTGGTTATGACAGTTGTTTCAAGTTTCCCTCTGGGATTTGAACAGCTTAGCATTTACCATCAGCTGTGTCATAATAGGTAACTTCTGCCCAAGTAAGGGGCAGTCGTCACGTCTCCAGCGAATTAACGCCCCTTGGCGGAAACCTCCAAAAAATCCTGCCCATTTTTCTTTAGCATTGGTTTATATAATTAGAATTATTTTTTAAATTTACAGAAGTTCCTGTATTTTACAGCACAAAACCTTCTGTCAGTGATCTGATGAAATTTTGAATGTAATTTAGTTGGCTCCTAGTCAGAAGGTCATAAGTTCACACCCCTCTCCTGCAACTTCAGCATTTCTGCTTCTGCCTTGGTTGTGTTGGTATTATATTACAGACTAACATCCATACTCCATCAACCTATAAACTGACACTTTGGTGCAGTATTGAGGAAGGTGTCAACTTTCAGATAAATTGTTAGGTTGACAATCCATCTGCCTCCTAAGGTGGATGAGGAGGATCCCATGGAACTATTTGAAGAAGTGCAGGGGAGTTCTCAGTGCCCTGGACAACGTTCATCCCCCAACCAACATCACTGAAAACAGATGATCCAGTTTATTGAACTCTTTACTGTTGCATGCACACTGGCTGCTGAGTTTCCTGCATTATAACAGCAACTGCACTTTAATGACTTCACTGGCTGTAAAGCGCTTTGGGACAACCTGCACATGTGGAAGACACTATTTCATTGCAAACCTTTTCTATTCTATAAGGTTGGTTCTGTGAGGCTACGGGAGTGATTGTGAAGGAACTGGAAAAAATTGAGGCATATGCTGATGAGATTGAGACATTTTCGATTTGCTTAATTGTGTCCCACCTGGGCTGGGATATCCACACCATTTAAGGGGCAAGGTTTTTAACCTCAGCGGGAGCGCGCCCAACCCACTCGAGCGCAAAACGATGCGCGTTGACATCGGGTGAGCGTCCCGCCGTCAGTGCACAGTCGGGCGATATTTCGGTCGGTAGGTGCGCGCTGGAGTCGGCCGCGCGCCCGCTGACAATTAAGTGGCCTGTTAAGGGCATTGGAAAGGTATTTGAAAGTACGTGGCCATGGCACTTTTTAGGAAACCTCGTTCACGGGTGGGATGAGGTTTCCAAAAGCAAATTAAAATAAAATAAAAATTTTGAAAAATTTAATTCATAACGTGCCCCTGCTCATGTGACTCCATGTTTTATAACGTTTTTCAATTTCTTTTCGTTGAAAACTCTGTACCTCCCCGAGGCAGCTCTGTGCCTCAGGGAGGTTCTCAAGTGCGCACTCGCGCGCATACCCCCCGCGTGCTTGAAGTTCGCCCCCCCTCCCCCCCCCCCCCCCCCACCCCCACTTAACCCTGCTCACCCTCCTCCTCCCCCCTTCCCGCACAGGCTGCCGCTCGCATTTCACGCTGGGCCGGTCTTAACTGGCCTGCCCGGCATGAAATCGCCTTGTGGACTCGATCGCGGGTGGCAGGCCTTCCCCGCTTGCACCCCCGCCCCCCCCCCACCCAACGAGGGCCAAATCCTGACCCAGGTACCTCCTATTGATGGGATCCAATCTACCGAATAAAAATTAAATAAAAACTAGTTCCAACTCAAATGTTGGCGACTTCCACAGGTGCCACTATATTGTATAATGCGTGCCAATCTTAATGAACTGGGAGATTGAGGAAGTAACAGTGTAGTAACGTAGGGAGTTGGAGAGGTTTAAAGAGGGAATTCCAGAGCTTAGAGCCACCAAGTCAGGGATGTGGAAGAGGCCAGAATTAGAGGAGCACAGAGACCTGGGAGCGAATTACAGGGCACAGTCTAACTGAGGAGTTTGCATGGTTTATGTTTTGCATAATTGAGACTGGGAGGGTTATTAGGGCTGGAGGAGATTACAGAGATAGGGAGGGATGATGCTGCAGAGGGATTTGTAACAAAGATGAGAATTTTAAACCTGAGGTGCTTAATCACAAGCATTAGGCTGTATGCATGTAAACAGAAGCGTTTAACAACTCCTCCCTTTAGTATGCCTTTGTATGCTTTCTGTACAATGTTATAGCACAAGACAAATTGAGTGTGCATGTACTTGAGTAACACTGGGATTCTTTAAAACTGGACAATATCTCCTTTATTCTGCCTTCCCCAAAGTGCATTTTAAGTTTATCGCAATTGAAGTCTGAACAACAGTGGGCCAGACTCACCCTCACCTCGTACAAAAACTGACTTAATTTTCTCCAATGGAATATTCTAGAGTAAAGGGACCGCTTAGTTATTTCCTGAATATTAATGGTTGGCGGGTGGGGGGGTGCGTGTGGGAGGGTCAAAAGACAGACACAAGCTTCTATTATAGTTCCAGGAAATTTAATTTTGTCCACTCTCATTAATGAGCTTGAGTATAAAAGCAATGGATTAGTAAGTGCGTAAAAATAGCACAGATCATAATTTAAACATGTTATCTAGTAAGCAAGAAGGGACTTCCTAGGAGCAATTAAATCATGATGAATCATTTGCCATAAAAATCAAATGGGCCCATGTAAATATTACATGATATGTGCAGGCATTATGACTTGTTATATTTCTGTTATGTATTTATTAAAGGCACTAAGAAACATTGGTGGGAGGGAGGGCAGGAGAACAAATTTGAATCTGAAGCTACTTCCTGGGTATTAATTATTCTCTATGTGAACTGACTCAATTAAATTCCAGTCTGTAATTCACCCTTCTCGTTAAATTGTCCATAGCCCTTCATTTAATGCTACCCTCTAACTCACTCCTGGTCTTAATTATGCTAAATATAAACCATGCAAACTCCCCCAATTAGATTCTGCCCTGTAATTCGCTCCTGTTTGTCCATTATCCTATACATCAATCACCTGAATCACTAAAGTAGGTTTCAGCCTGTAGTTCACTCTCAGTTATCCATTATTTTGTAAATAAATTCAAGGGTGATGTCCAGACTACACAACCCATCCAATTGTAGGGAACTCTGAAGTGAATCAGTGATAAATTTAAAGATTGAGGAAAATTGATCTTGTCAACATTGAAAAAAAAGATCAGCACCCCATCACTACTATGAACATTCAGTCCCTCCACCAAATGATGCAGACTCGTCAAGGCTCCTTCGACAGCATCTACCAAACCGACAACCTCTACCATCTAGAAGGACAAGGGCAGCAGACACATGGGAACACCACCACCTGGAAGTTCCCCTCCAAGCCACTCACCATCCTGACTTGGAAATATATCGGCCGTTCCTTCACTGTCACTGGGTCAAGATCCTGGAACTCCCTCCCTAACAGCACTGTGGGTGCACCTACAGCACATGGACTGCAGCGGTTCAAGAAAGCAGCTCACCACCACCTTCTCAAGGGCAATTAAGGATGGGCAATAAATGCTGGCCCAGCTGCATCCCATGAACGAATTTTTAAAAAAAATCTTGGATTTATATAGCACCTTTTGGAACCTCGGGACGTCCCAAAGTGCTGTACATTTAACGAAGTACATTTTTGAAGTGTAGTCACTCTTGTCATTTAAGAGATGTGACAGCAAATTTGCACACAGAAAGATCCCACAAACAGCGAGGTGATAATGATCCTATAACCTGTTTTAGTAATGTTGGTTGAAGGATCAATATTGCTCAGGACACCGGATTGAAGGGCTTCAAATCCACCCTTTGCACAGACCCCCAAAAAGCAAACAATGCTCCTGTATAAATCACTTGGTTCACTGCCAGACTGTAATGCAATTATATAACCATTACTTCATTTTACCTGTGCTGCTCAATTGGTTTGCAGCCTGCTGTTCTATCCCACTTGTCTATTTTTATTATTTTCCAATCAGATTCACATTGTTAGCCCTGACTGCTCTCCTTATGCGCAGCATTGCATTATTTACAATATATAAAACACCACATAAAAATATATCTTTATTTGGTGATTTGATCACAGAAGGTACAGTGGGTAGTATCCCTGCCTCTGAGCCAGAAGCTCTGCATTCCTGTGCCACACCCAGAACTTGATGGCAAAGGAGGGTGCGTCCCTAACGCGACCAGACTGGTTGAGTGTTGATCTGCACAGACGCCGACGGCAGGCGATAAGAGTGGGAGAGATTCCTGGTCAGCCATTGGAGCCTTGGCCATAACCCCAGACTGCAACGTGCACGTGAAAGTGTATGTTGCCACAGCAACTCGGATTCCTTGCGGTGGTGCAATTGGCTCAGTTGACTGGATGGCCGGTCTGGATCAGGTTGGTGATTCGCTCCCTGTTCTGGGCGTGGTGGATTCGGGAGTCTCAGGGCCCGCCTCCTTGCCCTACCTGAGGCACGGTGTAGGCTGGACCTGCTTTGCTGAGTAAAGAAGGGTTACGCACCCATATGGCAGGGCTGGAACTAATTTTCAACAATGGTGTCCTGAGTTTCACAATGTCGTCTTCAACCATAGCAGCGAGGTACCATAATGCATTGAGAATTCTCATGCTTTTTATTGATTTGGTCAAATAAATATGGGCTTATTAAAGTTAGAGTTGTCAGTGCTAATTAGAATAATTTGCACCATTGACACATAATGGAACTTGAGAGCTCCCAAGTTGGTTGTAGAACAGCACAGACGTAGTTAAGAACTTGGAACCTTGTTATAGAAAGGGATATGGAGGCACTGGAAATGGTGTAGAAAAGATTTACAAGAATAATACCAGAGTTAAAGCTATCAGGAAAGGATGGGTATCCTCACTCTTGAAAAAAGAAGGCTGAGGGGTGACCTAATCGAGGCCCTTAAAATGATGAAAGCTTTTGATCGAGTGGATACAGAGAGAATGTTTCCTCTTGTGGGGAAGAACAGAAGTAGAGGCAGGCCTAGTAAGGAAGTCACTGGGAAATCCAATCAAGGATTCAGGAGAAACTTCTTCACTCAGCAAGTGGTGAGAATGTGGAATTCGCTGTGACAGGGAGTGGTTAAAGTGGATAGTATAGATACATTTGGGGGAAGCTAGACAAGCATATATGAGGGAGAAGGGAATAGAGGATTAGGATGATAGAGTTAAATAAGGGACGATTGCAGGAGGTTTGAGTGGAGCATGAACACCGATGTGGACTGGTTGGATCGAATGGCCTGTTTCTGTGATGAATATTTCTATGTGATTCCTTCCACTTGGCTGTGAATGCGCAATAATGCTAACCTTGGGGAAAGCAAAGACCACCTTCCAGGACTGCCATCATGTCTCCAGGAGTTAAGGATTGATTTCCTGGGCATAACTGCAACTAACACCCAGGCGAAAACTTACAGAGACATTAAATGAACTGTGCTTTTTAAAAATATTACCTGCGAACACATCCATTTTTAGCGATCAAAATATTAGAGATGGGGAGAAAAGTGAAGGGTCTAAACTTCACAAGCCCTTCATTGGCTGCTCCAATGTAGAGAAACGGAGCAACTTGTGTAGGAATGAGAACAAGAACTTTTGTGCCTCTCTTCCCTTTATTCTCAAATTTTCCCAAGGTTTGTCAAGTTTCCCTATTTTCAATTTTAATTCTGATGAGGTGTCTGCTCTTGAAGCATTAGCCTCTCTTTTCTCTTACCATATGCTGACTGACTGTTATGTAAATTCCACTGTGTTCTGCTTCATCTACAGTAGATGGTGCAACTGGGTTTCTGAAGACTGAAGGGTTGGAGGGTAAAGTGTGTTGGTGGTGGGATAGATCTACAAAAGGGTCGAGTCTGGCCACTTTCTCCTGAGTATTAAGCTGGGTGTATTATTGTGTAATATAATTTCACAAGCTTTTTTTAATGATTAATTCTAAGGATTTGCATGCCACTGACAAGGCCAGCATTTGATGCCCATCCCTAGTTGCCCTTGAGAAGGTGGTGGTGAGCTGCCTTCTTGAACCGCTGCAATCCGTGTGGTGTAGGTACACCCACAGTGCTGTTAGGGAGGGAGTTCCAGGATTTTGACCCAGCGACAGCGAAGGAACAGCCGATATATTTCCAAGTCAGGATGGTGTGGAGGGTGGATCTTTGCAGGTGATGATAATCCTATATGCCCACTACTCTTATCTCCCTAGGTGTTGTTAGTTAAACTTGTAGCAAACTGAAAACCAAAAAAACCTAAGGCTTCTTTAAAATACATTTTACTAAAGAAACTGCAACAAACTAAGGAGCAAGACCTGATATAACTCTCAGCAGTCTTGTGATTTTATTTGCAAACCATGAACTCCCAAAAATGCGGCTCCCTCTATAGGCACACTGTCCCCACGCATCCAATAAACAGTGAGCGATGAATGGATAAAATATTGTTAAAGGTGACAATTCGAAGGTTCCTGGCAGGCTGGGATAACTTTACCTAATATGGGCATAGCCCGGTCCCCTTTGCAGGAAAGACCAAAAATGGCGCCTGGGTGTCTGAGGCCCAAGTGGCTCCACCGTTCTTGCCACAATCTACCGGATATTCTGCCTCCTTTGCAATTTACATATTCCTAAATCTGACACACGTGGCCCTGCAATGCACATCGCATTGCAAACAACGAGTGTCTGTTCTTTATTGCAAGAATTCTGCTTGAAGAATCTGGTGCTATCTCCTCTGATCTGCAGCAGAAACCTCAGCAAACAATTTGCACCAGGCCCTCGGGTAAGGTGCAGCGTATCCAGAGGTGTCCCTCTCCGACGTACACATTAAAATCCCAATCCCCGCCGTTTCCACGAGTAATAAAGGGCTGCTCGTGGACATCTTACTGGCTCCCTCCGTGTCACCTCAAAATAGCACACACAATTCGTTTCCCTGTGACCCAGTGACGGTTGCCACGAGCGTCGATGAGCTGCCATTTCTTTGCACCGGCCGCCGGTGGTGGCTGAGGGAGGAGTTTTGGCCAAGACACCGGCTGAGCCGCTTTATCTCCTTCCAACGATACCGTCAGATCCTCAGCTCCCTTTCCATGGCGCTGTCCAAGAGAAGAGCAAGGGAGTTCCTCCTTGACATCCTGCCCCAGTATTTAGCCCTCAACCAACATCGCTTACAAAAAGAAGTGTTAGAAGGTTATTATCTCATTGCAGTTTGTGAGATCTTGCTGTGCGCAACTTGATAGCCGCGTCTCCGATGTTACAACAGAGGCTGCGCTTCGGCAGTGATTCATTGGCTGTGAAGTGCTTTGAAACTTCCCGAGGTCATGAAAGGCGCTAACTAAATGCAAGTCTTTCTTCGCAAGGGGGCAACCGATGTGCAGTGTGCGCAATGGTCTGGATATTCCCCAAGATCCCCCTCCTCTTTTCAGAACTTTGTGAGGGTTAATTGGTTTGATGCAGTGGGAGAGTGACTAGCCTCTGGGCTATGCTTCATCTGGCTCTGAGCTGCTGCTAATGCTGGGTGACAGCAAAGGGCGTGGGACAGGAAACGCAGCCTCAGATTAAACAGGAAGAGGGTTTCTTCTGCAGAAACAGGAAGCATTTCTATTGGTCGGTCTACTGCAGCACAATCAATAGCAAAGCCTTTCTTTTACATTTCACCAGTTGTTTGGGGGTTCTGAAGTAAATAGACAGGATCAGATTGAACACAGCCATCACCTGTGTGGCTCCCCAAAGAAGGAACGTGCATTTATATAGTACCGTTCACAACCTCAGACATGCCAAAGCGCTTTGCAACCAATGAAGTTCCTTTGAGGTGCAGCTACTGGTGTAATGTAGCAGCCCATATAAGGCAACAATGTGTCTCTAACTTGACTTCTGCCATCAGTTACTGAGCAATATTCAACAGGAGGATATAAGGATGTACGGACTGAAAAATGATAATTTCTTATCCCTCAGCATGTAATTCAGGCTGGCACTCCCAGTGCAGCACGGAGGGTGTGCTGCACTGTCTTTCAAATGAGACCTTAAACCGGGGCCCCCTCGTCTGCCTCCTCGGGGGAGGTGGCTGTAAATGTGTAATATTTTGAAGGAGAGTGGGGAGTTCTCCCCGGTGTCGTGGGCCAATATTTCAAATTGCAATCAAGCATCACGAAAACACAGAAGATCTGCTCGTTCCCTCGTTGCTGTTTGCGGGAGCTTGCTGTGCGCAGATTGGCTGACACGTTTTCCTACGTTACGACAGTGACCACACTTCAAAGGTATTTGGCTGGCTGTGAACCCAGATTGGAATGACCTGAGGTGGGAGAAGTGCAAGCTCCTTCCACAGCCCCTGGAGCATCAAGGGGGTTGCATTCATTAGCTATTTTGTGATAGAAAATACTATGCATATACTCCCTGATGCCTCAAAGGTGTTCAGCTGAAGGTTCTGAGGCAATCATCCATTTCTAATGGCCAACCCTCACCTCCTGCTCCTTCCATAGAAACAAGTCACACAGCACACAACCCGTAGGGTACAGGCGGCAGTGCTTAGCTTATGGGCCTTACGCTCTTTCCCAGCCACTCCAATGTGCCCTGTGGCATTGGCGATAATCTCCGGTCACTTCTCTTTTTTGCCAATCAAGGTGGTGGGGGGGATGTGGGATATGGTCCAGCTCCAACTTTGAGGGAGTTAGTCCGTTCGGAACCAGCTGCTTCGCGGAGAAGAGGCAAGCGGGACAAATCAGAAATTTTTTTGAAAAAGGAATTTTGTTCCCCACTGACTTCATCCGGAGCCTTGATTTTAATTAAACTCCCCCACCTCCTCACCCCAACTGCCCACCCTCCCCTCCCCCTCCCCGCCTCCTGGAAACAGGTGGAGGGGCGATGGGGGCCGCCGGGGGGAGGGGGTGCGGATGAAATGGAAGAAGAGTTGTACACAATCTCTACCTGCCCTGACCTGACTGACTGTGATTTTAAATTGCATGGGCAAACAAACCAAGATTTAGGGGGGGGGGGCTGAAATCACAGACTAAGCCAAAAGGAGCATAGACTTGGGGTTAAAGTCTCTTACAGTTACCAGGAGCTGTGCGTCCGATTAACAACTCTGCTGCCAAACACCCTTCCCCCCACCAACTCCCAAAGCCAACCTCCCCCGACCCTTTCCTGCCTCCTTGTGGGTCAGTACTCCAGTGGTCAGTACTCCAGTGGTCAGTACTCCAGTGGTCAGTACTCCAGTGGTCAGCGCCCTCACTCTTTTTGCTGAGATGCTTACGAAGTATTGCTTGTTCACCTCAAGTGGTGTCTAACACTCTTTTGTGGCTGTTAACTGAATGTGTGACAAAGCATTAACGATTGTGATGTTGCCACTGGAATTTTTTTTAAAAAATTATACCTGTCACTTCATTCCTGTGAAGTGTGAGGACAGACTGAACTGAAGATATATAAAACTGACAGGTATATGCAAAGTAAAATGGACATGGATCACACCAAGCCAACAAAGAGAAAGAAGGAACTTGCATTTATATAATGCCTTTCACCACCTCATCGCATCCCAAAGTCCTTTATAACCAACTAAATCCTTTTGAAGTACAGTCACTGTTATAATGTGGGAAACACGGCAGCCAATTTGTGCACAGCAAGCTCCCACAAACAGCAATATGATAATGACGAGGCAATCTGTTTTGGTGATGTTGGTTGAGGGATAAGTATTGGCCAGGACACCCAGGGATAACTCCCCTACAAGGTAGTGTCATGGGATCTTGTAGGTGCACCTGAGAGGGCAGATGGAGCCTCAGGTTAATGTTTCATCCAAAAAAAAAAAATTGGCACCTTTGACAGCGCTGCACTGGGAGTGGCAGCTGAGATTGTGGGCTCAAGTCACTTGTTTGGGTCGAGGTGGAACGAGTAGAGCTTCCAAGACTGAGATCAATAGACTTTTGTTGGGTAAGGATATCCAGGAATATGGAGCAAAGGTGAATAAATGGAGTTGTGGTGGAGATCAACTATGATCTCGTTGAATGACAGAGGAATCTTGAGGGGCTGAATGGCCTAGTCCTGAGGTTCTACTCAGTGTTCACCAAGCTTGCTTTTTCTCACTAGTGATGGTTAGCAATGGTTTCATTGATTAAAAGATACAATTTTAACTGAAGTGCTCCTGAACTATGCGACACCAACTTATATTCAATTGTATGTCAAAGCAAGTTCTATTATACTAGCAGTCCTGTTGTTATTGCATAATTAATAATCGGTCCCTTTTTAATGTATTGATGCATTAAGGGCAGAGACAAAAAGAGCTGTATTTCTGTAACTGTCAGGCCCTGTTTTTAAAATAAGTCCTCAGTTATGGGAAGTGACTTAGCTTCATTGCAAAATAGCAAGGGCGCAGCAAGAGAAATATGAAATGTTACCAAGACAACGGGCAAGATGGTGGGTAAGTTGAAGAGAGCAGCAACCAAAACTAAGGCCCTGTAACTGGAAATCAAATGGTCACAAGTCTGATTGGTTAACCACAATCATCGACTTCATTGCGAGACCTTTTGATTCATTCCTTCTCCAGACCGAAGGAGGTGTTCGCTGCTTCTTTCAGTTTTGCTGAAACCAGTCACTGTACATTTCATTCCCGAAATAACACATGGCATGGTTAATAAGCAGCTGATATTATGAATTAAGCAACTTTTGAATTAACGCAGTGATGACTGTGCACAATTTATTCCCATCTGGAAGTGTATGGTTCCCGTATCCCCAGTGATAGTGTCTGCGTTGTTATGCTTCTCTGTAAAACTGGAGTTCAGTCAAAGTTCTACTGCTCATAACCCTCATGGGTACCGAGTCCCATTAGCCCATCTCCACCTGTACTCACTGGCCAACACTGGCTGCTGGTCTGGAAAGACCTCAGGTTTACTCTTATTTTCAAACCTATCCATGCTTGGCACCCACCTCCCACCACCATCCCCCCCGTCCCCCGACCCCAGCACATTTCTGCAACTCCCTCCAGCCCTACAAATGTCAGAGATCTCTGCAATCTTCTAATTCTGACCTCTTGCGCGTGCCAGATTTACACTGCTCCACCATTGACAGCCATGACTTCAGCTGCCAAGAGACTAAGCTCTGGAATTTGCTCCAAAAACCTCTCTCCTCCCTTAGGACACTCACTTGTAACTTAACCCCGTAACCAGCCTTTAGGTCGCCTGTCCCAATATCTATTTATGTGACTTAGTATCACATTTTGTTTGGTAAGTACAGCATAGTTAGGGGGATAGGCACTGATCTCTGCAGCCAAGAGCCCGAAGGCTGTGTTGTCTGCTCAGTTCCAGAGTTGCGAACATCTCCTTGGTGTTGGGGAGGAACTTGGAGTGGGAGGGGTGGTGGTCAATGTTGGTACCACAGTGAGGTCTAAGAAAGACGTTCTGCTAAGGGAGTATGAAGACCTAGGGGCTAAAATAAAAGGCAGAACCACAGGCGTATAAGTCTCTGGATAACGACTTGAGCCGGGAGCAAATTGGCACAGGAGAAATAAGATCCGGAAGTGGAATGCACGGCTCAAAGATTGGTGTGGGAGAAGTGGGTTTCAATTCATGGGGCACTGGCGCCTGCACTGGGGAAAGAGGGAGCTGCACCCTCGGGGCGGCCTTCATCTCAACGGCTATGGGACCAGTGTCCTGGCGAATCCTATAACTAGGTCTGTAGAGTGAGCTTTAAACTAAATAAGTGGGGGAGATGGTTCATGTGAGGGGAGATTTGGAAAGTTAAAGAGAAAAGACAAGGCAAGAGAGCAGGGCAGCAACATGAGCCATGGCAACCAGATTGTGGCAGGAAAGCACAGAGTCTAGAAACGTAAGACTGTACCAGCAAGTTAGGCCAGAGTAGGGAAACATGGGGAAAAGACAGAATTAAAGGCTCTTTATCTGAATGCAGGTGACATTGGTAACAAGATTGATGAACTGGTAGCACAAATCGGAATAAATGAGTGTGATATGATAGCCAGCATGGAGACTTGGTTTCAAAGTGACCACAGCTGGAAACTGAATATTCAAGGGAATGTGACATTTCAGAAGGACAGGAAGCAAGGGGAAGGAGGTGGGGTAGCTCTGTTAATAAAGGATGAGATCAGTGCAATAGTGAGAAATGATCTTGGTTCGAATGATCAAAATGTTGAATCAGTTTGGGTGAAGATAAGAAATAGCAAAGGAAAGAAGTCACTGGTGGGTGTAGTTCATAGGCTCCCTGACAGTAGCTACACTATAGGACAGAGTATAAATCAGGACATAATAGGGGCATGTAAGAAATATACTGCAATAATGGTGGGTGACTTTAATCTTCATGTAGATTTGATGAATCAAATTGGCACAGATAGTCTGGAGGATGAATTCAAAGCCTGTATTCAGAACAGTTTCTTAGAATAATGTGTTCTGGGATCAAGCAGGGAGTAGGCAATTTTAGACAAGTATCATAAAAGTTGATTCCCACCACAAATTACTTACGGGCATATTGAACTTTTTAAGGAAGACGTGTGTGTTTTTAAAGAAATACAAGCAAGGACACTGATCAAAAGGCAGCTGATCAAGTGAAGTGACCATTTCTGGAAAATCCCTATGTGGATTATACTGTCCTGAGAGAACATAGATTGTCACACTTGAAAAGGTGTCATGACCTTCTTCAAGCAGGGACATTTAAAAGGCAGATAGGAAAAATGCAAAAGACTGAAATTTAAGGTTGCATACACAAAAGACTGATCTGCACATCTCAGCAGTCACCCCAAAATCCATCTCCTGTTGATTCATATCTTAGAATGTGTAAAATAGCTGGAGATCAAAGAAAACAGACTCTGGGGGCAAGACATGGTTTTTCTCCCTTACAGGAATAGACAGGGGAAAATGGATTAAAAAAAAAACTAGCTGCAGAGCAGTGCAGTGTGTGCTGGTGTGCTGTGAGATTGACAGCAGAAGAAGACTAACTAGTCAGCTCTGCAGTTGCAGGCAAGTCTCTCTCTCTCTCTCTCTCTCTCTATTGCTGAAAGCAAGCCTCAACAAAGCCACAAACAAAAAGGAAAAAAAGCAAGGAAAAGTTAAGGACGCTGTCAAATCGAAAGGAAAGACTTAAGACGCTACAAAGATCAGCGGTAGGCCAAAAGATTGGGAAAATTTTAGAAACCAGCTACAGATGACTTAAAAAAATTTAAAGAGGGAGAAATTAGAATATGAGAGAAAAATAGCGAGAGATATAAAAGCAGACAGTAAAAGCTTCCAGAAGTATACAAAAAGAAAAAGCCCAGCTAAAGTAAGTGTTAGTCCCTTAGACGATGTCTGGAGAATTAATATCAGGAAAGAAGGAAATGGAAGAGACTTTGGAAAATATTTTGGATGTCTTCACAATAAAAGACACAAAAAGCATCCCCCGATTGTGGAAGAAAATCAAAAGGCAAAAGGAAGGGAGAAACTCAAAACAATCACCATCACTAGAGAAAAAGTCGGAGGAAAACGATTGGAGCTAAAGACTGACAAGTCCCCTGGACATGATAGCCTGCATCCTCAGGTCTTAAAAAATGTGGCTGCAGAGATAATGGACGCATTGCTTGTCATCCTTCAAAATTCCTGGGATTCTGGAAAAGTCCCAGAGGATTTGAAAGCTGCAAATGTAACACCTCTAGCCAGGAAAGGAGGGAGATGGAGAGCAGGAGACAGATACAGGCCAGTTAGCCTAACGTCTGTCATTGAGAAAATGCTAGACTCCATTACTAAGGAGGTAGTGGTAGGATAGTTTGAAAATCATAGTGTAATCGGGCAGAGTCAGCATGGTTTTGTGAAAGGGAAATTGTGTTTGACAAATAGAAACATAGAAAATAGGAGCTGGAGTAGATCATTCAGCCCTTCGATCATGCTCCGCCATTCAATATGATCATAGCTGATCCTCTATCTCACTGCCATACTCCTGCTCTCCCTCCATACCCCTTGATGCCTTTAGAGTCTAGAAAAGTATCTATTTCCTTCTTAAATATATTCAGTGACTTGGCCTCCACAGCCTTCTGTGGTAGAGAATTCCATAGGTTCACCACCCTCTCAAGGTTCTCCTAAGAGTTCTTTGGGGATGTAACAAGCAGGGTGGATAATGGAGAATCACTTGATGTGATGTCAATTGGCACCCCATCCACCACCTTAAACATTCATTCCCTCCACCATCGACGCACAGTGGCAGCAGTGTGTACCCTCTACAAGATGCACTGAAAGAACTCACCAAGGCTCCTCTGACAGCACCTTCTAAACTCCCGGCCTGTACCAGCTAGAAGGACAAGGACAGCAGACACATGGGGACAATGCCACCTGGAATCTCCCCTCCAAGTCACTCACCATCGCTGTACTTTCACTGTCGCTGGGTTAAAATCCTGCAACTCCCTCCCTAGCAGCACTGTGGGTGCACCTACAGCACACGGACTGCAGCGGTGCAAGAAGGCAGCTCACCACTACCTTCTCAAGGGTAATTAGGAATGGGTAATAAATGCTGGCCCAGCCAGCGACGCCCACGTTCCATGAACGAATAAAAATTAAAGCATTTGGATTTCCAAAAGGCATTTGATAAGGTGCTACATAAAAGGTTGCTACATAATATAAGAATTCATGGTGTTGGGGGTGATATATCACACTGATAGAGGATTGCCTAACTAACAGGAACAGAGAGTCAGGATAAATGGGTCATTTTCAGGTTGGCGAACTATAACTAGTGGAGTGTCACAGGGATCAGAGCTGGGGCTTCAGCTATTTACAGCCTAAATTAAAGACTTGGATGAAAGGAACAAATGCGTTGTAGCCAAACTTGCTGACAATACAAAGATAGGTAGGAAAGCAAGTTTTGAAGAGGACACAAGTGTCTGCAAAGGGATGTTGATAGGTTGAGTGAATGGGTAAAAATTTGGCAGATGGATAATAATGTGGGAAAATGTGAGGTTGTCAACTATGGCAGGAAGAATAGAAAATCAGAATATTATTTAAATAGAGAGAGACTGAAGAATATTGTGATACAGAGGGATCTGGATGTTCTTGTACATGAACCACAAAATGTTAACATGGAGGTACAGCAAATAATTAGGAAGGCAAATGGAATGTTGGCCTTTATTGCAAGGGGGATGGAGTATTAAAGTAGGGAAGTCTTGCTATAACTTTAGAGGGAATTGGTGAGACTGAACCTAGAATATTGTGTACAGTTTTGGTTTCCTTACTTGCATTGAAAACAGTTCAGAAAAGGTAGACTAGACCGATTCCTTGGGTGAAGATGTTGTCCTTTTGAGGAAAGGTTGAGCAGGTTGGAATATATTCACTGGAGTTCAGAAGAATAAGAGGTGATCTTATTGGTAAATAAAAGATTCTGTGGGGTCTTAACAGGGTAGATGTTGAGAGGATGTTTCCCCTTTTGTAGAAACTAGGGGGAACAGCTTAAAAATAAGGGCTCCTCCATTTAAGATGGAGATGAGGAGGAATTTCTTCTCTCAGGGGATTGTTGGTGTTTGGAATTCTCTTCTCCAGGGATCGGTGGAAGCTGGGTCATTGAATATATTCAAGGCTGCGTTTTTGATCTACAAAGAAGTCAAGGCTTATGGAGGAAGCAGGCAGGAAAATGGAGTTAAGGCCACACTCAAAGCAGCTACGATCTTATTGAATGGCAGAGAAGGCCCAATGGCCCAATTCTGCTCCTATTTCTTACGTCCTTATGATTTATGATCTAAGACTTCTGTGAAGTGCCTTGGCATGTTATATTACCTTAAGGCACTATATAAATGCGAATTTATGTTACTGTTACAAAGGCAGTTCATAACCATAATCCAATGTCTTCTGCTTCTATAATTTTATCAGCAACTTATACTTATATAGTGTTGTTAACTTAATAAAACACACTTCACAGGAACATTTGAAAACAAAGCATGACAACGAGCCACATAAGGAGATATTAGGTCAGATGACCAAAAGCTTGGTCAAAGAAGCAGGTTTTAATGAGCGTCTGAAAGAAAGAAAGCGAGATAGAGCGAGATGGAGAGGTGTAGGGAAGGAATTCCAGAGCTCGGGGCCTAGACAACTGAAGGCACGGCCACCAGTGCTGGAGCAATTATAATTGGAGAGAGACAAGAGGCCACGATTAGAGGAGCGCAGATATCCCCGAGGTGGTGGAAATAGGCGGTCTTAGTGATGGTGTGAAAATGAGGGCAGGAGCTCATCTTGGGATCAATCGTGCCACCAAGGTTGCAAAGAGACTGACCCAATCTCAGACTATTGCCAGGGGGAAGGCTAGTGTTGGTCGCTAGGGAACAGAGTTTGGAGCAGGGACCGAAAACAATGGCTTCAGGCTTCCTAAAATTTATTTGGAGGGAATTTCTACTCATGCAGTACTGTGAGGTATGCAATCTGATAATTTAGGAACTGTTCAAGAGAAGAGGGAGGTGGTGAGAGAGCCCTGCAAATGAAACAATCCCATTCTGTTCATAGAAAATGTTGCGAAAACTCAGCAGGCCTGACGGCATCTGTGGAGAGAAAAACAGTTAACGTTTCACGTCCGTATGACTCTCCTTCAGAGCTAAAGAGAAGTGGAAATGTGATGAAATTTATACTGTTTAAGAGCGGCTGGAGCTGGTGAAGCTGGATAGAAGGCCAGCGATAGGTGGGGGCAAAGGAGAGATTGTCAAAGATGTCACGAACAAAAGGACAAAGAGGGTGTTAAAGGGAGTGCTAAGGGCTAAAGGAGGTGCTAATAGTGGCAAAGGTAAGAAAGCAGAATGTGTTATTAGCAGAACAGGGTTAGGCACTCTGAAAAGCACAACATGAACAAGTAATAGATGGCCCTTGTGGGGGTGGGGTTGGGGGGGGAGGGGGCGGTGGGGGGGAAGAAAGGATCGAAAATAAGATAAAAAGGGGTGATAAGAAAGAGGGATAAAACAACGAATAAATGTTAACTCCATTTCTCTCTTCCACAGATGCCGTCCGGCCTGCTGAGTTTTTCCAGCATTTTCTGTTTCTCTATCAGAATTCCAGCATCTGCAGTCTTTTGCTTTTACCCCAGTCTGTTCACGCTGGGCAGCTCGTTCACATCTCTCAGTGATGGGCACAGGAGAGTGCAGTCAGAACGAGTCGAGCTCAGTTCCCGGGTGATGCACTCTGGAGGGAGGTATGGGGCCTCAACTTGCTACAACATTCACCCCTCAAACAACATCGCTAAAAACTGATGATCTGGTCATTAACACCTCGCTGCTTGTGGGAGCTTGCCGCGCGCAAACTGACTGCTGCGTTTCCTGCATTGAAACCACGCTTCAAAAGTGCTTCATTGGATGTAAAGCGCTTTGGGGGCATTCCGAGGGCATGAAGGATGCTGTCGGAATGTAAATCCCTTCAGATAGTTTCGTGATGATGCCGAGCGCGTTCGCGCCTTTGGCCCAGAATGGGGGAGACTGGCAAAGCTGGAATGAAATAATAATCTGCCAACCCTGGCGCAATTTTGGTGTCTTTGATCAGTTAGGTTGGCTGGTTATTTAATGCAGACCTGTGGTTGATGCACAGGGACGGCAGGTTGAGCTATGAGCTGCAGTGGAAAAGATCTTGGTGATTTGCCCTCTGTGTACCGAAGAGAGAGGTATTTCCCCTGGCCTGCAGCCATGGTGAGGTGAGCAAGTGTATGTGAGGTTAGGTGATAAACAGTTGTGGTTAAAGGAACCTGACCAAGATTATAAATTCGACTGGACTCAGTTAGTGCGACAATGTACTGCTGAGATGTTGTGGTCAGGAGCTGAATGCAAGATTAATTCCAGCTTAATATCATGTCAAACATGACACCTTTAGTCCTTTCCCCCAGTGTATCTCCATTTCTCCTCAGCCCTAACCTAACCTCCCTGGAAGAAACCATTCTCTTGGCGATGACAGTTCTAATCAAACTTTCCAGCACCCAGGTCCGTGTCCTTGCAGGTTACAGCACCTCAGGTGCAAATCCAGGTCTCATTTAAATGAGTTGAGGGTTTCAGCCTCAACCACCAACTTAGACAGTGAATTCCAGACACCCACTGTCCTCTGGGTGAAGAAGTTTTTCCTCATGTCCCCTCCAATCCTTCTACCAATCACCTTAAGTCTATGCCCCCTGGTAATTCACCCTCAGCTAGGGGAAACATGTCTTTCCTGTCTACCCTATCTAGGCCCCTCATAATTAGGTCACCCCTCAGCCTCCTCTGTTCTAAGGAAAACAACCATAGCCCGTCCAATCTTTCCTTATAGCTGCAATTTTCAAGCCCTGGCAACATTCTTGTAACTCTCCTCTGTACTCTCGCCACAGCAATTATATACCGTCCTGTAATGTGGTGACCAGAACTGTACACAAAATTCCAGCTGTGACCTAACCAGCATTTTATACAGTTCCATCATTACATCCCTGCTTTTGTATTCAATACCTCGCCCAATAAAGGAAAGCATTCCATGTGCTTTCTTGACCACCTTGTCCACCTGTCCTGCCACCTTCAAGGACCTGTGGACATGCACTCCAAGGTCTCTCACTTCCTCAACCCCTCTCAATATCCTCCTGTTTATCGCGTATTCCCTTGCTTTGTTTGCCCTCCCCCAAATGCATTACCTCACACTTTTCTGGATTGAATTCTATTTGCCACTTCTCTGCCCACTCAACCAAACCATTGATATCATTCTGGAGTCAACAGCTATTCTCTTCACTGTCAACTGCACGACCAAATGTTTGTCTCATCTGCAAATTTCAATCATGCCTCCTACATTTAAGTCTAAATCATTATCATGTACAACAAACATCAAGGGCCCCAAACACTGAGAGCTGTGGAATGCCACTGGAAACTGTTTTCCATTTGCAAAAACCTCCATTAACCATTACTCTTTATAATATTCAGAAATATTCAGTCCTTGTCAAATATTCAGCCAGAAATATTCAGCCCGTCAAACACCCACAGGGGTGCGATAATCAGTTCCAATCTTGAAGTATTTAGCTTGTGCACCTATCAGTGTGTATGGAAACTGTAAAGCATGCCACACAGAGCTATACATTGCAAGAACAGGCGAGTTAGTGATGAAAGGCCTTGTGATCATTTTTGTGCTGTCACTGGTATAGACAGGCCGGGTCAGACTGATAAACTGTAAGTCCCCCTGAGGGTTAGGACTGGCAAAACAGATAATTCAGAGAGGAGGAGATCAGATAGTGTGTGAGATCGGACATTTATCAGTAGCATTTCTTGTTCTGAGTAGAGGTGGTGGTGTAGTGGTATTGTTACTGGACCGGGAAACCCGGGGTAATGCTCGGGTTCGAATCCCACTCACAGCAGACGATGGAATTTTAAAGCAATAAAAATCTGAAATTAAAAAATCTGATTATGACCATGGAACCATTGTCATCAAAACCCACCTGGGTCACAAATGTCCCTTTAGGGAAGGAAATCTGCCGTCCTTACCTGGTCTGGCCTACATGTGACTCCAGACCCACAGCAATGTGGTTGACTCTTAAATGCCCTCTGAACAAGGGCAATTAGGGATGGGCAATAACTGCTGGCTGAGCCAGCAACATCTGCATCACATGAATGAATAAAAAAAAGAGGGTCCAAAATTGATTGATCAGAAGTTATTCTAAAATATATCCACAGGGGTCAATAAGCCTTTCTCGAACACAAAGCTGTGTGCACGCTTGGGCAAGAGTAGTCCGTTCTTTACAAGTAAGACTGCAATCAAACAGGTCAGAGTGTGGCTCTGTGAAAATAGGGCCCTCGACTAACATCTTTCACAGAGGAAGGACCATATTAGGCATGAACTGAAGTTTCTCAACTCGCACCTTGCATTGCTGCAATCTTCCTTCAGAGGTTCAAAGGTTACTGTGCTGCTCAGAAACACCACACCAAAGCAGCTCTGTACACTCCTCCAATCTATTTCCCATCAGAAACCACGAGCAGCAGTAAAAGTTACACGCTTTACACAGCAGCCTAGCTACATCCTGGCAGAGCTTTCAACCCAGAAACAGACCCGTTAGGCTCTCCAGTATCAGCTCAAAAGCAACACATTTTAGATTCCGTGGTTAAAAAAAAACAAATGACTGCCATAACATCTGTGTCAGCTCCAGCGAAGGGGCTTTACTGTAAACCCACTCGATTCGGATAACGGGGACTGCTGCTTGATTCAAAAACCCTTCAGTCATTGGAAGCTCAACAAGGAAATGTGTGGTAACACTTCTCCCAGGTTTCACATTTCTGATCTGCACAGAGAACTCCTAGCCTGAACAGGGGACCAGCAGCATCTTTAGAATGCAAGATTGCAGATGCTGGAAATCTGAACTTCAAAGAGAAAATGCAGGAAACGCTCAGCAGGTCTGGCAGCATCTGTGGAGAGAGAAAAACAGAGTTAACGTTTCAGATCAGTGATAAGATTCTGAAACACGCGTTAACTCTGCTTTTCTTGCCACAGACGCTGCCAAACCTGCTGAGTACTTCCAGCATTTTCTGTTTTGATGCCTGTAGAATACCCTGGCGCACTGCCACTTGGAGTACTGTGCACAGGTTTTGCCTCTACAATATAAAGGTACCAGAGAAAAGTCGCAGCATTACGCTTGTCAAATTATATTATCAAGGTTTGTTAATTACGTTGTTAAGGTTCAGAGAAACAGATGATCAGTATTGATTGTCTTTGAGCACATATAAATAGGGGATAACTGGGGCACTAGGTTGAGAGCTGGGAGGAGAGCTGTGAGACTGAACAAGGCAATAAACTCTCTCAATGAAGAAAAGTTCTGTTTCACCAACTGGCTTGAATCCTGTTAACAGCCCCCAACTCCACCACCCAGCCCCCCACCACCCCACCCCACCTGCTCTCCCCCATCATGTTTGAAGAATGAGTTATGAGATTTTTAAAATTTAAATTACCTTAAGGAAATGATGATTCTGGCAAAACCACATTGATGGCCTGTTCCTAGATATCCTGATAACACAGAATCACAGAACCACAGACTGGTTACAGTGCAGAAGGAGGCCATTTGGCTGATCATATCTGTTGTGGCTCTCTCAAGGAGTAACTTACCTAGTGCCACCCTTCTCACCGTAGCCCTGCACATTCTTCCTTTCCAGAAAATAATCCAACTCCCCTCTTGAATGTCGCGATTGACCCTGCCTCCACCACACTCTCAGGTAGTGCATTCCAGACCCCAACCACTTGCTATATGGGAAAGTTTACCCTCATGTCTCCAATAAGGAGAAGGTTTGGTCTCTCATGGGATATCAAGAGACAACGAAGAGAATAGCCCTGAAGTGGTAGCGAAGCTGGAGAGGGCAGGGTAACAAACTCCCTTCCCTGTAGGATATTGTTGAACCAGTTGGGTTTTTAATTACAGCACTCACAATCACTTATTCTGGTTCCAGTGCACAAGATCTCCAGATGCATTGAGTTCAATTTCCAAACTGGCCTTGTGTTAAACCCACTATGTCCTGGTTGCTAGTCCAATACAAAAGCTCCTACACCACTGTATATCCGTGACTTGATAAACCAGTACCCTACAGCCTCAGAAACAGACATCCCAGAGAGCACTTTAATTCAGAGCTTATATGAGATAATTAGACGAAACACACAACTATCTTTTGACACACCAAGGTAGCAAAGTATAAGTTAACCTTTATGCAGAGAAGCTCCATGAGATTTTTAAATTCATTCTCAGGATGTCACTGGCTGGGCCAGCATTTATTGCCCATCCCTAGTTGCCCTTGAGAAGATGGTGGTGAGCTGCCATTGCGGTTTGCTGAGTGAAGTTGCTTCCACAGTGCTGTTTGGTAGAGAGTTCTCGGGAGGTGCAGGGGTGGGGGCGGGGTTGGAAGCCGAGTGTCACCGGGTGAGGCCAGCATTTGTTGCCCATCCCTAATTGCCCTTGAACTGAGTGTCTTGCTAGGGCCATTTGAGGACAGTTAGAAGTCAACCACATCACTGTGGGTCTGGAGTCACATATCAGCCAGATTGGGTAAAGATGGCAGCTTTCCTTCCCTAAAGAACATTAGGTGAACCAGGTGGGCTTTTCTCACAGTCCGGGAGTTTCATGATCATCATTACAGCGGACATTGTATTCCAGATGTATCAATTAATTGAATTTATATTGCTCCTGCTGCCTGGTAGGATTTGAACTCGTGCTGCTGGAGCATTAGTCTAGACCAGAAGAAGGAGGAATGGTCAATATATGCCCATGGCAACAGGACTTGAAGGGGAACTTGGAGGAGATACTGTGAGCATGTGCCTGCCGTCCCCCTCCTTCCTGGTTAGAGGCCGGGAGTTACCAGGAAGCACTTTAGTAATGGATAACTGGTTCAGGTTGCAAGGCTAAAGGAGCGAGACCTTGATGCAGGGCCTATTAATGAAGCAGTTAGATGCTGTGAAGGGAAGATGGTAGGATTGGTATTCTGGAAGGGAGAGATTAAAGAGGCTCCGAGCCAGCTTTGTAATGAGGAGAGATTAGAGAGACTTCTCAAAAGCTCAGAAATATTAAATGATACAGATCAGACAAAGCCACATTATTGATATGTTATTATATAATTTGAAAGAACTATACTGTACTGTGGCAAATTACAGAAGAACTGGGAGGGTGTCATTATTGCAAAGTCTCGGTCATATTTTTGTTGCAGAAAATAAGAAGGCATTCAAGTCACAAAACATGAGCCAAGTTAAACCCTGAGTCCTCGCCTACTTGCATTGATGTTGTTCATCAAGGGGAGATGTGAGACAGTACCATTAGATCTGTGCCGGTTAATTTAGCTCTACTCACCCAGCCATAACGTCAGTAACCTTATTAAAGTCTACTGGCACATTTTAGAAGATTTTTGTCGACTCCCCTCATTTTCTCCCATGGGGGTATTGACTTTGTTGTGTTACAGTTTCTACCACTCATGCCCTACCCAAGAAGCCACATGCAAGCCCAGACAGTGTGTTCTGGCAGCATATTTGATTGACTGAGATATCATAGGTATTTATGACCCTCTCCTCACCTCTAGTCCATACCTGGGGAGGGATTGCTGGGCTGTGGAGGCTGGATTCCTCCCTGATATAGTGCCCAATTGTTCTGTGTTTGATTATGTGAGTCTCTTTACTATTGATTCTCGTTGTGCTTGATTGGTTAAACTTGGGTGTGGACTCAGAGAAAAATAAACAAGCGTAGGCGGAGCTGGAAACCAGAGCCAAAACATGGAGCAGATATTTTAAAGTACTGTGAATAAAACCAGTTACACACTAGAAAGTAATGTTATCTCTTTACATCTCAGTGGACTATGGGCACTGGGGCAAGATGGATCAGTTGCTTGCTTTAAAATATTGGCCAAAGGCACCAAGTAAATTGGGCATCAACAGATGCCAAGGCACCATGAAACCATGTAGTTGGTGGCTGCATGGCATCACTGTGACTAAACAGTTTTCGAGAGAACCCACAAAAGATGGAAATCGCCCAAGTATGATTCATTTCTGTTAGGAGAAATGGGGTTAAAGAAACATGAAGTTAAAACAAGAGTGAATATTCCATTTTTCTGTTTCCAATACTATCTCAAATTCGTGCATCGTACCCTGGCCTGTGTCACCTCCATTATTTCAATGATTACCTGGAAGTAATTTCTACTAATTGTGTGTGCACATTGGTTTCCTTCTGACTAGAGCTGTTTCCCCTCACTCTTGTGGCTTTGGTCAAAACCCAGAATGTGATAATACGATCACATTTGGTTTCAGACTTGTAAACGTTCAGTCTGCTGCATCTTAGCCCATTGCTTGGTTTGGATGAGACATTTAACTAAGGCCCCGGCTGCCCTTTCAGCTGGATGTAAAAGATTCCGTGGTCCTATTTCACAGAGGAGCAGGAGAGCTCCTCCTGGTGTCCTGGCCAATATTTCTCCCTCAATGAACATCACTAAAACAGATTATCTGGACATTATCACATTGTTGTTTGTGGGAGCTTGCTGTGCACAAATTGACTTCTGGGCAGGGATTTTTAGGAAGGCAGGGTTTCCCTTCCCACCATTCGAGGATGGAGGACACACCCTCACTGGTATGACCTGCTCCTCAGCCATTTAATGCTCCAACAAGCATTTATTGGCTGGTGACAGGACTTCCGCCCCTCACTCAGGAGGAAGTCCCGCCTCAGGGAGCTGCCAGCCAATCAGATTGGCCAGCAGCTCTCTAGTCCCTGCAGCACCAGGAACTGTAGTGGACAGGACTGGGACTGCAGGTGGTCCCCAGGGCCGAGGTCCCAGGAGCTCAGGACCAGGTAAGCGTGGGCGTGTCTCAGCCTGGTGGGAGGTATGGGCATGGTTGAAGAGGTCAGGAGGGGAGGGAGGTCCTGCAGGGACCAGTCCTTTTTGGGGTAATGGGAGGTGTCCAAATGTTCAAGGGAAGCTGCTGATGGAGACAACCCCCCCTCAGTCCCGCCTGAGGCCCGGGTTTTGTGACCACCACCCCCCCCAACACCCCCTCCCCACCTCCACCCCGACAACCCCCTCACCATGCCCTACCCTACCCCAAGCCCCACTTACTTGTCTTCCAGGGTGCCCAGCCATCAATGTGCCCTTGCCCCCTAGTTGTCCCCTCAGCAGTGGCCACCACCAATTGGGCCAGCAGCTCTTGGTGCCAGGAGAGGTGAAGGGGGGGGGTGGTCACAAAAGGCAGGTGGCTCAGTTGGGCTCTCGATGAATGGCTTGCCTGCCCACCTTTCCCACCATTAGCAAGATGGCACAGAGGTAGGAAGGCAACTGGCATCCCTCCCCCACCGCTGGGGGATGCCTCCCCGTGCCATTCTGCCAGTATTCCTGCCGCCCGAGTCTTTTCTAATGAGCCCAGAAAATTCCGGCCAATAAATTTGGAAAGTGCCACCAGTACCTACTGTTCGCTCAAATGGTCAAACTGATTCAGCCACAATCCATTCACTCAGTCCCACTCAGATGAGTTCTCCAATAACTTGACAAACATATATTCACAAAGGAAAATTGAAATGCGCCTAAAGGATAAAGCTACATTAAAAATTAATCTGACTTCCATGCAGGTTTTAACTCCCCAGCGAAACCAGGCGCTGAGGTTTCAGTTTGTAACACAGCTGCAGGTACCTTGGCAAAATCTCGAACGTCAAATAGATCGAAGGCTTCGAACAGTTCACTCTTCTTCATGTTAAACTTCTCACAGCATGCATTTAAAAACGTTCGGATGTTCTTGAGGCAGAGAAACTGTAAAACAGCAAGGAGCAGATAGACATGGAATCAATGAACCGAAAATCCATCGTCATTTTAAAGCCCTCGGTTGGGATATGTGAATCCTGCCCCAGTTCTCCCTGTCCCTTTTCACGATTTTTTAATCACACTTTTTGAGTTGGTAGGAAGACAACAATCAGAGACGGACAGAAAGAGAGAAAAGATTTTACATTCATATTGTGCCTTTCACAACTTGAGGATGTCCCAATACCCTTTTACAGACGACTGCAAGCAGCAATGAGCTGACTCGATAATCTGTTGGTTAATAACACTCCCACACCTTAATGTTTTACCCTGGTTAGGAGGTGCTGCATAAATGCACGGTGTTTTTGTTGTCACACACTGCCCTGGCCCGAAGATGATTCAAAGGATTGGTCTTTTTTTTTGTGTGTGTGTGGGATACCAAACTTGCCTTTTAACTCCACGTTTTCAGTTTAATGCTCTAGGTCCCACTTAGTACTTCTTAGACTTCTGTGGAGGCTCCTTCTGACAGACTCCTTCTGTCTCAGGACTGAGGGGAATTGCGTTTCTCTGACCATTCCTCGTCATGCAGTCACCTGAAACCAGGGAGCCTGATACTTTTTTTTCCAAATGTTGCCTCCTGGTGGGGTCCTTCACCCACCAGGTGTCACCTCAGGAAGTCATAGGTGCCCATTGTTTTCTACGGCTGGTGAATCCAATATTTCTTTGGCGCAGTGGGCAAGGCTGGTTGGGCGCAGTTGGAACATCAGTGCTTTAGGAGTCAGCGTCAGAACCATTAAATAAAGAACCATTAATTACAAACAAAGAGCCGACACCACTGTAAAGGGAAGGAGGGGAAGGGTAGGAGGATGAGTAATAGCAGGATCAAGGGCTTGAAGAACTGTTAAGCTGAATTACTAAACCAAACCTCAAACAAGTATTAATGAGAAACCGGGTGTTCAGAACAGAGAGAAGGATATGAATGAGCAACTATTAATTGGGGTTTTGAGACCAGCCAAATTGACTGAATAGTCTTTCCCTGCCCCCTAACCTCCTATGTCGATTGAGGAAGGAAGGATAGAGCTTCCGGATCTTTCCGGGGGATGAGAAACACAGTCTTTAGACTGGTCTCCCAGCAGCAATGATGACAACTGGCATTTATAAAGCACATTTAAACATCCTAAAACTGCTTCACATTCAGAGGCTTTGTCAAATAGCCTTTGACATTGAGCCACCTAAGGGGATAAACAGGTTGCCAAAATGATGTTGGCTTCAAGGCAGCCTCTCAAAAGGAGGAGTGAGAGGTCGAGAGGCGGAGAGGCTTCGGAGGGAAATCCAGAGCTTAGGCCCGCGATAGCTGAAGGCACGGCAGCCAGTGGTGCAAAAATTCAATTCAGATATATACAAGAGGCCAGAATTGGAGCGCAGAAATTTCAGAGGGTCGCGAGTTGGAGGAGATTACAGAGGTTGGTCTGGGGTGGGGTGGGGGTGTGATAGTGGGGAATGAGGCCATGGAGGGATTTCAAAACAAAGATGAGAATGTTAAAACTGAGGCCTTGGCAGAACATTCCAGCTCGACTTTCAAGGCAGGCTCAGTACTGTCAGGATCACACATTGTGGCCAGGAATAGTGGGTTTTCTTCCCTTTAGAATTGAACGGTAGGAATATTGGCACTCAGGAGCAATCCTCCATGGCAGATTTACCTGGCCACACTCCACCAGACTGTGATAAAGCAAAAGAGTCACACCATAGAGCATTACATCACAGAATTTGGCTGTTCAACCCGCAGAGGTAAATTTAACCTGACTGCCTGGCGAGATTCAGAGAGAACCGGGTGTGCAATGCTGTTTGACACTCATCCCGATTTTACTCAACGTTCAAGCCAATGCAGAGTCATACTGGGCAAAATGTAAATTGACATCCCAACCAGTCCCATGGGATTTCCCCTCCTGCAGCAAGTTGGGTTAACATTATCCACATGGATTTTCTCAACGTGTATCACTGAGCCTGATTAATGCCACTCTCCTACTTACTCTCAATGATATTCCATACTTATTTGCCTAAGTTACTATCCACTCCCATTTTTTAAATATTTCTGGATTCTTAAAGGGTGTTGTCCTGTCCTTTCTTTGCAACACAGGGGATTCCAAAGCTATAATGAAGGGGAATCTCCCTCCGACTTGTTCCGGTAAACACACCGAGCTTAAATGTTTTATTGGGTGGCAACTGTGTCCAACATTTTAAACCAGGCACCAAAACAATGAGGAAGTGCTGCTCTAACACAACGGTGTAGATCATGATTAATGCAATAAGTTTAAAAATGACAATAGTAAATCATGGCTTGTTCACACCCCTCTTAAATTTCTTATCCTTGTTGACTTCAGTAATGCGAAAGGAGGGAGAAAAAGTGCAAGGGGAGTGGGAGAAGGAAGAACAGAGCGAGAGAGGGAAGAACAGTGTTGGCGGGGGGGGTGGGGTGGGGGGCAGTGGTGGTGAGCGGAGCGAGAGAGGGTAAAATGGAGCAAGAAAGAGGGAAATGGAACGAGAGAGGGGGAACAGAGCAAGAGAGTGAGAATTGGAGCATAAAAGGGAGAAACAGAGAGAGGTGGAGACAGAGCAGGGGAGGGAGATACAGAGAATAACGAACGAAGCGAGTGAATTGCAGGCGCAAATTCAATTTGGAGGATACGAGGCAGTAGCCGTTATTCAAACGTGCCTGCAAACCAGTCAGGACTTTGTACTAAACAAATTAGGCTATAAAATCTACAGGAGGGATAGTAGGTAGAAATTAGGGTAGCCTTATTGATTAAGAATGACATCGCCTCAGTGATAAGAGAGGGTAATAATGAGATACGCCGGCAGTGGAGACTTTATGGCTAGACTTTTATCGGTGGGCCCAGCTTGCCGTCGCGTTAAATGACGCACGGTGACATCGGGCGTGTGTCCCGACATCACCGCGCGTCGTTCCGATCTTTCGTTTGGCGGGCGCGTGCCAGAGGCGGCTCCACACCCACTGAACTGTCGAAGACCTGTTAAGGCCATTGGGAGAGTAATTTACATAATTAACAGGCTGGTGGCGGGGCAGGCAAAGAGCCCAGGCGGCCTTCGTGTTTTTTTTTTAGGAAACCTCATCCACGGGCGGGATCCAAGGTTCTATCAAATAAATAAATATTTTTTACGCAGTTCATAAACACTCCCCAGCTCATGCGACACTGATGCACGAGGGGGGCACGTCCAAATCATTTTAATCTTTCTTCATTTAAAACTTTCAACTTGAACTTAACCTGCCCGAGGCATGGAGCTGCCTCAGGGAGATCACTGCGCTCTTTGGTGGGCAGGCCCCGACTCTCCCTCCTCCCCTCGCCCGCACAGGTAGCGCTGAGCGCTGACCGGCCGCACGTCGCGCTGAGCGGGCCTTAGTTGGCCTGCCCACTTAAAATGGCAGCACTGCGCCCGCTCCCGATGGGCAGAAAGCCCTGTCCTATAGGTAGAATTAAGAAGTAGGAGAGGATGTGAGACTGCAGTGGGAGATGTGTATACGCCCCTGGTGGCATTTGTTGTAGATTGTATAAGTGCAGAAATCAGACAAGCATGAAGCAAAGGCAGAGTGGGGTTTTAACTTTCATTTATATAGGGACAAGCAGGCTCGCATGTCTCAGAAATTTCTGCAGCGTGTCCGAGATATTTTTCTGCACAGTATGTCCTCAAGCCATCAAAGGAAGCCTGCCATATTAGTCTTAGTGACAAACAACCAGCCAGATTCACGACAGCCTAACAGCCCATTATTTATTTAATAGCGATCATAACATGATTGCATTCAACATAATGTTTGAAAAGGAAACAACAACTAAGATTCTTGACTGGGGAATGGGTAACCGTCAAGGCAGTGAGAGGGGCTGTCCTTGGTAAACTGGACAAGGCTGTTAAAGGGCCAAACGTCAGAAGGTCAGTGGAAGACATTCATAAGTGGATTCAATTCAGTGTGATACAGAACCAGTTTACACCCTGAAGGGGAAAGTGTCTTACTGACAACAAATAAATCCATGAACAGTAAAGTAGTAAGAATCACAGGATTGTTACGGTGTAGAAGGAGGCCATTCAGCCCATCGTGTCTGCATCGGCTCGCTGAGCATTTTAGCTTCATGCGAATCTTAAATCTTAAGCATTTTAACTTCATGCGAATCTCCTGCCTTTTCCCCGTAACCCTGCACATTGTTTCTATTTAAATAATCACCCAATGCCCTCATGAATACCTCAAGAGACAGCTTAAAACTAAAAAAGACCCATACAAAAATACAAAAAAATAGCACAGATACTAGCAACTGGAAGGGACTAATTCCTGGGGTGAAGGTATTATCTTATGAAGAAAGGTTGGATAGGCTGGGCCTGTGCCCATTGGAGTTTAGAAGAACGAGAGGTGATCTTATTGAAACATATGAGATCCTGAGGGGACTTGACAGGGTGGATGCTGAGAGAATGTTTCCTCTTGTGGGAGAGACTAGAACTAGGGGGCACAGTTTAAAAATAAGGCGTCTCCCATTTAAGACGGAGATGAGAAGGATTTTTTTTCTCTCAGAGAGTCATGAATCTATTGTTGTATCAATAAGACATGAAAAGAAATCAAAACTGTATGTATCCAACCTTTATCCTCCTTTTACTGTTTTAAATTGGACTTCTGCTGATTGACAAAATGGCCGCTACAGGTCACATGACTCACTTACGATTGGCCATCTGTTCTGGGAGCTTCCAACAGAAATTACCAGAACAGAAGAGTTCCACTCTCATCCTTGTAGAATCTCACACCCCATTGTGGAGCCACATTATAATTATGAAACGAGACAACTAACAGATGCACTGACTCCCCTGCCCCCTGCCCCCGCCCCCTGCCCCCAGCCCCCAGCCCCCAGCCCCCAGCCCCCAGCCCCCAGCCCCCTGCCCCCTGCCCCCGCCCCCAGCCCCCAGCCCCCAGCCAGGACAACAACAAAGACAGAGACTTCAAACTCGTTATACCTGAAGAAGTGTTAACAGCCACCAATTCATTCCGAAGGGAAACAAGGATTTTGGCCAGAAGCATAGAAAATGCTTGCAAGGCGGTGATTAACTCATTAATGGGCCGTGTCACATGGTCTCATTCTTCTAGTCTTTTGGATCATTTTAATATTACTTTTCGAGCCTCACAGCTCAGACTGATGATTTAACAACAAATGGAAAGGACTCTAGCAGCTCCTGTTGAACCAAGCAGCTGGCAACAACCTCTCAACCCCTCGCAGCCTCTTTCATTTTAAGTCTCTGATCATCACCTGACAAACAGCCTAACCCCATTGTACCACATCGCCCTCCGTTTCAAGGATTTTCGTGTTGTTGGCTCCAACCAGGAACTCATCTGGACTGAACTCTGTCATGAAGGAAACACCCTCTGGACTTTGGTTTCTCAGATTCTGGAAATCGCGTGAACCAACATATATTTCTGTGGTTCTTTTACTGTTGTTGCCCATAGTTGTGAATTTTCCTCTCTTTTTTCACTCCTTACTGTGTATGTGTGTTTGTATGTATGAGATTGCGGCACTTCCCCCAAACCACGCTCCCACACTTAGGTTTAAATGCAAATAAACCAACCTTCTGAGTTAATCATAACATGAGTTTGCTGCGAGTTATTATTAAATTGGATCACAAACTGAGGGATTGGGGAAACACATCAGAGACTACTTTAAAAATAACTCAAAAATACCTCTGCTTACAAGCAGATGGGGAGAGGATAAAGGAGTTCAGTTTCTCTCTCTCCTGCCTATAACACTTTGGGGTTCTCTTCCCCAGAGAATGGTGAAGGCTGGCTCATTGAATATTCTTAAGGCAGAGGTACACAGATTCCTGGTTGACAAAGAAGTCAAAGGTTATCAGGAGGAGGTGGAATGTGGAATTGAGGCCACAATCAGATCAGCTGTGATCTGATTCCTGGGGCAGGTAGCTCACCTCCTGACTCCCCAGAGGCTATCCACCATCTACAAGGCACAAGGCAGGAGTGTGATGGAATACTCTCCACTTGCCTGGTTGAGTGCAGCTCCCACAACACTCAAGAAGCTCGGCACCGTCCAGGACAAAGCAGCCCCGCTTGATTGGCACCTCATACTCCACCTTCAACATCCACTCCCTCCGCCACTGACACATGGTGGCAGCAGTGTGTGTACCATCTACAAGGTGCACTGTAGCAACTCACCAAAGTTCCTTCGACAGCACCTTCCAAACCCATGACCATTACCATCTAGAAGGACAAGGGCAAAAAAAGCATGGGAACAACATCACCTGGAAGTTCCCCTCTGAATTGACTGACACCATTCTGAATTGCAAATATATCGGCCGTTCCTTCACTGTCGCTGGGTCAAAATCCTGGAACTCCCTCCCTCACAGCACTGTGGGTGTACCAACACCACATGGACTGCAGCGGCTCAAGAAGGCAGCTCACCACCACCCTCTCAAGGGCAATGAGGGATTGGCTATAAATGCTGGCCCAGCCAGCGTTGCCCACATCCCATGAATGAATAAAAAACATTATTGAATGGTGGAGCAGGCTCAAGGGGCCGAATGGCCTACTCATGCTCCTAACTGGTATGCTTGTATGTTCATATGTTTGTACATTGATTCATAGAACAGATGAAACAGATTGAATTATTTCTAAAAATGGAAAAGTAACTTGGAAGCAATATCAAAATCAACACGAAGATTATAATAATTAGATTAGAAAAAAGGAAGGTCAGGAGTAATGTGGTGTCCGTGGAAACTGATAGTGGTGACATTGTCAATGAAAATAAGGAAGTGGTTGATAGTTTGAACAGTTGGTGTCGGTATTTACAGTAAAGGAAAAGATCAGCGTACTGGAAATCCCAAGGAGATTAATATTGAATAAGGGAAGGGACTCATCAAAATGAAAACACTGAAGTAACTAATGGCACTAAAAAGTAACAGATCCCCAGGAAGGGTTTCCATCCCCGGCTTTTAAAGGAAGTCACTGAGAACATTGCAAGTGCTCTAATTATAATCTTCCAAAGTTCTTGTGATTGTGTGTGTTACTCCATTCTTTAAGAAAGGTAAGAGTAGAAAACTCGGCAATTATAGAACAGTTAACGAAATGTCTGCACTTGGGAAATTTCCAGAATCTATAATGTAGGATAGAGTAAACCAACATCTGGATCATTTGCAGCTGATCAGAGACAACGTGATCATGAATTTGTAAAGGGTAGGTCAAGCCTAATGAACCTGATTGAAATTTTTGAAGAGATTGTTAATGTTATGTTAATTGTATTGTTAAGGTTAAGGATAAACAGGTGGAGGATATTGATTGATTAAGAACCTTGAACATATATGAAAAGGGACTTCCAGTGGCTTAAGGCCTTCTAGGATGACTGACCTACATCAACCATCTTCCTTTGTGCTAGGTATGACTCCAACCAACAGAGTTTTTTTTCCCCTGATTCCCATTGACTCCAGTTTTGCAAGAGCTCCTTGATGCCACACTCGGTCAAATGCAACCTTGATGTCAAGGGCAGTCACTCTCACCTCACCTCGGGAGTTCAGCTCTTCTGTCCATGTTTGGACCAAGGCTGTAGTGAAGTCAGGAGCTGAGTGGCCCTGGTGGACCCCAAACTGGGTGTCAGTGAGCAGGTTATTGCTAAGCAAATGCCACTTGATAGCTCTGTTGAAGACCCCTTCCATTACTTTATGATGATGGAGAGTAGACTGATGGGGCGGTAATTGGCCGGGTTGGATTTGTCCTGCTTGTTGTATACAGGACATACCTGAGTGATTTTCCGGGTAGATGCCAGTGTTGTAGCTGTACTGGAACAGCTTGGCTAGGGGGACGGCAAGTTCTGGAGCACAAGTTTTCAGTACCATTGTTGGAATATTGCCAGGGCCCATAACCTTTGTACTATTCAATGCCTTCAGCCGTTCCTTGACATCACGTGGAGTGAATTGAATTGGCTGTATTGGGTCCTCAACAGTTCACTGTGTTTATTAATGACTTGGATGATGACACAAAGATAAGGTGGCATTATAAACAGTTCTAGTGTAGACAGAAGTGTAAAATATTGATAGATGAAGTGAGTGGGCAAAACCGTGGCAAATGAATTTCAATGCAGGTAAATGTAAGATCACCCATTTTGGACCTGGAAAGGACAGAACAGAATACTTTCTAAATGGTGCAAAATGAGAAATGGTAGAGGTTCAAAGAAACTCAGCATAGGTACAGAAATCATTAAAATGTCATGAACAAGTACAGATAATAATCAAAAGGGCTCATGGAACACTAGCTTTTCTAAATATGAACATACAAACATACCAATTAGGAGCAGGATTAGGCCACTCGGCCCCTCGAGTCTGCTACACCATTCAATGAGATCATGGCTGATCTTATTGTAACCTCAACTCCACATTCCTGTCTACTCCCGATAACCTTTCACCCCCTTGTTTATCAAGAATCTATCTATCTCTGCCTTAAGAATATTGAAAGATTCTGCCTCCACTGTCTTTTGAGGAAGACAGTTCCAAAGACTCTCAATCCCCTAAGAGAAAAAAATTCCTCCTCATCTCTGTCCTAAATGAGTGACCCCTTATTTTTAAACAGTGGCCCCTAGTTCTAGATTCTCTCACAAGAGGAAACATCCTCTCCACATCCACCTGTCAAGACCCCTCAGGATCTTATATGTTTCAATCAAGTTATATCTAGAGGACTAGAATCCAAGGACTTAGAAGTCATGCTTCAGCCTTACAAAGCCCTGGTTAGACCACACCTGGAGTTACTGTGAACAGTTCCGGGCACCACATCTTAGGAGGGATATATTAGCCTTAGAGGGAGTGCAGCAGCAGTTTATCAGAATGAAACCTGAACTCCGAGAGTTAAATCGTGAGAGATTACGAACCAGGGTTGCGTTCTCTGTAATTTAGAAGGTTAAGTGGTGGTTTGCTTGAAGTTTCATGATGTTGAGGGGAATAGATATAATAGATTGGGAAATACAATTTCCGCTGATTGGGGAGCCGGGCCTAGTATAAAAATGAGAGATAGAGCTCTTGGGAGTGGAATTTGAAAACACATCTCACACAATTAGGTGGTAGAAGTTTGGAACCCCCTTCAGAAAGTGGCAACTGATGCTTGATCAACTTGTTGATTTTAAGGGAAAAATCCTCCCCACCCCCCGTTGGGGAGGAAGAGCAGGAGCGGGTGTGCTCCCGATCGACACCCCCAGTCAGGGGTGTGCTGCCATTTTACGTGGGCGGGACAAATTAAGGCCTGCCCAGCACGATGTCCGCCAGGAAGCGCTATGTGCTCCCTGTGCATGTGGGTGGGTGGGGGAGGGGATGCCCTCCGCCAGGAGTGATCTCTTTCATGCATGCGCGTGGAAGAGCACACAGGTCTCCCTGAGGCTAAGTGCTGCCTCAGGGAGATCGGCTCCGTTTTGAAACTTTTAATAAAGACGTTTAAAACTTTTTCCTGCCGTGTCCCCTCATGTGACATTGTCACGTGAGTTAGGACATGTCCGTAGCTTTTATTGCAAACCTTTCGCTAAAATTTGAAAGCCCTCGTGAAGCCTCATCCCGCCGGTGGACGAGGTTTCATGCTTTTTCTGAAGCCTGCCAGGGCTCCCGGCCTGTCCGACAACCTTAAGGCTGGACGGGCAGTTCTGTGAATGAGCCGAATTGGTTTCTTAATGGCCTCAGTTGGCCGTTGACAGGTTGGTGGATGCACAGCCGACTTGGCTGCGAGCCCCCCCCGCCCCCCGACCTGGAAATGTAAATGACGCGAGGCGACTTCGAGAGTTCTACCCGACCTCACCCCGCGTCAGTTTACGCGTTGGCGAGCAAGTCCCACCCCCCCAGCTCGCCGACGGAAAAATTCTGCCCCAAGTCTGAGATTGATAATGTTTAAAGGTATTCCGGGATATATGGGCAAAGGTTGGGTGTAGGGCGTTAGGTCGCAGATCAGCCTTAATCTCATCGGATAGTGGAACAGACTGAAAGGGCTGAATGGCCTCCTCCCCCCTCCTGTTCCTGGACTGAGAAAGCGCTGGGGCAAGGGCACTGGGCAACACAATCGTGTGGCGCAGAGATGGGGAAATCTGGGTGAAACATTTAAAGTGTATAAAACGTAATGTCCAATAACATAACCTGACAATCTGTGTGAGCTCCAGGAGCAAAGGCTAACCCTGGGTGACTGCTTCCGACACCGAGCTGACTGGAAAATGAAACAAATAGTCCTCTCTACTGTAAAACCAACTCGAGCAGATGTACCAGTGACTGGTCTGTACTCAGCACGTAGCCCAAGCGGTGGTTTCCTGATGTTAGTACTATGGCAGCGCCATATCCTGGGGTTCCAGGTCTACCACTGATTCATTTCAGCTCCGGCATCAGACTCTTGTTGTTTGTAGCATGTGTGCCTTAGCTGTGTCAGCTGCTGTTTCCCACAATGCAAAATGCAGTGTTAATGTGGGGAAAACCCACTCCAGCATGTTGCTGTTAATCAGTTCCTTCCATCTATGCAAATCCCAGCTGTGAAAGAGTTTGAAAAGGGTTGCATTGACCAGTCTGTAAGTGCTTGTGAGTAGACTGTAATAGAGTCATACAGCACAGAAACAGGCCCTTCAGCCCATCATGTCCATGCTGGCCATCAAGTACCCATCTACTCTTAATCCCATTTTCCAGTACTTGGCCCATAGCCCTGTATGTTATGGCATTTCAAGTACTCACCTAAATACTTCTTAATGTTGTGAGTGTTCCTGCATCTACCACCCCCTCAGGCAGTGTGTTCCAGATTCCAACCACCCTCTGGTTGAAAACATTTTTCCTCAAGTCCCCTCTAAACCTTCTGCCCCTTACCTTAAATCTATTCCCCCTGGTTATTTACCCCTCCGCTAAGGTGAAAAGTTTCTTCCTA
The DNA here is from genome assembly GCF_017639515.1 of Carcharodon carcharias. NCBI lineage: Eukaryota > Metazoa > Chordata > Chondrichthyes > Lamniformes > Lamnidae > Carcharodon > Carcharodon carcharias. The sequence goes on along the minus strand of NC_054496.1, from coordinate 9,254,734 downwards.
TCTACTCTATCTATGCCCCTCATAATTTTGTATACCTCTATCAGGTCCCTTCTCAGCCTTCTCTGCTCTAAGGAAAACAACTCTAACCTATCCAGTCTCTCTTCATAGCTGAAACACTCCAGCCCAGGCAACATCCTGGTGAATCTCCTCTGCACTCTCTCCAGTGCAATCACATCCTTCCTATAGTGTGGCGACCAGAACTGCACACAGTACTCCAGCTGTGGCCTAACTAGCGTTTTATACAGCTCCAACATAACCTCTCTGCTTTTATATTCTATGCCTCAGCTAATAAAGGCAAGTATCCCATATACCTTCTTAACCACCTTATCTAGCTGTGCTGCTGCCTTCAGGGATCTGTCAAAATGTACACCAAGGACCCCCGATCCCCTGTACTTCCTAGGGTCCTACCTTCATTGTGTATTCCCTTGCCGTGTTAGTCCTCCCAAAATGCATCACCTCACACTTCTTAGGATTAAATTCCATTTGCCATTGCTCTGCCCATCTTACCAGCCCAGGTATATCATCCTGTAATCTAAGGCTTTCCTCCTCACTATTTATAATATCACCAATTTTCATGTCATTTGCGAACTTACTGATAATACCTCCAAATTCACGTCTAAATCATTAATGTACACTACAAACAGCAAGGGTCCCAGCACTGACCCCTGACGTACACCGCTCGTCACAGGCTTCCAATTGCAAAAACAACCTTCGTCCATCACCCTCTGCCTTCTGCCACTAAGCCAATTTTGGATCCAATTTGCCAAATTGCCCTGGATCCCTTGGGCTCTTACCTTCTTGACCATTCTCCCATGTGGGACCTTGTCAAAAGCCTTACTGAAGTCCATGTAGACTACATTATCTGCACCACCCTCATCTACACAACTAGTCACCTCCTCGAAAAATTCAATCAAATTTCTTAGACATGATCTCCCTCTGACAAAGCCAGGCTGACCATCCCTGATTAATCCCTGCCTCACCAAGTGGAGATTAACCCTGTCCCTCAGAATTTTTTCCAATAGTTTCCCTACCACTGATGTTAGACTCATGAGCCTACAGTTCCCTGGTTTATCCTTACTACTTTTCTTGAATAATGGTACCACATTCCCTGTCCTCCAGTCCTCTGGCATCTCTCCTGTGGCCAGGGAGGATTTGAAAATTAGTGTCAGAGCCCCTGCAATCTCCTCCCTTGCCTCACACAGCAGCCTGGGATACATCTCATCTGGGCCTGGGGATTTATCCACTTTTAAGCCTGCTAAAACCATTAATACCTCCTCTCTTTCAATGCTAATTTGTTCAAGTATATCACAGCCCCTCTCCCTGATTTCTACACCTACATTGTCCTTCTCCATAATGAACACAGATGAAAAATAATCACTTAAAACCTCACCTCCAGCTCCACGTACAGATTGCCACTTTAGTTTCCAATGGGCCCTACTCTTTCCCTGGTTCCTTCTTGCTCTTAATATATTTATAAATTGCCTTGGGATCTTGCTTTATCTTGCCCAAGAGTGCTTTTTCATGCCCCCTCTTCACTCTCCTAATTACTTTTTTTAAGTACCCCCCTACACTTTCTATATTCCTCTAGGGCTTCCACTGTTTTCAGCCCTCTGTATCTGCCATAAGCCTCCTTTTTTTCCCCCTTATTCAATCCCTTGACATCCAGATTTCCCTAGATTTGTTGGTCCCAACCTTCACCTTTACGGGAACACGTTGGTCCTGAGCTCTCACTATTTCCTTTTTGACTGACTCCCGCTGGTCTGATGTAGACTTTCCTACAAGTAGCTGCTCCCAGTCCACTTTGATCACATCCTGTCATATCATATTGAAATCTGCCTTCCCCCAATTCAGGACATTTATTCCTGGTCTATCTTTGTCCCTTTCCATAACTATCTTAAATCTTAGAGTTATGGTCACTATCCCCGAAATGCTCCCCCACTGACACTTCTACCACTTGCCCGGCTTCATTCCCTAAAATTAGGTCCAGTCCCGCCCCTTCTCTTGTAGGACTTTCTACGTGCTGGCTCAAAAAGCTCTCTTGATGCATGTTAAGAATTCCGCCCCCTCTAAGCCTTTCACTCTAAGCCTATTCCATAATACTGTGGAAGTTGAAATCCCCTATAATTATTGCCCTATTATTTTTAACTTCTCTGAGATTTGCCTACATATTTGCTCCTCTATCTCCCCCTGACTGTTTGGAGGCCTATAGTACACTGCCAGCAAAGTGATTGCCCCTTTTTTGTTTTTAAGTTTTATCCATATGGCCTCATTTGAGGAACCTTCTAAGATACCATCCCTCCTTACTGCAGTAACTGACTTCTTGATCAATAGTGCAATACCACCCCCTCTTTTACACCTCACCCCCTATCATGCCTGAAGATTCTATACCCTGGAATATTGAGCTGCCAGTCCTGCCCTTCCCTCAACCATGTCTCATCATATTCCCATGTGTTAATCAACACCCTCAATTCATCTGCCTTACTTGAAAGACTCCTTGCGTTAAAATAGATGCAATCCAGCCTTGCATTATTCCCTTGTGCCTTAACAGGTCTATATTTGCTCTGCCTTCCAGACTGACTTAGTTTCTCTTCTACACTTGGCTGTGCATCACCCCCTACTGTACCTCCACTCTATCCCATCCCCCTGCAAAATAGTTTAAACAACCCCCAACGGCACTAGCAAACTTCCCCGCAAGGATGTTGGTCCTGTTCTGGTTCAGGTGCAACCCGTCCAACTTGTACAGGCCCCGCCTTCGCCAGACACCGACCCAGTGATCCAGGAAACTAAAGCCCTCCCTCCTGCACCACCTCTTCAGCCATGCATTCATCCTCTCTATCCTCCTATTCCTACGCTCACCAGCACATGGTGTAGGGAGTAATCCAGAGATTACAACCTTTGAGGTCCTGCTTTTTAATTTGCTACCTAGCTCCCTAAATTCTTATTGCAGGACCTCATCTCTCTTTCTACCAATGTTGTTGGTACAAATGTAAACCATGACCTCTGACTGTTTGCCCTCCCCCTTCAGAATGCCCTGCAGCCATTCAGTGACATCCTTGACCCTGACACCAGGGAAGCAACACACCATCTTAGAGTCAAGTCTATGGCCACAGAAGCGCCTGTCTGCACCCCTCACTATTGAGTCTCCTACCACTATTGCTCTTGCACTCTTACTCCTCCCCCCTTGTGCAGCTGAACCACCCACAGAGCCGTGAACTTGGCTCTGTCTGCACCCTCCAGAGAAACCTTCACCCTCACCGTTTTCCAACATAGAAACATGGTTCTTGAGTGAGGTGCACTCTGGGGCTTTCCTGACTGCCTGCCTGCCCCCCTTCTTCTAACTGGTGGTCACCCATTCTCTCTCTGACTGCACTTCCTTAAGCTGCAGAATGACCACATCTAAAAACATGCTATCTATGTAACCCTCAGCCTCGCGGATGCACCACTGTGTCTCCAGCTGACGCTCAAGCTCTGAAACCCGTTGCTGAAGCTGGTCAAGCGGTGGCTCTTCCTGCACATGTGGTCACCCAGACTGTAAGGAATGTCTAAGGATTCCCATATGCTGCAGGCCGTACAACACACGGGACTGAGCTCCCTTGCCGTACTTTTTGTTTGTTTTTAAGTAAAAGACTATTTCCTTAAATTTAAGCCCTGCTCTGCTCAATGAGGTCTCGCTCTTTATAGCTCCGCTCTGCTCACTGAAGTCTCGCATTATATTACTGTTCATTGTACATATTATAAATGACTGCCAGTTCATCTGTTTATTCATTGAAGGATCAATGTTGGCCATGACACTGAATTTCTTTGAAACAGTGCCGTGGGATCCACTTGAAAGGGAAGACTGTACCTTTAAAGCCTCTTCTGAAAGGCGGCTCTGACCAATGTAGCACCTCCCCCAGTCCTGCGAAAGGAGGGTCGACCAAGATTTTGTGGCCAAGTCTCCAGAATGGGATTTGGCTCCATGACCTTCAGAATCAGAGGCTGAGAGAGCTACCCACTGAGGCACAACAGTGACTACGCTTCAAAAGTATTTCATTGGCTGTAAATCACTTTGGGATGTCCTGAGGTTGTGAAAGATGCTCTATAAATGCAAGCCTCCTTTTCTTTCTTTATATATGAGCAGTAAAATGTCCATCGTTGCATAACTGGAGAGTTATCAAGCAAAGTTTGACACCGAGTCCCAGGGCAGGTAACTAAAATCTCGATCAAAGGAGTAGATTTCAAGAAGCATCTTGAAAGGAGGAGAGGGAGGTGGTAAGGGAGGAGGAGAGGTTTAAGGAGGGAGTTTCAGAACTTAGGGGTCACTCATTTGAAGACACTGGTGGAAGGAAAACGTCAGGAACGCACAGGCAATGGGTCAGAATTGGAGGAATGCGGAAAGAGTTGTAGGGTTTTAATATGGGAGAAACAGACTGAAAGCAGGTGGGCCTGATCCCTATTGGGCCAGGCTTGGTCAGGATTCCTGACAGAAACACCCAGTCATAATTGATCCTAAATGGGGGTTAAGCACGTGCGCAATTTCAGAGCCTAAGGTGAAGAAACAAAAGTGAAGTTGACATCATTTATAACAACCAAGACATTATCATTTGGAAAATACCACAATGTGGGCATTGAGCCTCATGGGAAGACGGGGTGGGGAAGGGGCTATTCGAATTGATTTTCAAAAGGCCAACAAGGAACGGTCTTTGAGACTTGGGGGAATGGGAGAGCAACAACCCTTTATTCAAACTGTGGCAGCTTCAGCTTCAGTACAGTAATTTGCAACATTCTGTTCAGGAAACTGAAGCTTTGCCACAGCTAAAGGTTGTGGTGTTTTTGGATTGACACAGCCATGCTCTGTGTGAGGGGCCTCTGCCCAACTTTGATGGACCTGCTCATCCCCAGCTCCTTGCTCACTGCAGCAGGAGACCCAAGATTTCCAAGTTCCCTTCTGTTGGATACGAGGGAGCAGGTCTTGGTGCACGGCTCATATCTCTGTGCAAACCAGACCACACTCATGCAATCATCAGACTGTGCCGGAATCGTGCAGAGTTGAGAAGCTGAGAACACGCGGTTACTTTTAACTTTGAGTGAGGTTGTAAAATGAGTGATCGAGAATTAGCCTCTTGCTTCCCTTCCCTGAAAGTTAACAAACAAACTCAGGGAGTGCAGCCCATTTCTTTTTTTTTTCACGGTAAGGCCAGCATTTGCTGCCCATCCCTGATGACCCTTGAACTGAGTGGCTTGCTCGGCCATTTCAGAGGGCAGTTAAGAGTCAGCCATGTTGCTGTGGGCCTGAAGTCACATGTAGGCCCAGACTAGGTAAGGGTGGCAGATTTCCTTCCTGCTGTAGGGTGGCCAAGTTGTACTGTTAATGATAGAGTTGATCTGCAGACAGTACTTGGGTGGAAACTTTTTAAATTTATTTACGATATACTCAGCAGCAACTACACGTGTGCTTTCAACTCCAACTCTACCTCTACACTGACTGCTGAGGTAGCCCACGCTAGTCTCCTATTGGTTACTGCAGATCAGGTGATCTACCTTAACAGGCACATTACACACTAAATAAAACCATAATTACTGCATCCCTCTCCCTTTAACTGGGCTATACATATTATATCTACAAGTACATACTTTTCAAGACAACATAATATTTACACTGGGTAAGGAATTTACAAGTTCAGCCTTTCAGGTGGTTTCCTGGCCATGTGGAACATGGCAGCGCCACAACTTCAGATTCTTTGTCAGGAACCTCCTTTTCTCGAGTTGCCTGAAAATCAGGTGCTTCGGTGGGCACTCGCAGTTCCGTATCCTCGACTCTTACAGGAACATCAGACATGTCAGTCCTGGGTTGAGTATCCTCAACAGGAAATGCAGACCCAGTCATGGTCACTGGTGGAACCAAATCTTGATGATTTGGCTCTCCATTCCTTAAGTGGGCCACATGTTTACGAATAACCCGGCCTTCCACCTCCGCGTGATAAGATAGAGATCCAATCACCGCACTTATTTCACCTGGTAACCACCTTGGTCCTTCCCTGAAATTTTTCACGTATACCGGCTCTCCCACGGTAAATTTCCTCTTGCGACTATGCCAGTCACGTCTAGTTTTCTGGCTTCCCTGACTCCTTTCCACCTTCTCCTCTAAATTTGGCATTATTAAGCTCAATCTCGTTCTGAGACGGTGTTTCAACAATAACCCTGCTGGTGTGGCACCTGTTGTTTTGTGAGGGGTGGTCCTGTAATGAAAAAGAAAGCGTGCTAGCTTGGCTGCCAAGGAATCACCACTTAGATTTTTCATGTCTTGAATGTTTGAACTGTCCTTTCAGCCAGTCTGTTTGAGGAAGGGTGGTCGTGCAGTTTTCACATGAGTGATACAGCTGAGGCTGATAAACCCGTTGAAACTCAGCACTCGTAAATGCCGTGCCATTATCTGAAACGACTACTTCGGGTAGACCGCCAAATGCAAAACTCTGATGTAGTTTCTCAATTGTAGTGGCCAATGTTGGTGACTTCACCTCAAATACGTCCAATCATTTTGATTGGGAATTGACATTGTTTCCAGGAAAAGTCCAATGTAGTCAATGTGTAACCACACCCAGGGTCTACCTGGCCACTCCCATGGGTGTAATGGAGCTGTCACTGGCAACTTTTGCAGTTGCTGACATTGCACACAGTGCTTTACTAGACTCTCTATTTCACCATCCATCCCAGCCCACCATAGATAGTAGCGTGCTATGGTCTTCATTCGGGAAATTCCTGGATGGGCACTGTGCAGTTCAATTAAAAGTGGCTTCCTTCCCTTTGGAGGTACTATCGCTCATGCTCCTCACAATACGATGCCTGGCTGGTTATTTCATGTCTTCTGTTGAAGTGCGGTTTCATTTTGTCAGATACAGTTTCCTGAGACCAATCATGTAGCGCTTGTTTTAGTACCTGAGATAGGACTGGGTCCTGACTTGTCCAGTCTCGGATCTGTTGAGCACACACCGGTGAGGAATCTAAGAAATTTAACAGTAAAACAAGTTCCTGTGGAATTGGGATATGTTCATCATTTTCTTGTAAAGGCAAAAGACTAAGGACATTGGTGTTTGCGATTTGACTGCCAGGCCTATGTATAAAAGTGTATTTCTATGCTGCCAGAATTAAGGCCCATCGTTATATTCTTGCTGAGGCTATGGGTGGTATAGCCTTGTCCTCACTAAACAATCCTAGCAATGGTTTGTGGTCTGAAGCGATTGTAAAATGGCGGCCGTGTGCGTACTGGTGAAAATTCTTGATACCAAAGATGATGGGCAGGCTTCCTTTTTCTATCCCTCTTCCGCTGAGGTGAGCCTTCTTGATACATAACCTATTGGCTGTTTCATGCCGTGGTCCATCTGATGAGAGAGCACTGCTCCCACTCTGTAGGGAGGTGCATCACATGTCAGCGCCAATTCTTCCGTCTGGTCATAATGCAATAATAGGTTGGAGAATTGCAACAATTGCTTCACCTTTATCAAAGATTCTTTCTGGGTCGCTTCCGAAGACCAAGGTTGGGTCTTTTTGAGTAGAGAATGTAGGGGGGCCAGCACTGTAGACAAATTGGCTAAGAACCACCCATAATAGTTGATCATTCCTAGGAATGGTTTGAGCTCTGAGGGATTCTTTGGTGCAGGTGCCCCTCTTCTGGCTCTCACTTCCTCCTCAACCAGGTGGAGGCTCTGTGAATCTACCCGGTGACCCAAATTGATTACCCCCCCCTTGCTTGGAACTTACACTTTTCTGTCTAGCGCAGGCTTTAATCTCGGCCTTCTTTCTGACTTCACCGTTGGCCAGATTTCTCTCGGATGCCGGCTCAACTTGTCTGAGCTCAGTGGCTGAGTCTCTCAAAATTTCATTATCTGGCTGCTTCTTGGAAAATTCTGCAACTTTTGCTTCCAAAGCCACTTGGGCTTTGTTTAGTTGATTGTGCAGCTCTTTGCTAGACAGCTAGCGTCACTGAACTGGCACTGCCTTGGAGTTTATGTGAACTCCTGTCTCCTGGCTGTATCCAGCTATACACAACTCCCAGGGCTCCTTGTGAGCCCACTTTGTGCTTCTCCTGCTGGTGCTTCCATTCTACTGTTCGAGTCGGCCTTCGTTTCTTCATGTTGCTGAATGGTTGTGCATTCTTTCTGCATTTGATCTTGAAGGACGATTCATCTGTTTAATTTCTTGTTTCCCTCCCTCTGAGGGTCTCTTGTTGCCTTCGGTAGAGTTGCCCAGTCTCTGGGATCCCTTCTAATTTTCTGTCCACAGCCATTTTTCTTGCATTTACCACTTTAAAATGTATTGCCGCTTTAAGAGCAGTCGCTGTTCTTCTGGCTCGGGCCAACTCTGCAGCTGTCGGCTTTTCTCTGCTGTTTCCCGTGCTTTTTTGGGGTTTTGGCGGGATCTCCACGATTGCAGGCCTCCCTCTCTTTTAACTTTGTAAAACTTCCATTCCTGTTTGGAGTAAACACAGCAGCGATTTCTTCTCCCTTTCCTGGGCGATTCTGCAGGTCCTTGCTTTTTGTTGTTGTAAATTTAAAACTGCAGCACTGCTTTCTGCTCTGATGGTCCTTTTTTTTTTAAACTTGCAAGCCGCGTGCCAGCTTCTCTAACCTACTGAGCCTGCGGAGCTGCCGCCTATTTAACAACTAAATGCAGATTCTCTTCTTTAAAATTTTGCCCACCCATCTTGTGGTCTTGCAATTTTGGTATTTTTTTTAATGTCAGGAGTGCTCCAGGAGATTTCTCAGCCATTTGGATCAGGGGTCTGTTTTTTCTTTAACTTAAAGAGACAGCGTACCCGGCGAATTTATCTTCCTTTCTTTTTAATTATCTTAAACACCCACAATCGCTGGGCGAGGGACAGCACTGGATCTGATCCCACCCTCGTCACCAGTTTGTTGTAGGGTGGCCGAGCTGCACTATTAATGATAGAGTTGATCTGCAGACCCTTCTTGGATGGAAACTTTAGGTTTATTTACAATAATCTCAGCAGCAACAATATGTATGCTTTCAATTCAATTCCTAACTCTACACTGATTGTTGAGGTAGCCTGTGCTACTCTCCTATTGGTTACTACAGATCATGTGATCTTCCTTAACAAGTATTATTCTTCAAAGGTACATTACACACTAAATAGAACCATAATTATTACACTTCCCTAAAGGGGATTAGTGAACCAGATGGGCTTTTACGACAGTCGATGACAGTTTCATGGTCACTATTAACCGAGAGACTAGTTTTGTATTCCAGATTTATTAATTGAATATAAATTCCACCAGGTAGTGGGATTTGAGCCAATGCAGCACAGCATTAGCCTGGACCTCTGCATGACTATGCTACGAAATCCCTGTCTGCATGGCCACTTCAACATCATCTATCCTACACCCAAGTTATAATTATTCCTCCATTCGTTTTTTTTATTCATTCAAGGGATGTGGGCATCGCTGGCTGGGCCCAGCAGTTATTGCTGATCCTTAATTTGCCCTTGAGAAGGTGGTGGGTGAGCTGCCTTCTTGAGCCGCTGCAGTCCATGCGGTGTAGGTACACCCACTGCGCTGTTAGGGAGGGTGTTCCAGGATTTTGTCCCAACGACAGTGAAGGAACGGCCGATATATTTCCAAATCAGGATAATGAGTGACTTGGAGGGGAACTTGCAGGTGGTGGTGTTCTCATCGCTCTGCTGCCCTTGTCCTTCTGGATGGTAGAGGTTGAGATATAGCAAAAGCCTAAGTAGTTACCATAGGTGCCCCTGATCACTTTGGATTCTAATTCTACACTCTCTTTTTAGGCCATCTGTAAAGGCTTGCATTTATATAGCGTCTTTCACAACCTCATCATGTCCTAAAGTACTTTACAGGCAATGAAGTACTTTTGACGCGTTGTCTCTCTTATAATGTAAGAAATGCAGCAGCCAATTTGCAGAATTCCCACAAACACCAATGTGATAATATCCAGATAATTGGTTTTAATGATGTTAGTTTAATGATACGGTGGTATAGCAGTAATCCAGAGGTCCAGGCTAATGCTCTGGGGACATGGGTTCAAATCCCACCTGAAAAACTCAGACTAGCTGGTGGAATTTAAATTCAATGAATAAAAGTCTGGAATTAAACGCTAGTCTCAGTAATGGTGACCATGAAAATATCATCAATGGAAGTAAAAACCCACTTGGTTCACTAATGCCCTTTAGGGAAGGAAATCTGCCATCCTTACCTGGTCTGGTCTGGGCCTACATATGACTCCAGACCCACAGCAATGTGGCTGACTCTTAACTGCCTCTCTGAAATGGCTTAGCAAGCCACTCAGTTCAAGGGCAATTAGGGATGGGCAACAAATGCTGGCCTCGCCAGTGACGCCTATGTCCCATGAAAGAATTGAGGGATAAATTTTGGCCCAGGACACCAGATAATGGATGGTCCCCTTCAAAATGGTGCAGCTGGATCTTTTACACCTGCACAAGAGGGTGACATTTTACAGCAGATAAGGCCGTTCAGTCCATCACACCTATCTACATTCCCAATTATCTTTTAAAGGAAATGTTTGAGAATATTTATCAGCTTAATTTTGTAAAAAGCAGCTATGGATTCTTCCTCCACCCTTACTTCTGGAAGGACATCTCATTTTCGAACGTATTGCACTCCGAAACACCCTGTCAAGGAGGGCATGATTGGCAGTGCCAGGATGTTAACACTGTTAATATCCACCATCAACAAAATCTAAATTAAGCTGTTTATCACGGACGGGCTTTTCTTTTTAAAGAATGTATCTCCCAAGAATTGAAGCTGACTGCAAATTCCCTCACACAATGACTCTTTACCGTCAAACACACAGCCAGTCAAAGTGCTGACAGGGTGTATGGCTCTTTCACTTGGTATATGAAGTGGAGAATAATGACGGCCTCCTTTGTCTGGAATCAAAACCCGTGTGGTAAATGAATATCTTGCTTGTCAACCTATCAAATGTTAATCTGATAATTGGTTATGCACATAGCTGCTTTTGTTATTAACTAGCTGAAGCAGATTGCCCCTAGACCTGTGCTATGTTTTTACTTGGGCTAAAGTGTTGGCAACATCTCACCTGACACTGGGCTATATTGCATTGACCATACTTGCAGTCCAGAGTGCATTACACAGCAGTGGAGGGATTAAGGATCCTTGTTAATGGCTGCTTTCCAACCACTACTACTAGAACAACTTGCCTTCATCTAGCACCTTTAATGTAGTAAAATGTCCCAAGGTGCCTCACAAGGGCAAAGTTTACCACTGAGCCACTTAAGGAGAGGTGGCCAAAAGCTTGGTCAAAGAGGCAGGTTTTAAGGAGCATCTTGAAGGAGGTGATGGAGCTGGAGAGGTTTAGGGAGAGAATTCCAGAGGTTGGAGCTGAGGAAGCTGAAGGCTCAGCCATCAATGGTGGAGCTATTAAAATCTGGGATGCACGAGAGACCAGAATTGGGGGAGCGCAGAGATCCTGGAGGGTTGTAGGGGTTTGCTGTGTTGGGAATCTGTGCCATTGACCCACAAATGTATTCTACATCTGGATGGCCAGAAAGGGTCTGTCTTATTTGAGTGACAGTGCCTCAGTTGGTAATGCTGCTTCTTCTGAGACGGGGAGTTGGGGGGGTGGAATCTTGTGCCTGTAATCCTGGCTGACACTCTGAGTGCCAGACTGAGGGAGGGCATCATTGTCAGGAGGATCCATCTTTTTGCACGTTTCTTAAAAGTCAAGAGTTGCACCTGAGTCAGGGTCTTAATGTTTAAGGAGTCAGTGTTGATGTAGGATTTCCAACCTTTCATGGTCAGCCAGGAGCCCCCCCACCATTTGAAGGTTAATCTCCAGGACACTACTGCAAACAACATCTGGGAGAAAAACTGGAGGAGAATTTAAAAAAACGGTGTGGCTTTTCATTCTCTTTGAACAATTTTGTTTATTATTTATAAAAAATAGTGAAGGCAAGAATAAACGCTGTTTCCCTGTTGGCCAAAGTCATTCACTTGCTCTTCAACCATGAGAGGTTTCAACACAAACTGAGCGGATCCGATATGCAATCACTCTGATGTTAGCCGTGACAGACTGAAGGATGAATAATTACTTCTTGAACCTTCACAGCATGTACAGACTTCTCCAATGGGGAAATTCCCTAGTGAGTCATTATTCTAGCACATTACGAGCATACTTTAGCCTGAGACTAACACTCTGGGCACCGTGGAAATGGAATTGATCTGAAACATCACTCAATTTGCCGTGGCGCTACTTAAGTTTCAGCTTGGGAGCCTCCTCTCCTCTGAGTGAGAACGTCATGGGTTCGAGTCCCATTGCAGAGTCTTGAGTGCAAATACTCCGCTGCCACCCCCAATGCAGCACTGAGGGAATGCTGCACTGTCAGAGTCTGTCAGACGGGAAGTTGAACTGAGGCCACATCAGCCCTCTCAGGTGGATGTAAAGGATTCCGCAGCACTATTTCATAGAAGAGCAGGGGAGCTATCCCTGATGTCCTGGTCAATATTTATCCCTCAACCATCACTAAAGCACATCACATTTGCTCTTCATGGGGGCTTAATGTGCGCAACTTAGCTGCCACATTTCCTACAGCAGTGACTACGCTTCCAAAGTACTCCATCGGCTGTGCAGCACTTTGAGGCACCTTGGGTTGAAAAGGGTGCTATATAAATGCAAGACTTTCTTCCTTTCGAGTTATTGTTCCTTGTGGCGTCTTGTCAGAAAGTACGGGAACTAAACTTGCTGGCATTGGAGGAAGCTGAGTTTGAAAGGGTTTCGCTGCAACTGGACTAAAACTGTTTTTTTTTTGCAGCCTGTGTAACAGCTGCAGCAAGAACAAGGGGAGCAAAAGTGTAAACGGTTCAAGATGAATAGTTTTCATTCAACTGTGCTGTGGCTTTCAAGATAGTAGTCTCGCCATAAAGCCCCTGCCTCATTCTAATCACAACCGCAGTTTAAGGTGACCAACTCTCCAGGATTGTACAGGTATTAACACTATCCCATAAACAAAATCGGGAATTAAAGTCATAGGGGCATTAAAATGAATTTTTAAAAAATTTTCTTTGTGGAGACTTTCACTTATTAGTTCCAAAAATATTGGAGACTGTGGGGTCGGTGTAGGGAAAGGCTGTTTGACTAAAATTGGCTCTTAACAAGTATATTCTTATTCCAATTGGCTGCGCAGCGAGATGATGGACCAATGGCAGGAGTGTGAGGCTGGGTGGTTAGGGATGGGAGGTCACGTGATTAAGCCAGAATTGGCATCCCTACCCTACTCTTCAGTCCATACCCTTTGGTCATGATCTCAAGCTAACCAATCTGTTGGGGTAGCATCGCATCCGAGACTGATTTCATCCTTGTTTTCCAGCACTCTATGGTCACAGCAGCCTGAAGCCGAAAGGAATTTTTTCCATCTCCCCCTTGCCTCCCACTCACCCTACTGCCACTGTCCTTGCTCAGCTCAACTGCCCACACCCCCCAGCTTGAACTAAATGTCTGATGATGACCATGAAACCATTGCTAATTCCAGACCCACAGCAATGCGGTTGACTCTTAAATGGCCTCTGAACAAGGGATAAGGGATGGGCAATAAATGCTGGCCCAGCCAGCGTCACCCACATCCCATGAACGAGTAGAAAAATATCTGCACGGTCCCGTGGTTAACCAATCCTGGCATCAAACTATTGCGCATGCCCTGCCTCAGTAAAAAAACATTGAAGACAATGCATTGCTTTCCTTCAAAGAGTCGAATTTCAAACACGTGGGCCTCTTCAACATTTGGATTCTGCCCCCATCTCTAGCCCCACTAGTCGTTCAAGCACTTTTGTTTTTCTCCAGAGTTTTCTGGAGTTAACAGGCTTAATGTCCACGTAGTAACTGCATTTCACACTCGCAGGCCTAGAGTCGGGACACTCATTCAATCACCAACTTCTTTTGAAGGTAGTTATCCACTTTGACATGTGTTATCAGGCTGCAAAGGAGCCCTTAACTGCCTGCTTCCCTCCTACCCCAGCGTTCACTCACTATATATCGCAGAAACCTCTAGAATATTCTATAACACGCTGCACATGTTGGCTTTGACTATGAGGAAGCCCTCAAAATGGAGGAAGTAGAACTAAATTATTTGGCCTACATAGCTGCTGGGTTTGAATTCAATAAGCTTGTGCCAGATTTTAAAGGAACGTTGTTCAAAGGAAAGAGTTTATTTCATTGCTGAGGGATTGCAATTATTTCTAAAACCCTGAGCCCTTTGCAATTTTTGCTTCAATATTTCATTTCTTGCGTTCTGTGTCAGCCCTGGCATTCCCTGAGCCAGAAGACTGTGGGTTCAAGCCCCACCCTACAGACCACGCATACACACTGACACTCCCAGTGCAGTTCTGAGGGAATGCTGCACTGTCGCCTTCCAGATGGGACATTAAGCCAAGGCTCCCTCTGCCCTCTCAGCTGGATGTAAAAGATCCCACAGCCCCCATTTTGAAGAAGAGCAGGAGAGCTCTCCACCTGGCGTCCTACTAACATGCGAATTAGGAGCAGGAACCGGCCACTTGGCCCCTCGAGCCTGCTCTGCCATTCAATAAGGACATGGCTGACCAGATTGTCACCTCCGCTCCACACACCTGCCTTCCCCCGATAATCCTTCACCCTCTTGTTAATCCAGAATCTACCCATCTCCGCCTTAAAAATATTCAAAGTCTCTGCTTCCACTGCTTTTTTGGGAAGAGAGTTCCAAAGACTCACAGCCCTCTGAGAGAAAAAATCCTCATAATCTCTGTCTTAAAAGAGTGACCTCTTATTTTTAAACAATATACACACATATATATATATTTATCCTTCAAGCAACATCAATGAAACAGATGAATTGGCCACCATCACATGGGAGCTTGCTCTGCACAAATTGGCTGCCGTGTTTCCTTCATTACAACAGTGACTGCATTTCAAGAAGTACTTAATGGGCTGTAAAATGGACGTGAAAGGCACTATATAAATGCAAAATCTTTCCTTTGAACAGAGCAGTGGACCTGACAATATTTTTGGCATTGCTTATTTAACACAAGTGTATTACCTCAGGAATTGTTAAAAGCTTCATTATCGTTGAGGCTAACTTCTCTCTGACATATGGTCCACGAGGGATCAATTAAAGGGAGGCTCATTCCAGTCAATTCAAGTCGGACCCTTATTTCTGGGTGTCCCATGACCTGGACAGGAAGATCCTGCTTGAAACAGATGGTTGGGGGAGGGGAGGGGAGGGGGCAGAGGAATTCTTGTAAATGTCCCGATGAAGATGTCGGAGTGACCGTCTCCATGTTTCCAGATGCCAATCACCGCAGGTGGCACTACCATTTAGTAGAGCTGCCAGCCTCCAACTGGCCGGCAGCTTTCGGCGGGCAGGACTGGGAAGGCCCATGGTTGTCCAGTTAAGTGCCTGACTGGCACTTAATTCTAGCAGGAGGGCAAGACCCCCCATCACCTCCATTACATCCAGATCAGTGCGCGGTGACTGTAGTTTGGAAGGCACAGGGAAGTGTGCATTTATGGTTTCCAAAGATTTTCAATACTGGAGATTTAATTTGTGTCATTTCTGGATCTGTCGTAGACTAAATGCATATCGAGTTATATTGAATTCATAGCCCAGCAACACACCATTTGATATTTATGCTCAAAATGAGCCTCCGCACCTCCTACTTCATCTCAGTGTATCCCTTTATTCCTTTCTGTTTCATGTGTTTAACCAGCTTCCCCTTAAATGCTATCCACTTCGTCTACTCCGTGTGGTACCCTTTCCTGGCGAAAGATGTTTCTCCTGTGAATTCCCTATAGGATTAATTAGTGACCGTCTGATACTTAAGACACATTGCACTGTCCCACGTCTTCTCTACGCCTTTACCCTATCACATCCCGTCATGATTGTAAAAGACCTCCATCAGGTGAGCTCTCTCTTCGTTTTTCTAGAGAAAAGAGCCCAGGCTCGTTTTGCCTTTCTTGCTGCTTATAACTTCAGTTCAGGTGCCATCATTGTAAATCATTTTCAGCAACTTGCCCTGTGCATCCAAATCTCCTTTCTGAAATATGGAGACCCAGTACCATGCTTAGTGTGGTCTGACCAAGATTTTCTAACTTCCCTGCTTTTCAATTCTATTCCTTTACCATGGATAGAGATTGATCACGATGAATAGCTTCGTTATCGCTGCATCATGTGGCTACCACCATGGGAGGTGGGGTGAACTGAGTTTTTAATCTCGGCTACAAATTCTCATGTATTTGCCGAAAGATTAAAATGCGGCTATGGTCAGCTGTGCTTCAGTCTTGCTTTGGGGAGCTAATTGGTCACAATACAAAATATGTCGTGGTGGCTCATTCTTAGTAACAGACTCAAAATGAGTCATCAACTGGCTTAGACAAAAGAACTGTGGTTTGTCAGTGAGACGCTGGCTAGCTCTTGACACTTAATGCAAATCCCACATCATGGGGGAGGGTAGAATGGGACTAGGGAGTGTTAGGATTTTATATACCACGCAGGAAGTCATGTGCCTTTACCTTTACAGCTGTAGCAATAAAACATTTGCCAATGGCATTCTTGGAGTAAAGGTTACAGGGCAGGCTTTCTCTTGACCCCTGGCCCATGGCTCCCTCCGGCCTCTCTCTTGAGCGAGATGCTTCATACCTCATTGTGGGATCTGTCCTCAGTTCTTCACACAAGAACATTCCCTACATGCTAACTTAAACAGTCATCAAATGGAACGTGTGGACAATTGACAATCTACACGCCTTCTGGTAGCGATTGCATCAAAAAGAAAGGCTTGGATTTCTTTCGTCTCTTTCATGACGTCAGGGTGTCCCAAAGTACTTTACGGGTGCTGAAGTACTTCAGAAGTGTTGTGACTATTGTAATGTAGGAAACACGGCGCTGAATTAAGCACAGGAAGAGCTCACAAACAGCAATGTGATAATTAGCAGATTATCTGTTTCAGTAGTGTTGATTGAGGGATGAATATTGGCCAGGGATAATTCCCCTGCCCCTCTTCATAAGAGTGCTGTGAGAGGGCAGACAAGGCCTTGATTAATGTCTCATCTGAAAAACGGCATCTCCAACAGGGCAGCACTCCCTGGGTCCTTCACTGGGAGTATCAGCCTAGATTTTTGTGCTCAAGTCTCTAGAATGGGTCTTGAACTGCCTTTTGATGAACTGACCAGAGTGTGTGTGTCAGCCGTGGTTCAGTTGGTAGCACTCATACCTCTGCGTCATGAGGTTCTGGGTTCAAGTGCCACCCCAGGGCATTAGCACAGAAATCAAGGCTGACGCTCCAGTACAGCACTGAGGGAGTGCTGCACTGTTGGATTGCTGCACTGTTGCATTGCTGTTTGTGGGAGCTTGCTGTGCGCATATTGGCTGCCATTCTTCCTACATGACAACAGCGACTGAACTACAAACAGTACTTCATTGGCTGGAAAGGGCTTTGAAAAGTCGGGTGGTCATGAAAAGTGCTATATAAATGCAAGCCTTTCTTTATTTCTTCTTAATGAACCAGAGCTGGTAACTCAAGGGGAAAGGCAACACACAGAATTAGGAAAGGCCAAATTCCCCGCTTTAGACTCAACTTCAACTTGCTGCTCGGAGAAATTCAAACTGAACAAATGGAATCTCACCTAGAAAATTACTAGTAAAGTGTGACCCTCTCATTCATTCATTCTTGCCAAATCCCTGTCACGCCTAGATCCATCAAAGGCTTCATCGCTGCTCCCATATCTTGGGTGGCTCCTCCAGCCCATCCCTTGAACTCCTAGGGAGGACGTGGGAGATGGCATCTAATCTCATCTCCAACTTCCACCATCTTATACTCCGCGGTAACCTTTCGAGACTGACGGTTTTACCAACACATACATCATCACTACTGCTCAGTACTTTCCTTCCTATTCCCTCCTTGTTGAATTCAAGGATCATTGCAGCATGTCCGACTCCAACTTACAACAACTTGCATTTGTGTAGCGCCCCGAATGAAAACGCCCCCAAGGGCCGGGTTACCAAGCAAAATTTGATGCTGACCTAGGTGCAGAGATATTAGGGCAAGGCCCTGGTCGTGAAGGAAGGTTTTATGGAACATCCTAAAAGGAGGGGAGAGGTGCAGAGAGGGAATTCCTGAGCTTTGGGCCCAGGCAACTGAAGGCACAGCCACCAACAGTGGGGAAGCTCAAGATTGGGCTAGAGTTGAAGACATGTCTCAGGCCTGTGAACTGTTTCCCCAACGTTAAGTTTACGAAAAGCCAAGCTTTTTTTTAGAGGTTTCTAAAACCCGACCCACTACATCCTGATTTCCTCTGTAACACTTGACATCTTGCTGGTGCCCTCTTGCCCTTCCATCCCATTCAGATCCTTTGAGCCTGATCAATTAGATCATGGCTGATCATTTGAATTTTGTAAAAAAAAAAAATTATAATTATGGTCTCTTATGCAAGTAAAATACACTGATGATAGTGGAATACTGCATATAAGTTCCTCAACTGTGGCTCAGGTTAAGCTGCTTCTCTCTGTTCCGTAATGTAACTCCTCTGTATGTTTCACTTTCAGTTCAAGGCTCAACTTCTGTAATTACAGGGTTAAGCACCATCCGATGAAAAATAGATTGTCCTGAGGACCCCCTGTTGATGGTATGCGAATGGCATGTTGATGGTATGCGAATGGCATGTTGATGGTATGCGAATGGCATGTTGATGGTATGCGAATGGCATGTTGATGGTATGCGAATGGCATGTTGATGGTATGCGAATGGCATGTTGATGGTATGCGAATGGCATGTTGATGGTATGTTGATGGTATGTTAATGGTATGCTTATGGATGTTGATGGTATGTTAATGGAATGTTAATGGTATTATCAAATTTAAGGATAGACAGGTGAAGGCTATTGATTCATTAAGCACCTTGAGCACATATACACACAATCATAGGAACATGTATACATGGCAGCATACGAATGAAGAGCAGGAGTAGGCTATTCGGCCACTTGAGCCTGCTCCACTATTTGATAAGATCATGGCTGATCTGACTGTGGTCTCAACTCCACTTTCCTGTCTAACCCCCACATCCTTTGACTTCCTTGTCAATCGCACATCTATCTAACTCAGCCTTGAACATATCCAATGACCCCAGCCTCCACTGCTCTCTGGAGAGGAGAAATCCACAGACTAATGAACCTCCGAGAGAAAAACATTCTCCTTATCTCTGCCTTAAATGGAGG
Source organism: Carcharodon carcharias (assembly GCF_017639515.1). NCBI lineage: Eukaryota > Metazoa > Chordata > Chondrichthyes > Lamniformes > Lamnidae > Carcharodon > Carcharodon carcharias. The sequence continues at coordinate 9,235,510 of NC_054496.1, read as the reverse complement.
ACCCCTTACTTTTAAACTGTGTCTGCTAGTTCTAGTCTCTCCACAGGGGGAAATGTCCTCTCAGCATCCACCCTGTCAAGTCCCCTCAGGATCTTATGTGTTTCAGTAAGATCACCTCTCATTCTTCTAAACTCCAATGGGTACAGGCCCAGCCAGTTCAAACTTTCCGCATAACATAACCTCTTCAACTTGTCTGAGTGTTAGTAAGCTGGAGGCACACATACGTAATGCTGCATTCTCTAAATAAACCAACTATCAAGAAAAGGATTTGTATTTAATTTCATCTGTCTTGAGATCCAGTTATCAACCCCAGCCTCTGTCCTAAAGTTTGGAGTTGTTTCTCTCACCACATCATAGCAAAGATTGCTCAGGGCTTGGGTTAACCCTCCTGTGCTGTAGCATAAGACCTTCTTTCCTCGAGATGGCTAAAATAGCAGCAACTTGCATTTATATAGCACTTTTAACTTAGTGAAAAGGCCCAAAGGCGCTTCACAGGAGCATAATCAAACTAAATTAATCACCAAGCCACATAAGATGCATCTTAAAGGAGGCATGTTTGAGGGGGGTGGGGGTGGGGGGGTGAGGGAATTCCAGAGCTTAAGGGCCCAGGCAATTGATAGCATGGCCGCCAGTGGGGCAACAATTAAAATCAGGGATGCATAAGAGGCCAGAACTGGAGGAGAGCGAGAGATTTCTGAGGGTTGATGGACTGGGGGAAGACTACAGAGATGCGGCAGAGCGAGACCATGGAGAAACTTGAAAACAAGGGTGAGAATTATTTCCTCTTTATGAGACCTTTCTCTTCACAGAGTGTCCATCAGGAAGCAGGGTGTATGGATGACCGACAGGCCTCACTGTAACCCTCCCAGCGGCACAGCCAGTGATCCAGCCTAGTCACTGACAGAGGCCAGGCAAAATGCTCAAGGTGGTATTAATATCATAACTCTAAAGAACAATGTTTCATTAACAGTCAAGACTGAGAGCACTCAAAGTACAAGAGGAAATGGAATTCTACCATTCTCCCAGTATCGATAGCGAACAGGATGAGCTGAGTTGGGAGGGAAATGCAATGGGAGATCTGGAAATTGTAAAAGTGTAAGTCTTATATATCACATCCTCCTGAAATCCAATATTAAATGGGTGAATGATATGCATCACTCTTTTAAAATAAAAATCTAATCCCCACCATTACCCCTATAGTTGGCAAGTTGACCTCTGGATTAAAAAGGGCTTAATTTATATAGTGCCTTTCATGGTAACAGCCAGTGAAATATAGTCACTGCTGTAATGTAGGAAACGCAGCAGCCAATTTACACACAGAAAGCTCCCACAGATGCTGTTAGATCTGCTGAGGTTTTTCCAGCATTTTCCGTTTTGGTTTCAGATTTCCAGCATCCGCAGTATTTTGTTTTTAATTGATCATTCACATATTGCTTCCACATCTGTGACAATATTCAATAGTCAAATCAATATTCCACCATCTGTGACCAGGACAAATGTTTCCTTTAACCATTCTCACATGCTTCACCTACAGAAATGCTGGTGTATGGAAACAAATTGTTATTCATTCATTCCTATGAAATGGCACTATGCAAAACCAGACAACACTGAGATATGAATTGTATGCCAGTATTGTCGCACAGCATCAGCGCTTTAATGCATTTAAATCAGGTTTAGATTTGGAACAATATCATCCTTGGCACTGTTGTCCCTCTCTGCATCCTCCATTTGTTGAGATTAAGACTTTTTTTTATTCATTCACGGGATGTGGGTTTTGCTGGCTGGGCCAGCATTTATTGCCCATCCCTAATTGCCCTTGAGAAGGTGGTGGGTGAGCTGCCTTCTTGAACCGCTGCAGTCCATGTGGTGTAGGTACACCCACAGTGCTGTTAGGGAGGGAGTTCCAGGATTTTGACCCAGTGACAGTGAAGGAACGGCCGATATATTTCCAAGTCAGGATGGTGAGTGGCTCAGAGGGGAACTTGCAGGTGGTGGTGTTCCCATGTATCTGCTGCCCTTGTCCTTCTAGATGGTAGCGGTCGTGGGTTTGGAAGATGCTGTCTAAGGAGCCTTGGTGCGTTCCTGCAGTGCATCTTGTAGATGGTACACACTGCTGCTACTGTGTGTCGGTGGTGGAGGGAGTGAATGTTTGTGGATGGGGTGCCAATCAAGCAGCTGCTTTGTCCTGGATGGTGTAAAGCTTCTTGAGTGTTGTGGGAGCTGCACTCATCCAGGCAAGTGGAGAGTATTCCATCACGCTCCTGACTTGTGCCTTGTAGATGGTGGACAGGCTTTGGGGAGTCAGGAGGTGAGTTACTCTCTACAGGATTCCTAGCCTCTGATCTGCTCTTTATATGGCTGGGCCAGTTCAGTTTCTGGTCAATGGTTATGCCATCGCTCACGCAAACTCATTGGGCTGAATTTTATGGTCCCGTTTCAGTGGGGACAGGGCTGTAAAATGCAGCGAGGCATGAAAATGTAAAATCCTGCTGTTGTAAAATTCTGCCCGTTAAAAACTAGAGATTTCTCAACCTCTCTTGACCTGTTTTCCCTGCAATTGACAGCTTTTTAATCGGCCCATCTTAATTACCTCATCTTAACACCTGGCCTTATTATCCATGGTGCAGTTTGGCCTTTGACCTTTCAGGAGGGACAAAGCCCTGTTCAGTGATGAGGTAGAGAGTCCTGTGCTCTAATGATGTATTGCCTTGTCTTCAAATGAGTTACACAGTCCTATTACCCAATGCCATCGACTATGAGGAAGTAGCATATTGTGAAGTAGTAGAACAAGGGGGTTTTCTTATTAAATTCAAAATAGTTTGGGCCCAAGGTTTTATGTTTTCAATCTGCCACTCAGTGACTGCTGCAGTAACACTGACCATGTGTTATACTAACAGAGACTTCCACACAAAACATTCGCTCTTTGATGCCACCTCTTAGCCTCCCCAAGACACAAACAGCAACAGGGAGCTGCAGATGAGTGTGTAATTTACATTCTTATGTTTTGATAATTGCCTGCCATTGGTTATTTGGACTAAGTTAATCACGCACTCTCTCTCTTTCTCTCTCCACAGCTTCAAAAGATAATTCCATTTTCCTCTAAAGAGGAATTGCCTTGTCTACCCTGAACCTCCCAGTGACAATTTTAAATTGTTGGCAGAACCAGAGTCCACCCCCTTCCCCCCTCCCCTTGATCTACTCTACCAGTCCCCTCTGTAATTTTAAAATAAACCTTAATTAAACCTCCTCTGAGCCTTCTCTGCTCCACTCGAAACACTCTCAGTATTCCAAGACTCCTAATTATTATGATAGCTCCCTCAAATTATTCTGGTGAAGTCCATTCAGCTCTGTAGTTGAGTGTCCCACCAGCAGACTGCCCCATCAGCTCTCTGCACAGTTCCCTTTCTGTGCAAGACAGGCAGCGCATTCAAAAGCTACAGGATGAGGTGGGGAGGAATCATTAATGCAAAACGCACCACAGTTTGACTAAAACGATAAGATTTAGTTCACTAAATTCTCCCAGCCATGCATTATCACCCCACTCAATTTTTTTTTTTTGCTTTGAACTCCTGCTGTAGCCTCAGGCACTTGTCTAGTCCTGACTAAACCACACACATCAGAAGATCTGAGTTTCAATCAATCACCAGTTAACCAAACCTCTGCAGCCGTTATTCTAAGCTTGCACCAAATCCCTTCACCCTTGGCTCCCATTCCGGTAACGTCTCGATTTTAACATTCTCCCCTTGGTTCGCAGCTCTCCCCCTTTGCATCACCCCTCCCTATCTCTGTAACCCAGCTCCTCCAGCCCTGCAACCCTCCAAGATCTCTGCGCTCCCCCAGTTCCAGCTCATGGGCGTCTCCCTGATTTTCATTGATCTAGCTGTGGCCATACCTTCGGCTATGTAAGACCCTAAACTCTGGAACCCCTCCCTGAATCCCGCATCCTCTCTTTTCCTTTAAGACACTCCTTTAAAACCTTCTTACGTAGCCCGGTGTCAAATTTTGTTTGATAACACTCCTGTGAAGCTCCTTGGGGTTGTCATATGTTAAAAGGTGCTATATAAGTGCAAGTGCTGCCTGTGCTCTCAGTCAGGCAGTGGCTGGGGGAAGGGGGAGTTGGGGTGAGGGTGGGATTGGGTGGCGGTGGGACTACGACTTAATCGTAGCTGGCCCAGGCTACGAAAGTCAAAAAGAAGAATCGGGCAGATTCGCTGCTTCCGAAAGCTGTCCAGGACATGTACGTGCGCCAGACCCAGGACGGGACGCGACGGTGATTGCTACTGCAGTGGAATAGCCCGCTCCCCAGGCTTGCGTATGAAGAATGGCCTCTTTGAGGAAATAGCCAGGACATTGGAGGGAAGAAAGTTAGGTAAAAATCAAACCTACAGCGCCAGCAGACCTTGGATGAGTGTGACGATGGGTTAAGGGGCTGATTAAGTGAGTTTGACAGACAAATTGCACCTCACCTATCTGAATTAAAATGGAAGCCACACAACACGGGCTAGTCAGACTATCTGTACAAAGAAAACAGCTAAATCACAACGAAGGAAACGTTCCATGTGAACAGACAATCACCGACACTGACAACCCTTGTTTTGATTTTGAATTGTCCGCCCCTCCCTATCTCAGTCAGTGTAAGATTTTAATTTCAGTTGGACTGCGGGTTCCAGTCACCTGTTGGTCTCCTTCATCCTACCCGAGCCCTCAACCTTCATGCCAGAGGCCAGCATCAACCATAGAGAGGTGAGCGAACCATCGCACTTGTGGACTACCTGTCAAGCAATGGGAATCCTATGAGATCTTTCCATCCGTAGCCAGTCAGCACTGAGGCCAGATGAAGCACTGCTCACAATAGCCCAGCTCTCACCGGGCACTAAAAGGGTTAAGTAAAGAACGTAGTTTGCATAGACTGGGCTTGTATTCCCCTGAATACAGAAGATTAAGGGGTAATCTAATTGAGGTGCAAAGATGATTAAAGGGTTCAATAGGGTAGATAGAGAGAAACTATTTTCTCTGTTTGGGGGAGCCCAGAACAAGGGGAGCAGAACCTTAAAATTCGAGCAAGGCCATTCATGGGTGATGTCAAGAAGTGCGTCTTCACACCAAGGGGAGTGGGAATCTGGAACTCTCTATTTCCCCCCCCCCGCCCCAACCAAAAAAAAAAACCACTGAGACTGGGGGTCAATAGACCAGTTCTAAGATGAGATTGATACCTTTTGTTAAGTTAGGACAGTAAGGACTATGGGACCAGATGGGAGTTAAGGTGTAGATCAGCCATGATCCAGTTGAATGGTGGAACAAACTCCAGGGGCTGAATGGCCTCTGCCTGTTTCTACGGTCAGTTATCTCCACACAAACCAGGGACTGACATTGGAGCTGTGCCGCTTGTAGCTACCCGTTGAGACGAACTCTCTGAGCCATTTACGAGGGTGGGGGGGTCTGGCAGGATACATGAACACCCATTTCACTGATGGACACTATTCCTCGCCTAACGTTCACCAGGCTACAGAAATCACGGAGGGTGGGGGGGAGGGGGGGGTGCGGTCACAGAAATGTTTGAACTTACCTGGGACATCTGTGGTCGCAGATTGATCTCCTTGAGGTTAATAGAGTGTGGTCGAAGGTTGTTGAGGAGCTGACAGAGGAGGACGCCATCTCGCAGAGCCCAGGCCAAGTCACAAACCTGAGCATTAGCCCAGGTCACTCTGTGATTCGGGGGCAACACTTTACAGTCAATCAGCCAGTTGGCACATTGTCTCCAATGCTCCATCTCCCAGCAATCCACCACAAAGCTTACTGAGTTTGAGGAGAAGAGAACAGGACAAAATTAATTTGAAACACAAAACCCCAGCCTGACACCTGCTCTCTGCATTTCCCGTCTTGACTGTTTCCTCCAGAGAGCTGCTTGTTTCTAAACCACGGGCTCCTTCCTCTTTCAAGCTTTTAATAAGTCTCTCTGACAGAGAGCTGCTGCAAGGCACTCCGGGAATCGTAGTCCGAAAGCACAAGCTAGACTTCAAGTCCCAGAGGACTTTGCAACAAGCCAGAATGATTCATTTCAAACAGCTCTCTACTTATTTGAGGACGGTCCGTTCCTGTTTGGTTTCAACACTTTTCACTTATTTTGTTTTCCCAGAGCCTCCCCCCTTTATCCCCTCTTCCTACACAACGGTGACAGCGTCAGACAGCATCACAATCAGGCACGCCAACTCTCCAGGATTGCCCCCAGCATCTCCACGGACCAAGATTTAACCTCCGGGGTACTGACTGTCAGCAACACCTGAGGGAAATAAATCATGGGGAACGTTAAACTACAATGTATATTCTTCTCCGTAGAGAAGAGAAAAGGCTAAGAGGAAGAAGATTTGATCGAAACGTTCGAGGTCGTGAGGGATCTGGATAGGGTACAGATAGAAACTCTTCCCATTGGTGGAATGGCCTAGAATCAGAGGACACCGATTTAAGGTGATTGACAAAAGAGCCAACATGAGGAATGTTTTTTTAAAAATTCGTTTGCAGGTTGTGGGGCTTCGCTGGCTGGGCCAGCATTTACTACCCATCCCTAGTTACCCTCGAGAAGAAGGTGGTGGTGAGCTGCCTCCTTGAACTGCTGCAGTCCCTCTGTAGGAATGTCGACCTTCTTGAGGCCACTTGCACAGATCAACATGTGTCCCCACCCCTCACACACACCCCTTGGGATACACTCCTTCCCCAATACAGCCCTCGCCCTGCAGCCTCCCTCCCTTGCCTGAGGCCACTTCTCCCCCTTCCCCAAACGAGCCCCAGCCCTGCGGCCATTGAGAAGCCACCCTAATGGGCTGGTCCGGGTAGGTAGAGACCTGCCCGTGAGCGCCCCCCTAACAGTGATGTGGTGCTGCCTGTGAAGCCTGGCGCTGGTGACTGCGAGCGCTGTCCGAAACGAGGCGGGCAAACAGACCTTGAAGTCCCGAGCGAGGTGCAGCTCACTTATGTGCCATTGTGAAACACGTTGGCGTGATGCACGGCACCATGTGCCAGGATGCTGCAGCATCAGGGTGGGGGAATGATTCCGGTGAGCTGACAATGAGATGCTGAAATATTGCAGTCAGGTTCCCGACGTGTGGCAGTGGGAAACTCTGCCCGCCATTTACAGGTGGAGCGGACAATCGCAAACTGCTGTCACTAGGGCGTAAAACTGAATTTCGGCCTTCTCGCCATATTGTCCACTCACACCCGCAGTGACACCCGATGCCCAGGGGACTGGACAATTCAGCCATAACCTCGGTATTACCCGACTCTATAAACGTCGATGAAAGCAGCCTCTCTCCCTGAATCGTGTACAATGCAGCCCCCTTGTGGTGGATTGAGGCACATAAACAACACAAAATAAACATGACTAACCATTGCACTTCGCAACTTCAACTGCTCTTAGAGAGACAGTGGACGGAATCACCTGTGCCCCGCCAGTGTCGGGCGTGTACGCTGGCGTGTGGCAGACAGTACAGCGAGAAGGCCAACAATCAGTTTCACAACGTTGTGAAACCAGTTTGCGATCGCCCGCTCCACCCGCCGATGGTGGCCAACGTTTCCCACCATCGGACATCTGGAACCCCATCTTAATATGTCGGCATAAGCCCAGCCCACCAGACTGGGCCCCGCCCCCTGGCCCCTCCCCCCCCCCCCCCGGCCCCGCCCACCCACAGCTCCTTGCAATGTCATCAACCAGGTTTGGACCAGTCTCCGCCATGGTTCAAGCTAACAGCGCAGCCTTGCAGTGTGGGTTAGGAGAATGTCTGTGGCTGAGCTGAGAGCACAGCCTGCAGTCCATTGGCCAAAGCTACCGCCAATCGGTTGAGTGGGCGGAGCTGGGTGGGGGGGTGGGCGGGGTTTCGGGCAGCCAATAAGGCCGGCACTCTCCAGAACGCATTAAGGGGCCTTCAGACTTAACCAAGAGAGGTTCTTAGAACACCCACCTTAACCCACGTGTCTCTCTCTTTCATCCCGCAGGAGGGGGTACATGAGGATCATGGAGCCTGGTGACCTAGCTGTAGGCCCCATGGTTGTACAGAGAGCAGAGATGACTGAGAAGAGAGCGACGGGGAGCGCCTGGCTGTACAGAGTGAGGAGCAGCACCCTCAGGAAGAGGGGGCAGCTGGGCTCTCGCACACGCTGCTGAAAAGCCACAGCGAGCTGTTGCTGGGGGTGGGGGCACCTCGCTAGACCCGGGGGGCTATAGACGCCGCCTTTCATTCCTGCAGATGACCAAGAATCAGTGTCGCCAGATGATAAGTATGCCTGGCCTGTGTGGGTGGTGAGCGGTCCCATGGACAGGAGGAGGACAATGACGGTGAGTGTGTGAGAGAGAGAGTGAATGGTGATGTCCCTTGAACTGGCAGTGAGTGAGATCCCTGTGGGTGTGTGCTGAGTTTGAGAGAGTGATGAGAAGAGTGACTTACCGTGGTGGAACGGAGGAGATCGTTCACCCTCTTTTGGCATTGGGTGGCTCTCCTCTTTTGCAGGGCATTGGTGCTGACCACCACCTCCCCAAAGCTGGATTAGTAAGGTTGGTGCCCATCTGCGGACAGTGTGGGGGGGGGGTGGTGGAGGACATTACAGCGAGCCTCCACTGCGTCTAAAAGGTGCTGAAAGGACATGCCGTTGAACCTGGGTGCTACAGTCTTTTAGTCTTTTGGGGCCATGTCTTCTGTGCAGCAGTCGTGGGCTGGAAGCAGTGAGAGGTGTGTGTGCACGGCTGGACTTTAAATTTGGTGCCTGGCGTGATGAAGCGGCGAGGTGATGGCGTTGATCGGCCAATGAGAGCCCGCCCACCATGGAAATGGCATGTTTCCTGGGAAATGCCGTTTTACATACCCGCTACTGCACTTAGTGCAAATCTGGGACGATTCCGCCCCAAGGTAACTTAGTTATTTGTTGCCTTTGATTATTGCTTTATAAAAAGTAATTTGCGAGTAAACTTGGTAAGAAAATCTAGGCTGACACTTCCAGTGCAGGACTGAGCCGGTGCGTTTCAGATGTATCATTAAATCAAGGCCCCATCCGACCTCTCAAGTGGACACAAAAGATCCCAGGGCACATTTCATAGAAAAGCACAGGGAGTTCTCCCCAGTCCCCTGGTCAATATTTATGCTTCAAATCGACATCACAAGAAACATATTGGCTGGCCATTGTTGCATTGCTGTTTGTGGGAGCTTGCTGTGCGTAAAATGGCCACCACCATCTAAACCCTATGGGCCGCAAAACGACTTTGGGATGTCCTGAGGCTGCGAAAAGCGCTATATATATGCAAGTCTTTTCTTTCGGATTAGCCCCCATGTTTCTCCAACCTTGCTGGTCCCATCCCTGTCCAGACTGACTAGAGTCACTCAGCGACTGGCAACTGGTCTGGCTGGACCAGTTGAACTAGTTTTTTTTTAAATTTACCCTCAGTCAAAAAAAAAACCCAGATTATCTGCGGGTCATCGCATTGCATGTTGTCATGTGGGCAGGAGGGAACACTCCTGATTGGCTGCTTCACAGTGTCCTCAAAAAATATAGCAACAACTTGCATTGACATAGCATCCAGTAAAACACGAAGGCATTTCATGGTAGCATATTATCAAACAGAGTCCCGTTAAGGAGATATTGGGAAAAGCTTGGTTGAAAGGATGATTTTAAGGAGACAGAGAGAGACGGAGAGGTTCAGAGACAGAATTCCAGGGCTTATGACCGAGGCAGCTGAAGGGCACCCAGTCAAGCAGCAGAGGAAATCGGGGATACGGAAATGGCCAGAATTGGAGGAGCGCAGAGGGCTTGGAGGGGACTGGAGGAGTTACAGGGAGGGAGGGAGGTCATGCAACCTGTGGGAGTTGTGATAGAATGTGGCTATTCTCAAAGTGTGCAGTTGCTGCTTCTAACTTCACTACATTTAGCCCACGGAGATGATAGCTTATTTAGGCGCAGTTAAACTTTGCCCTGGGTTTTATTGGAATTTCTGGTGGATGAGGAGTTTCTCAACATTGTTGAAGAAAACGGGACACTCTTATAGGCGTTGTCCCAATTCTGAGTTGACAAACTTCGAGGTCTGTTTGCCCACCTCGCTTCGGTCAGCACTCACAGTCATCAGCGCCACATCACTTTCACGGGCAGGTTTTACCGGACCAGCCATTAGCTGAGGAGGGGGTTGGCTTCTCAATGGCTGCAGGGCTGGGGCTTGCTGGGGGAAGAGGGAGAAGTGGCCTCAGGCAAGGGAAGAGGCTGCAGGGTGAGGGCTGTACTGGGGAAGGAGGGTATCCCAGGGTGTGTCTGGGGGACACATGTTGATCTGTGCAAGTGGCCTCAAGAGGGTGAGGGCTGAGGAGGTTGTCTCCAGAGGAGATGAGGCCAGATGGAGATGTGAGGGTGTGTGTGTGAGAGAGTGAGTGGTGATGTCACTTGAGCTGGCAGTGAGTGAGATGCCAGTGAATGTGTGATGGGATTGAGTGTGTGAGTTTAGAGTGATGAGATAGTTGTCTTACCCTGGCTGCATGGATGAGATCATTCATCCTCTATCTGCACTGGATGGCCAACCTCTTCTGTGCAGCATTGGCACTGACACCACTGCCACCGCCTGCCAAGCGGGATCGGTAATGTAGCTGCCCCTCCTGTGGAAGAGTGGGGGTAGAGGACATCACAGCGGCCTCCATGTTATCCAACAGGCGCTCAAGGGCTGCAGTCTTCTTGCCTTTTGGGGCCATGTCTTCTTTGCTGCAGTCCTGGGCTGGAAGCACTGAGCACGGCTGGACTTTAACTGTGGTGCCTGGTGTGATGAAGCAGCGAGGAGACTGACAGGCAGGCGAATTGGAGCCAGCCCACCATGGAAACGGCGCGTTCCCCGGGAATGAATAAATAACGTGACGGGTTTGGGGCGATACAACGTGAAACGTCGTTTTACCCGCCTGCTACCGCACTTGGTGCAAATCTGGGCCAATTCCGCCCTTTCTTTCGTTTCTTCAAATCATTGCTTGAAGGCCTTTCCCCTTAACGTGGGTGGGAGCCAACATTTCAGCCAAAACGTGGCATCTCGACAGTGCAGCAGTGCCTCGGTAATGGGAGCAGTGCCCATGGCCTTCTGATTCAGGCCGGAGCGTTGCCACCAAGTCACAGCCGACATAGTCGGACATGCCCAGGGTCGCAGGTGCCAGAAATGCAGCCTTGCCTCTCCAGGAGTCTGACTGAAAACTGCCTAGAAAGTAATTACCGTCACAAGACAAACGGCATCGGAAATCGGCCTTTACGCCATCTCCCCCTCGCTCAAAGTTGCCAACTGATTGACTGCGATCACCTGGCGAACAGATCTGGAGGGCAGACCACAGACAACATCATAAATTCTGGGGTAAAAGCTAGGATCCTGCACAGTCATATTGTTCACTGATTTTAAGGCACAACAGCAACACACCGGCCATACACAGGGATGAAGAGGCTGGATTTATTTTTGTTTAATTCTTTCATGTTCTGTGGGCATCACAGGCAAATGTTGCACATCAGTTGCCCTTGAACCCAGTGTCTTGCTAGGCCAACCACGTTGCTGTGGGTCTGGAGTCACATGTAGGCCCAGACCAGGTAAGGACGGCAGATTTCCTTCCCTAAAGGACATTAGTGGTTTTTACAATGATCAACTATCACCAAGACTCGCTTTTTTTTAAAAAATTCCAGGTTTTTATTAATTGGTTTTAAATTCCACCAGCTGCCGTGGTGGGATTTGAACCCATGTCCCCCAGAGCATTAGCCCGAGCCTCGGGATTACCAGCCCAGCGACATTACCACAAAGACACCACCGGCCATATCGTGCATCACTTCTTTTAAATTAATTCGCTGGATGTGGGTGTCGCTGGCTCGGCCAACATTTATCCCATGAATGAAAGGAATTCTGCACTGTCGTGTCTAGTTCATTGATTTAAGGCAGAACAGTGACTCAGCACTTCAGCAACGTTGTGAATCACCTGAACATGGGTTGAAAGGGCTGGAATTCTGCACTGTCGTGTCTCGTTCATTTACTGGTAACCCAGTAATGAGTCAGCACCCATTTCCGACTGACATGTGCCTGCTTGTAATAGATCTCCGGATGTTGATATACCAACAATGTTGGGAATCTATTGTATTCTTCGTTCTGATTATCCAATATTGAGTCCCACCCACTACATTCCCGCGTTCACTGACGTGATCACTGCTTAAACACTTGATTTGATCATTTGATTGGCTCCTCCTTTTTATTTATGCTCGCTCGGGTGTGTCTCAGTGATGTTAGTGGTTGGGAGCTTCCCTGTTTATAAATGATTGAGTGCAGCCAAGTAATACTGTGGCTGTGTTAACGTTTGAAGAACTCGCTAAGTAATAGTCGTGGAGCCAGGGCTCAGCATTCTCTATTCATTGTTATGTTCGATTCTCTGCAAAAGGACAACCTGGTGAGCAAAATGAGTGAATTGAAGTCCTGGATATTTGATCTTAGTGGGGTGAAAACAGTCAGCGTGTACACTGGGAACATGATGAAGTGTAATGGCTCAACGAGGAAATGTCCAGCGACGACAGATCGAGAGGTAGCGTGTCATCTCACCGCCAGGTAGCATGTTGGACCTAGAGGGATGAGATTAAATGGGCTGAAGGGCCTTCTTATTGCACAAGTGTCCTTTTAGAATGGAAAGAGAAGCACAGAAGGGAGACACATGGCCCAACTAGTCCTCTTCCCATCTCCTTATCTCACCCAACCATCATTTCCTTCTATTCCTCTCTTCCTCGCATACTAGCTTCGCATACTAGCTTCCCCCTAAATGTGTCCATGCTATTCACCTCAGCCACCCCATGTGGTAGCAAGCAGTGTTTTCTTGTGGTTACGTGGTGTAGTGAATATATCGCTGGACGGGTATGTAGCATCGGAGCAGGATTAAACTTTAGTTTGTTTTGCTAACCAGTGGTGGGGGGATAGCACCCCGAGTGGTGGGATTCGTTCTTTATTTATGGATGAGGGGGAGGCCGTGAACACTTGCTTGAATGTTGACTCTCCACGAAGGAGAGAGAAAGAGAGAGATGCGCAAGTCATGACGTTTCGATAGGAAAGAAGGTCAGAAAGCTGAATCTTCATGTAATGCGCTGAGATAATTGCAGTTAATTATCATGAGTTTAGGCATTTGCAAAGGGAGAGTGTTGATTGAATAAGGAGAGCAAGCAGGGCGAGGATTGAGAGTCTGAGATTACCTTAGAGCATCAATCACAGAATCATTAGAGTACAGAAGGAGGCTATTCAGCCCATCTAATCTGTACTGGCTCGCTGAAAGAGAAGAGTGATTGATATCAGTGACCAATGATCAGATATTTGCTTTAGTATTTTATCTCTAAGATAAACTATCAAGGAGAAGCTTTTCCACTTTAGACTTGAACAAAGGTTTTGTCGAGCAGATTCATCTGTCCAGGGCTATTGAATTCCCGTACCTGGCTCACTGTGCTCAAGCAGGTTTTGCAGTGTCTAGATGTTCATTACAGGAGCTTCTGACAGCGCAGTCTTGGCTATGGCTTAGCTTTGACATTGTTTCTGTTCAGGATACTTGTACGGTACAATGGTCACTACGTTGTAAAGGTCTTCAATATTTAATAAATCCAATAAAAAGCACAAAATATCGCTGCAACTGCACATTGGCGTTGGGACACTCGCCTGACGTCAACGCAGAGAATTTTGCACTCGGGTTGGGTGCGCACCTGCCCCCCGAGCTAAAACTTTTACCCGGTATTTGAGATCCGGTCTCACCAATGCCCTGTATAACTGAAGCATAACATCCTTGTTTTTATGTTCAATCCCTCTCGTAATAAAGGATAGCATCCCATTAGGCTTCTTGATTACATGCTGCACCTGCATACTAACTTTCTGTGACTCAGGCACGCGAACACCTAGATCCCTCTGCAGCTCGGAACTCTGCAGCCGTTCTCCATTTAAGTAATACTCTGCTTTTTTATTCCTCCTGCCAAAGTGAACAAGTTCACATTTTCCCATTTTATGCTCCATTTGCCAGATCTTTGCCCACTCACTCAACTTATCTATATCTGTCTGCAAACTCCTTATGTCTTCTTCACAACATACTTTCCTACCTATCTTTATGTCGTCTGCAAATTTAGCTACCATGCCTTCACTCCCCTCATCTAAGTCATTGATGTAAATTGTAAGAAACTGAGACCCCAGCACAGATCCCTGTGGGACTCCACTCGTCACATCCTGCCAATCAGACAAAGACCCATTTATGCATACTCTGCTTTCTGCCAGCCAATCTTCTATCCAGGCTGATATCTTACTCCCTACACTATGAGCTTTTATTTCCCACGTAACCTTTAATGTGGCACCTTATCAGATGCTTTCTGGAAATCCAAGTACATTGTGTCCACACGCTCCCCTCTATTCACTGCACATGTTACTCCTTCAAAGAACTCTAATAAATTGGTTAAACATGATTCCCCTTTCATAAAACCATGCTGACTCTTCCAGATTACCTGAGCTATTCTAAGTGCCCAGCTCTAACCTCCTGAATGATCCACTCTTAACACCTTCTTCACGACAGACATCAAGCTAACTGGCCTATAGTTTCCTGTTTTGTGCCTCCCTCCCTTCTTGAATAGAGGGGTTATATTTACTACTTTCCAGACTGATGGAACTGTTCCAGAATCTAGGGAATTTTGAAAAAATTAATGCCAACGCATCCACTACCTCGTTAGCCACCTCTCTTGAAACCCTAGGATGAAGTTCATCTGGACCTGGAGACTTGTCAGCTTGCAGATCCATCAATGTGCTCAGTACCACTTCCCCAGTGATTAATTTCACCAACTTCCTCTCTCCTCTCCACCTCCCGATTTCTGGCTATTACTGGAATTTTTTTGTATCCTCTACAGTGAAAACTGAAGCATAATATTTATTCATTTCATCCGCCATTTTCTTATTATCTACTATTAGCCCCCCATTCTCACACTCTAGAGAACCAACACTCACTTTACTCACTCTTTTCCTTTTTAAATACCTGTAGAAGCTCTTGCTATCCATTTTTACATTTCTAGCTAGTTTTCTCTCATACTCTAATTTCTTTCTCCTGATTAGCCTTTTAGTCATTCTCTGTTGTTCTCTATAGTCTGACCAACCATCTGACCTGCCACTCATTGTTGCGCATTTATATTATTTTTCTTTAAGTTTGATGCTTTCCCCAATATTTTTTGTTCACCATGGATGGTGGATCCTTCCTTTAGAATTTTTCTTTATAGTAGGAATATACTTATCCTGAGGGTTCTGATATTTCCCCTTAAATGTCCACCACTGCTTCTCTATTGATCTATCCCCTAGACTAGTAGCCCAGTTTGCTTCAGCTATCTCAGCTTTCATGCCCACATAGTTGCCCTTATTTAGGTTCAAAATACTAGTCTTAGACCCACCCTTCTCTCTTTCAATCTGGATGTAAAATTCAATCATATTGTGGTCGCTGCTACCTAGGGCTGCCTTTACCCTGAGGTCATCAATTAATCCTGTCACATTACACAATATCAAATCTACTATAACCTGCTCTGTGCTTAGTTCCATAATGTGCTGCTCTTAGAATGCTTTTGAGATAGTTTTTTTAATGAACTCCTCATCTAGGCTACAACTGTCAGTCTGATTTTTCTAGTTTATATGTAGATTAAAGTCACCCATGATTATTGCTGCCCATTTATCACAAGCAGACAATATTTTTTCTTGTATTACTTTGTCCTACATTGTGGTTACTGTTAGAGGGCCTGTAGAACACTCCCACTAGTGACTTCTTTCCCCTACTATTCCTCACCTCCACCCAAAATCGATTCTACATCCTGATCTCCTGAACCAAGGTCATCTCTAACTATTGCACAAGTGCTATCTTTGATTAACAGTGCTACCCCTCCACCTTTACCTAGCTTTCTATTCTTCTTGAATGTCAAATACCCCTCAATATTCAGGACCCAACCCTTGTATTTTTCAGCCGGGTCTCTGTAATGGCTTTCAGATCATATTTATTGACTTCAATGTGCACTATCAATTTGTTTACTTTGTTATGAGTGCTATGTGTGTTCAGATACAGAGCCTTTAGCTTAGTCTTTTTGTTATCTCTGTGACTTCTAGTCTTGATTCTTTGTGAATTCTTCGGTTTTTCTCTCTGTCCCTTCCTGCCATTCTCCTAATTTCCCATATTACTACTTTCGTCTCTTACGTTGTCTCTAATTTCTGACATAGCACATCTTTCCACACTTGATCCCTTTCCCCCATTATTTATTTTATTAACTCATTGTTAAAACCCTTTCCACTTCCCTGGCTATGTGGTTTGCAAGAACACTGTCCCTGGCCTGGTTCAGGTGTAGACCATCCCAATAGTACAGCCCTCACTTTCCTCAGTTCTCGTGCCAGTGCCCCACAAACCAGAACCCACTTCTCACACACCAGTCATTGAGCCACATATTCATCTCTCCAACTTAATGTACCCTATGCTAATTTGCACATGGCTCAGGCAATAACCCAGGGATTATAACCTTCGAGGTGCTGCTTTTCAATTTAGTGCTTAGCTTCTCATATTCTCTATGTAGAACATCTTTCCTAGTTCTACCTATGTTATTTGTACCTACATGGACCACGACCACTGGATCCTCCCCCTCCCACTGCAAGTTCCTCTCCAGCCCTGAGCAGATGTCCCGAACCCTGGCACTGGGCAGGCAACACAACCCCCTGGATTCTCGCTCTTTGCTACAGAAAATAGTATCATTCCTCCTCACTATACTGTTCCCTAATACCACCACGTTCCATTTTGCTCCCCCAACTTGAATGGCTTCCTGTACCACGGTGCCATGGTCAGTTTCTCATCCACCCTGCAGCCCCTGATCTCTTCTAAACAAGCGGAGAGAACCTCAAACCAATAGACAATTGCAGAGGCTCACACTCCTGCATTCTGGGTCCCTTTGCCTGCCTCACTCGCAGTCTCACCCGCACCCCACCCCCCCCCCACCCCCCATGCATGACCACTGACCAAATCAGAAGACCCATCCTAAGCGGTGTACTGCCTCCTGGTATAAAGCATCCAGGTAATTTTCCCATCTCCCACACTTCACCACTGATGATGCGTTGCAGTGTCTGCAGCTCAGCCTCCAGCTCAATGACTCTGAGACGAAGTTCCTCAAGCCACAAGCACTTACTGCAGACGTGTTTGCCCTGGATCACAATGTTACCCAGGAGCTCCCACATGCTGCAGCCTAGACACATCACCTGTCCTGCTATTCTTAATGTATTTTAAAAAGTTAATTAATTATATTAATCACTTATATATGTTGCTTTTTTATGTTTTAATAACCTTACCACCAATTTGTGTACTATTTTAAACCTTGGGGATAGAATAGAACTTAGCCGATACACACCAAACAGCTGGCTCCTTTCCCTGTAGTAGAGCAAGAACCAATTCCTACAGGGTGAGAAAGATAGAAAGAGGAAATAAACCACCCTCTCCCCCAACTCCCCTCTCACTAAACTCCAAGTCTTCACTCAGTTACCTCAGCTGCACTCCATTATAAATATATTGTACATTTGTAAGTACTGTATACTTTATCCTTTAAAAATATGAATTGCTCTTTTGTGGCATTACGTGTGGGGAGTGAAGACTAAACGCAGTATTCTCTCCAAGTTGGTTTGAGAGTGAGAGCATAATTGGAACCACTCAGGGAAGAGGGTAGAACAAGGGATGAGGATTGGGTTGGGTGGTGAAGAGGGTAGAACGAGGGATGAGGATTGGGTTGGGTGGTGAAGAGGGTAGAATGAGGGATGAGGATTGGGTTGGGTGGTGAAGAGGGTAGAACGAGGGATGAGGATTGGGTTGGGTGGTGAAGGGGGTAGAACGAGGGATGAGGATTGGGTTGGGTGGTGAAGAGGGTAGAACGAGGGATGAGGATTGGGTTGGGTGGTGAAGGGGGTAGAACGAGGGATGAGGATTGGGTTGGGTGGTGAAGGGGGTAGAACGAGGGATGAGGATTGGATTGGGTGGTGAAGGGGTGGGGCGGGGCTGGTATATGGGTGGAAGAGGCTCAGAAATGACTTTAGCAAGGCGTGGTGACTCAGATATTCCACCTGAGGTGCAGTGAGGGTTTGAAGTGGTGTTAAGTAATAGGGGACTGTGCTTCCCTATTCCATGTCACCATTGGGGGTGGAGGAAGGTTCAGGATCGAAAATAGTGGTTCCTGGCTTAGGTTTCTCCTCTGCACCACCGACACCACCACCCCCCCCCAACGCCCACCACCACCACTTTGATTTTTAATGGATTGATATTTGTTGGGGTTGGGAGG
Organism: Carcharodon carcharias; assembly: GCF_017639515.1. Lineage (NCBI taxonomy): Eukaryota > Metazoa > Chordata > Chondrichthyes > Lamniformes > Lamnidae > Carcharodon > Carcharodon carcharias. The sequence continues at coordinate 9,217,198 of NC_054496.1, read as the reverse complement.
ATTTAGTAACACTGTCACCTCATTGACTGTTTGAGAGGCAGAGGTAGCTGAAAGGTTTTTCAGAAGGATTTGTGTGGGTTGTGCTGCAACATTGCAGGTTCAAGGTGCATCGAGGCTATTGGTTATTGGGGAGATGGTGGCCTGGTGGTAATGTGACTGGAAAAGTATTCTAGAGACCCTGGCTAATGCTGTGGGGACAAGGTGGAACTTAACTTCAGTAATAACATCTGGAATTGAAAGCTAACTTCAGGAATGATGACCACGAAACTGTCATCGATTGTCATAAAAACCCCATCTGGTTCACTGATGCCCTTTAGGGAAGGAAATCTGCAGTCCTTACCCGGTCTGGCCTACATGTGACTCCAGACCCACAGCAATGTGTTTGACTCTTAACTGCCCCCTGAAATGGCCCAGCAAATCACTCAGTTCAGGGGCAATTAAGGATGGGCAACAAATGCTGGCCTTGTCAGCGACACCCACATCCCATGAAAGAATAAAAAATAAATTCGAAATGACTGGATGAACAGTCCTAGACTAACCAGCCAGAAACGTAAGCTCGAACCCCACTGTGGTCAGTTTGAAATATAATTAGAAATAAAAAATGGATCTTTCTGTAAAAGTGAGTGTGAGTTTGCTGGAGTACCTTGGAAAAGCCAATTTGCTCACTAACTTATTTAAAAAAAAGGAACCCTGCCATCATTAACCCAGTCTGGCCCATATATGACTCCAGACTAATGGGGTTGGATCATAAGTGGCCTCTGCAGGAATTCACCAAGGCTCCTTAGACAACACCTTCCAAACCCACAACCCCTACAGCCTAGAAAGACAAGGACAGCAGACACATGGGAACACCACCAGCTGGAAGTTCCCCTACAAGTCACTCACCATCCTGACTTGGAAATATATCGGCCGTTCCTTCACTGTCACTGGGTCAAAATCCTGGAACTCCCTCCCTAACAGCACTGTGGGTGTACCTACACCACATGGACTGCATCGGTTCAAGAAGGCAGCTCATTGCCATCCTCTCAAGGGCAATTAGGGATGGGCAATAAATGCTGGCTCAGCCAGCAACACCCACATCCCAAGAATGAATTAAAAAAAGTGATCTTGCAAGCCACTCAGTTGTATAAGGTGGACAATAAATTCCAGCCCTGCCATTGACACCCACATCCTGGGAAAGGATAAACGAGAAATGAGGGAAGATTGTTGAATTGGGACTGGGAATGACAGTCAGGCCTTTGAACCAGCAAGGAGATGTGGCCCTCTCTCCATAGCCACCTGTTTGAGCTTATCCTTCCACAGATATTGGGTGGCTATGTGGGTGAGTGCTGACAGGCAGTGTATCCTGACACACCTGATAGAAAAGCTGCCTGCCAGCTCTTTGACAGACAAAGAGGGATCAAAAATAGAGCAAAGTGGCAGCTGCTTAAATTTGCTGCATCTGTTGGAGCCACAGGCTCAAGAGTATGGAGCTGGAGGTCTCCCCAAAGTTTCAAAGTGGCAAGAAATGGGCAGTTATGTGGACCAGATGGTTGGAGTCAGGTGCAGTGATAACTGATATCTAAAACATTTGTTCAGCTACAGGAGTCAGAGTTAGGGTGACATTCCATGATACCCCAATTCTCTGACCCACAATCACTTTGAGCAAGGTTCAACTTAGGATGGGAATTGATAACTTTTCCCCATTGTGTGTCTGTGTGCTTGTGTGTGCCTGCGTGTGTGCCTGTGCGTGTGTACCTGCACGTGTGCCTGTGCGTGTGTACCTGCGCGTGTGCCTGCACGTGTACCTGCGTGTGTACCTGCACGTGTGCCTGCGCGTGTACCTGGTGGTGTACCTGCGCGTGTACCTGCGTGTAGCGTATTGTAAATGTTGATGTCTAGCATCCATGTGAATGTAATACCATCGGTGTAAATTAAAACAGTAAAATACAATGATTACCAATAGTTCTATTGAATGATCGCTTGACCTCCTGTGGTTGGAAACAAAAGCTGCAGAATGGTCCAGTTGTCACTATGGACCTGTGGCCCTCAGCCATCTCACCTGCCTTGTTGTTATCCATCACAGCTCTGGGATTCCCTCCCTAAACCTCTCCACCTCTCTCTCCCACTTTAAGGTGCTCCTTAAAATCCAAATCTTTGACCAAGCTTTTGAACACCTGCCCTAATATCTCCTTATCCAGCTCCATGTCCAGTTGTGAATGATATTGCTCCTAGGATATTATAAGTGCTATATAAATACACGTTGGTGTTGTTGTTACTTGGCTGACCTATCTTCTCAACAGGTAGAAGGACTGTTAATTCAGTGCAATAGGGGCCCATTAAAATTAAATCAATCCAGTTTATTTTAAGGTTCTGGATTGCCTCAAGGCCGCTTTGGTTAAATGGAGTTCAAAGTTCATCGCTGATCAACCTGAAGCGAAGGTAAGCCTCCATCCTAGGTTGCTGCATGACTCAAAACCAACTTAGCGCCTCTTCTTTAGCCTTAGCTTGCTGCCGTGGTCCAATGAAACTCAGCACAAGCAGGAGGAACAACATCTCATCTTTCAACTTGGCAATTGACAGCCTCTGGACTCAATGTTGAGTTCGACAGCTTTAGATCAAAATGTCTGCCCCAATTTTGTTGTTTATTCTTTGCTGGGTTCATTTCTCTGTTTCTAATTGTTTCATGGGACGTGGGCATCATTGGCAAGGCCAGCACTTGAGGCCCATCACTAAATACCCTTGGTCTTTAACTTCCTTTATGTTGAATTTGCAGGATTGCTGCTGAGCAGCCTGTCATTCACACCTCATCTAGGCTTGTACACTTACTTGTCCTGGTATCACTCCTCTGGCTCGGCACCATTTTGTCATCTGACCTCTCCTGCTTTATATCCTATTACAGACCTTCTCTTTGGCCGTCCTTCCCCCCCCCACCCCCGCCCCTTTCACTTCGTCACAACCCTCGCTAGCTTTTCCCAGCTCGGGTGAAAGGTCGGGATTTTCCAAAGGGGTCGCGGTCCAGATCAGAGGCTGGAGGGCGAGTGCGCAATTTGACCCTCCCAATCTCCATGCCGGTTGCTGCCACACTCCCAACCCACGAGCCACGAGGAGTGAGAGCAGTTTGACATCACAGCAGCTACCTGCCAGCAAGTGACGGATAATCAACTGAGGCCAGTTAAATTTAATTACCAATACATTCATTAAATGAATTAATCAAAATAATTAAAGGCACATTCCTGGAATCCAGTGGAATTCCCAATCGGCGAGGCAGGCAACCCATGTTGGCCAGCTGGGCTCAGGGTGGGTCCAGTTGTTTGCGTGACCCTCCGATGGACCCGTAACGGCTGCCAGGCCGAGCTGCGGCCACTGGCCATCCTCTGGAGGGTGCAGACAGCTCCTGCCTTCTGAGAAGTAAAAAAAAATAAACTTCCCTTTGCTTGTCCCTCACTGCCTCTGTGCTCAGGTCAGAAGCTCCCAACCTGATTGGTGGGGGCTGCCAGTCGCTGAGTGCTGGACGGCCTTCGGATTGGCCCTCCAGCATCGGGAACCCTGATTGGGCAGTGAGCCGGCGCCTTGGCCTTTAATTGGCTGAGCGTTTGAGAACCCCAGCGGGCGTGTCTGTCATATCCCATGAGGGGTGCTCTACCCTTGAGCAATCCCTCATTTGCAGCTCCCGGAACATACAACCTGTTGACTCTGTTTTTCTCTCCACCGATGCTGAGTTTTTCCAGAACTTTCTGCTTTTTGTTTCAGATTTTCAGTGGAGTGGAGAAGGTCATATAATTCATTCCACCGCCTTTAGATCCTGAAGTGGACGTCAGCCATTTTGAAATCGGTCAGGCTGTGGGCCGGATTTTTGCTGAGGAGGCGGGACTCGGGAGGTGGGTTCTTTTCCAGGTTGCAAACCCGCCTCCGATGGGAAGCGAAGCTTCCGATTTTGGTGGAGGCGAGGAGTTAATTGGCGAGGGTTGTTGGGAGTGGCAACCAATTATTGACTGGGGGAATAGGGTTGGGGATGAAACAGACTGTTTCATGTGAAGTTCTTGAGACAGAAACAGTTACATATTCAGCCAGAGATATTTAGAATTAGAACTGTATGACGTTAAACATAGATCCCTCATTATCCCTTCCTAGCAGACTCCCTCTGCTGGTACATGTGTGTATGGTGGCCTCAAGTGGACAAAATGTACAGTACAATTTTTATTATGCTATAGACACCAGGGAAACGGGCCACATTCTTCCCCATCTCACCAGCCATTGCCGTGGCTGACATCTGCACATTGCCTTAAAAATGAGTATCTGAATCTTCAAATGGCCAGGGCAGTTGGAGAGCTGGAACCCGGGATAGGATAGGATAATGTTAGCGTTATGAAAATGTAGTTGCTGGGCAATAGATTTCCTTCAAAACATGAACTTTATCCAATCAAATAAAACTTTGCCCGCGCTGCCGACCCTATTTCTGACGGGCCTGGGGCTTCTGTGGGGATTTACACAGCTCCCAAAGGCTGACAACTCCCCACAATGGAACCCCTCCACAAACTCCAACACCACCCCCCCCCGCCCCCCCAACCACCACCGCCACAAAAATGTCCTTACTTTAGAAGGCAAGCTGTTAAGAATCTACTTAATCACCTTAAAGTGCCTAATTAATGATTTGCTTCTCGGGACCCTCCTCTCTGCTGCCCTCCTTCCCTTGTGAAAATCGCAGGGTGGGGAGCGGAGGTGGGACAGCGTGACACGACAGTGTCAGCGCCGTGTTGTTTTCCCACCGGTCTCCATACCAATCCAGTTAGGCCCATGAAAATCCGAAGCCCTGTCTCTGGCTGAGAACCAGGGAACTCCATTGCTACTTATCTTCCATTTCAGTCACGTAATGTTACCCTGCGCAGTGCACCCCCTGTAGGAATGTTCATTTTTTAAAAAAATACCTGAATGTTTTGTCCTCATTGAGATGAGGGATATGGACTTGGGGAAGGTTCCTGGGGAAATTTGAATCCTTCTAATCTGAGAATCACAGAATGGCAGCCTGTCAGACCAGCATTAATTACAGGCAAGAAGAGGCCAGGTAAATGCAGAATATGGAGGTGTCTAGATGGTTGTATCTGTTCTTGGACACAGTATTCTGTTGCGTTTCTCACCTCTAGTAATTTTGGAATGGGGAGGCTGAAGGTGGGAGATTTACCCACTAAAAACTCAGATCCCTTTACTGATTAGGCCGCCGTTCTGTTTAATGTTCATTTAATTGGTGGAGGCGGAGTCATTGAATATTTTTAAGGCAAAGGTAGAGAGATTCTTGTTAGGTAAGGGAATCAAAGGTTATCGGTGGGGGGTGTTGATGAGAACGTGGAAATCGAAACTCAAAAAGATCAGCCATGATCTTATTGAATGGTGGAGCAGGCTCGAGGGGTCTACTCCTGTTCCTATTTCTTATGTTCTTAATTACAACTTTTTTTCCTGACTGATTCTGCTAGGGATTACCTGCAATCTTATTCAGGACCGCGAGAGGATAGAGCTGCGTGAGAGAGAGGACCTCAGGATAACAGGTAGGTACCTTCCCAGGGAGAGGGTACCAGTGCTATCTGCTGAGGTGGTTTTCATTTTGAACCATTACTGGTTAGTTAACTAGGGCCATTATTGTAATGGATGATGTGGACATCCCATCCTCTGAAAGAATCAGAGTGAATGTAAAATTCATCGATCCTGTACTCTGAGGAGGAGTGGCATAAGAAGTTCAGTTATGTGGATAGATTGGAGAAGCTGGGATTCTTTTCCTTGGAGAAGAGAAGGTTGAGAGAAGATTTGATAGAGGTGTGCAAAATCCTGAGGGGTCTGAACAGAGTAGATAGAGGGAAACTGTTCCCACTGGTGGGAGGATCAAGAACACAAGGGCATTGGCAAAAGAAGCAATGGAGACATGAGGAGAAACTTCTTCGGCGAGTGGTTAGGGTCTGGAATGCGCTGCCTGTGAGTGCAGTGGAGGCAGGGTCAATCGACGCATTCAAGAAGGAATTGGATTGTTATCTGAAAAGGAAGAACGTGCAGGGCTACAGGAAGAAGGTGGGGGAATGGCACTGGGTGAATTGCTCCTGCGGACAGCCAGCAATGATACAATGGGCCGAATGGCCTCCTTCTGTGCTTTAACCATTCAGTGATTCTAGGTCAGGAATTGGAATAAAGTGATTCTTTTTGTCCCATCACCAACCTGCTGTCCTTTCAATTGGATGTGTGTGTAAGTTGGTAAATAGTTACAGGTTGGTAGCGAGCTTCCAGTTTATTCGTACGGATTCAGTTAATCATTAAGACCTGGGGAAATGGCGATTTTGCTGCCGGACTCCCATCAGTGTAATTAGGTTAATTCCTTAATAAATATGCTCAAAATGCCAAGTCCAGCAAGGAGACAGGGACAGATTAGAACAGGGAGCGAGTGGTCAAACTGCGAACTTAAAAGATGCCAATCCCTGGATTTATATTGTTTTAATGTATGATGTAAGAAATTATTATACAACAACAACTTGTATTTATATATCACCTTTAACAAAGAAAAACATCCCAAGGCATTCCACAGGGCCAATGTCAAACAAACTTTGCCATCAAGCCATATATGTCAGGACAGGGAGGCAGGTTTTAAGGAGCCTCTTAAAGAAGAGAGAGAGGCAAAGAGGTTCAGGAAGGGAATTCCAGAGCTTAGAGCTTAGGCAGCTGAAGGCACGGCCACCCATGGTGGAGCCATGGAAATTGGGGGTTGAACAAGGGGCCAAAATTGGAGCATTGTAGAGATCCCAGAGGGTTATAGGAACCGGAGAAGCTTACAGAGATCAGGAGGATTGTAGAGCTGCAGGAGGTTACAGAGGAAGGTTGTAGGGGCTGGAGGAAGTTACAGAGTTGGGGGGTTGTAGAGGCTGGACGAGATTATATAGATAGGGAGGGTTGTCTGGAGGAGGATACAGAGATAGGGAGGATTGTAGGGACTGGAGGAGGTTACAGAGATAGGGAGGATTGTAGGGACTGGAGGAGGTTACAGAGATAGGGAGGATTGTAGGGACTGGAGGAGGTTACAGAGATAGGCAGGGTTGTAGGGACTGGAGGAGGATACAGAGATAGGGAGGATTGTAGGGACTGGAGGAGGTTACAGAGATAGGCAGGGTTGTAGGGACTGGAGGAGGATACAGAGATAGGGAGGGTTGTAGGGGCTGGAGGAGGATACAGAGATAGGGAGGGTTGTAGGGACTGGAGGAGGTTACAGAGATAGGCAGGGTTGTAGGGACTGGAGGAGGTTACAGAGATAGGGAGGGTTGTAGGGACTGGAGGAGGTTACAGAGATAGGGAGGATTGTAGAGACTGGAGGAGTTTACAGAGATAAGGAGGATTGTAGGGACTGGAGGAGACTACAAGATAGGGAGGGTTGTGTGGAAGAGGTTACAGAAATAGGGAGGGCTGTAGGGACTGGAGGATTTCCAGAGATAGGGAGGGCTGTGTGGAGGAGGGTACGGAGATAGGCAGGAGGTAGGGGCTCGAAGAAGTTACAGAGAAGGGGGGGTTGCCTGGAGGAGGTTACAGAGATAGGGAGGTTGTAGGGGCTGGAGAAGGTTACAGAGATAGGGAGGGTTTTCTGCAGGTGGGTGTAGAGAAAGGGAGGATGTGGAGCTGGAGGAGGCTGAAGGAGGTTACAGAGATTGGGAGGGTTGTCTGGAGGAGAGTACAGAATCTGGTTTTATTCATCGCTTCTTCTTCCTGACCTTTTCTTTCCTCCCACAGCCAAACTCTTCATCTGTAGTCTTGACACTACAATCATTAAAGAGGCTGTGACAAGAGGTATGGAGAGACTGTCCAATTGGCAAAACTACAAGGGAGTAAGTCATTTCTCTTACACTACTTTGTAGATAGGATCCCCAGTGCCAAGGGAATAGCACCAGAGTTTATTATTTAAGATGTTTTCAAACATTGGGTGGACTTTCCACAGAATCTGTTTGCTCACACTGCCAGATTTACATTTGTCCAAAAATTGGGGTTGAGATGCTGTTGATAGAGGATACACAGTCAGGGCCATGTTCCTTCAAGCATCACTTCACTCTTGAGCACAAAATGTATGCTGCTACTCCAGTGCAGCACAGAGGGTGTGCTGCATTGCTGCAGTTGCTGTGCTGCAATGTGGTATTAACCCAAGGCCCCATTCACCTCTTACTGTACATCAGGGAGCTGCGGAAGCTCCGATAGCAGTATTCGAGGATGCACTGGGACCTCTCCTTATCTCCTGCCCAGCGCTCACCCCTCAGTACCACAAAAAACAGATTCCCTGTCCATTTATTATGCTGCTATTTTTGGGATCTTGCTGTGCACAAGTGGGCTGCCCTATCTGCCCAGGAAACAACAGTGACTACGCTTCAAAAGCAATTAATGACCCGTGGAGTCCTCAGGGTGTGATATAATGTTCATCCTTTTAAAATGGTAACCAATAGATTTTGTCCTCTAATCATTATGTTTGATGGGCCGAATGGCCTCTTACTATTCTGTAATCGCTGAAGTGCCATCAAGCAACTTTCAAGATCCTCTCTGAAGATTGTAATTTGTAAATTATTTTCAATTGTAATGATAGAGAGTTGGGATTAATGAGTCTTTTTCAGGTTGGAAAGACATAACTAGTGGTTACCACAGGAGTCAAGTCCTAGGGCCTCAATTATTTACTATATTAATGACTTAATAAACCTATAAAATTCTAACAGGACTAAACTGGGTAGATGCAGGAAGGATGTTCCCGATGTTGGGGGAGTCCAGAACCAGGGGTCACAGTCTGAGGATACGGGGTAGACCATTTAGGACTGAGATGAGGAGAAATTTCTTCACCCAGAGAGTGGTGAGCCGGTGGAATTCGCTACCACAGAAAGTAGCTGAGGCCAAAACATTGTATGTTTTCAAGAAGGAGTTGGATACAGCTCTTGGGGTGAAAAGGATCAAAGGGTATGAGGAGAAAGCGGGAGCAGGCTATTGAGTTGGATGATCAGCCATGACCATAATGAATGGTGCAGCAGGCTCGAAGGGCCGAATGGCCTACTCCTGCTCCTAGTTTCTATGTTCTCATGTTTCTATGACTCGGAGGGGGGGGCAGAGTATAATGTATCCAAATTTGCTGACGATACAAAAATAGGTGGGAGGGCATGTTGTGATGAGGACATAAAGAATCTGCAAGGGGATATAGACGGGTTGAGTGAGTGGGCAAAATCTTGGCAGATGGAGTTTAATGTAGGAAAGTGTGAGGTCATGCACTTTGGTAGGAAAAATCAAAAGGCAGACTATTATTTAAATGGAGAGAGACTCCAAAAAAGTGCAGCACAGAGGGATCTGGGTGTTCTTGTGCATGAAACACAAAATGTTAGCATGCAGGTGCAGCAAGTATTTAAGAAGGCAAATGGAATTTTGGCATGTATTGCTAGGGGGTTGGAGCTTAAAAATAGGGAAGAAACATTTAAGAATCTGAGGGGGCTTGGCAGGGTAGATGTTGAGAAGATGTTTCCACTAGTGGGGGAATCTCGAACTAGGGAACATAGTTAGAGAATGAGGGGACACTCATTTAAAACTGAGATGCGAAGGAATTTCTTCTCTCAGAGGGTAGTGACTGTCTGGAATTCTCTACCCCAGAGAGTTGTGAAGCGAGATCACTGAAAGTATTTAAAGAGGAGGTAGATAGATTTTTGAAATATCGGGGAGTTGAGGACTATGAGGAGCTGGCACGAAAGAGGAGTTGAGACCTGGGACAGATCAGCCATGATCTTATTGAACGATGGGGCAGGTTTGAGGCATTGAATGGCCTACTCCTGCTCCTATTTCTTATGTTCTTATAACCTTGTTGTGCTTTCAATGAAGTATGCTCACTGAATGATAGGCACCCATAAAGCTTCTCCTGCTCCATCTGTGATGAATGCTCCTCCGCTAGGGGTCTCCTGTACAACTAGTCTTGTACAGTCACTAGTGGGTACCTACCCAGGGACCTGCTCCTGTATCAATGATGGGGATTCACAGAATCACAGAATCACAAAGTGCAGAAGAGGCCCTTCGGTCCATCGAGTCTGCACCGACACGTGAGAAACACCTGAGAAAGAACAAAGAACAGAGAAAAGTACAGCACAGGAACAGGCCCTTCGGCCCTCCAAGCCTGCGCCGATCTTATTGCCCGTCAACTAAAACATTTTGCACTTCCGGGGTCCGTATTCCTCTATTCCCATCCTATTCATGTATTTGTCAAGCTGCCTCTTAAACACCACTATCATACCTGCTTCCACCACCTCCTCTGGCAGCGAATTCCAGACACTTACCTACCTACCTAATCCCATTTACCAGCACTTGGCCCATAGCCTTGAATGTTATGATGTGCCAAGTGCTCATCCAGGTACTTTTTAAAGGATGTGAGGCAACCGCCTCCACCACCGTCCCAGGCAGCGCATTCCAGACCGTCACCACCCTCTGGGTAAAAAAGTTTTTCCTCACATCCCCCCTAAACCTCCTGCCCTTCACCTTGAACTTATGTCCCCTCGTGACTGACCCTTCAACTAAGGGGAACAGCTGCTCCCTATCCACCCTGTCCATTCAATCAAAGAGTTCCTCCTCTACCATCAATGAATGGTGGACCTCCCCACGTACACCAATGACAGATACTTACCTGTAGTGCCCATCCTGTATATTGACCAATGTGTACCCGGCTCGGAAGTTCATCCTTTATTTAGGTTAGACAACCACATACCCACCTGGTCTATCGTTCTGAATACAGGAAGCAAAGGGATGTTTTCTCCTTTTACTCATAGCCTGTTTGGAGCTGGGGGTAACTCAGCTGGATTCCGTAATCCTCACCGCTGCCCCATTCCCAGAAGGACAAGATCTGACCCCAGATGAGCTGAAGCCCTATTGGAAGGAGCTGGAGGTATTAGCCCAAGACCAGAAGATCGCATCAATAGGAATTTGTGACTTGAATCTCAAAATGCTGGAGGCCCTATGTCAGTAAGCAGAGGTGTGCTTTCCTCATCTCCCCTTGTCGCTTCCTTCTCCTGAAGTCTTGTTGAGTGTGGCAGCCCTCTAGTTCCTTATCCAGGTGGAAATATTCTATCACACATGGGTATCTCCTGTCCCTATAGTGCCAGCTGTGGCTCAGTGGGTAGCACTGTCCCCTCTGAGTCAGAAGTGTTGTGGGTTTGAGTCCCACCTCCAGGCACCCAAATACAAAACCTAGACTGACAATTGCAGTGCGGTACTGGGGGAGTGCTGCACTATTAAAGGAGCCTTCTTTTGGGTGAGACATTAAACCGAGGCTCCATCTGCCATCTCAGGTGGAAATGAAAGATCCCGTGATGCCATGACACTATTGGAAGACGCATTGTAATGTAAAGGTGTCAGGCAGAGCAAGGGTTAACGTAGGACCGGAGAATAGCACCGCCCATGGTATGATGTATAGAGTCACATGGTATGCTGTCACAGAACAACCTAGAACAGCACTCTGTAAGCTGCCTACCTACATTGTTTTTTATAGTTTGCCATTGTGAGATTTGAACTCTTGATCTTGGGGTTACAAACCCAGTACCATAACCACTTGGCTATTTAGGCCAAGCCTTTGCCTACTTACATGGTGAACAGCTCCATGCAAGATAGTAACCTTGGAACTGTAAGTAGTTAAAGACTACTGATAAAGTGCTCATGTTCAAACATACCACTCTGCAGAATCTCATCAATGAGCTACCCTCACACTGTAGCAACAAGAACACATACATAAGGACATATGAACAAGGAGCAGGAGTAGGCCATTCAGCCCTTCAAGCCTGCTCCACCATTTAATAGGATCATGACTGATCTCATAGTAACCTGAAATCTGCCTCCTGCCTACCCCCCCGATAACCTATAACCCAATTACCCTTGCTTACCAAGAATCTATCCAGCTCTGCCTTAAAAATATTCAAAGACTCTGCTTCCACCACCTTTTCAGGAAGAGAGTTCCAAAGACTCACAGCCCCCTGCGTGAAAAAAAGTCTCGCCTTATCTCTGTTTCAAACTCGCTCTCGCCCCCAACACCCCCCCACCCCCCACCACCTCCTGTACAGGCAGCGCTGAGCACTGCCGCTTGTTTTGCACTGGGCAGGCCCTGATTAGTCTGGCTCCGCCAACGGTGAAATTGTGGTCTGGCCCCGATGGCGAGCGGGGGAGGGTCCCACACCTGCTCACCCAGCCGAAGATTCAGGACATAAGCTCACAGACATTTACAGCACAGAAGGAGGCCATTCAGCCCATCGTGTCCACGCTGGTCAACAAAGGTCTGACCACACTAATCCCATTTTCCAGCGCTTGGCCCATAGCCCTGGAGGCAATAGCAACACAAGTGAATATCTAAATACTTCTTAAATGTTACGAGAGTTTCTGACACAACCACCCTTTCAGGCAGTGAGTTCCAGACTCCCACCACCCTCTGAGTGAAAACATTTCTCCGCAACTCCCCTCTTAGCCTTATACCTCTTACTTTAAACCTATGCCCCCTGGTTATTGACCCCTATACTAATGGGAAAAGTGTCTTCCTATCCACCCTACCAATGCCCCTCATAATCTTATACACCTCTGTCTGGTCCCCTCTCAACCTTCGCTGCTCCAAGGTAAACAGCCCCAGCCTATCCAATCTTTCCTCATAGCTCAGACCCTCCAGCCCAGGCAACATCCTGGTGAATCTCCTCTGCACCCTCTCCAGTGTAATCACATCCTTCCTGTAATGTGGCGACCAGAGCTGCACGTGGTACTCCAGTTTGGCCTAACCGGCGTTTTATACGTTTCCCAGCATAACCTCCCTGCTCTTGTATTCTATGCCTCGGCTAATAAAGGCAAGTATCCCATATGCCTCCTTAAACACCTTATCTACCTGTCCCGCTACCTTCAGGGATCTGTGGATATGCACACCAAGGACCCTCTGATCTTCAGTACTTTCCAGGGTCCTACCATTCATCCCGCCTTTTTAGCCTTACAAGTCCACCATCCAGAACTGCTTCCTGGATATGCCTCCAACAATAAAGTACATCCTGTAACAGTGAAGAAATCAGATTACCTCACATTTGACTGGGTTGAATTTCATTTGCCACAGTGTTCTACTCCTGAACACTGCAAATGGAGCGTGTGTGGCTTTGACTGGGACTCAGATTCGGTATGATGAACCCTGCAGTTGAATAGCCCTGCAACGCTCACTCTTGGCCACTTGGAACAGGTAGCAACTTCACTCCCTATCATCAGGAAAGGAGGGAAGAAAATTGGAGAGAGGGAATACATCAACGTGAGAAAAGGAAACACAGCTTGAGTCTACTCAGCAAGTCTGGCAGTGACTGTGGAAAGAGAAACATTTAATGAAGAAGAGCTATATTAGACTTTGTTTCTCTCTCTACAAAGGCTGCCAGACCTGCTGAGCTTCTCCAGCACTTTCGGTTTTTATTTCAGATTTCCAGCATCCGCATTATTTTGCTTTTATTGTACGGCTTGAATCTAACTGTCTTCAGCTGCCTGGAATACTTGTTCTAACCGAGATACTCTTAATCACAGGTCCAACCTAGCAGTAACCAGGTGAACCTGGCCTCTTGCTGTGTAATACCACCTGACCTCACTGCTTTCGCGAATGAGAATAACATTCGGCTGCTGACCCATAACGATCCCACAGGTAAATTATCCTTTAGTGTGGCGACTCGGAGTTTCTAGTAAATTGTCAGTCACACCCTGGGTTTAGTGATTTACCATGAGGGGTGCGAATAACCAATCAGCTTTGGACGTTGGGCACCATGCCCAATCATAGGCTGAAATGTCATGGGCTCAAATCCCACTGCACGGCTTGAGAGTATGTAACCTAGTACTGATGTCTCAGTGCTGAGGGACTGGCGCAGTATCGGAGGTACTGTCTCTGACCCATAGACTCATAGACATCTACAGCACAGAACGAGGCCATTCGACCCATCGTGTCTGCTCCAGTCAACAAAGATCTGGCTACACTAATCCCATTTTCCAGCACTTGGCCCATTGCCGTGGAGGCTATGACAATGCAAGTGAATATCTAAATACTTCTTAAATGTTACGAGAGTTTCTGACTCAACCACCCTTTCAGACAGTGAGTTCCAGACTCCTACCACCCTCTGGGTGAAAAAGATTCCTCCTCAACTCGCCTCTTAGCCTTCTACCTCTTACCTTAGATTTATGCTCCCTGGTTGTTGACCCCTTTACTAATGGAAAAAGCACCTTCCTGTCAAAAAACAGAAAATGCTGGAAAAACTCAGCAGGTCTGGCAGCATGTGTGGAGAGAGAAATGGGGCTAACATTTCGAGCCCGTATGACCCTTCTTTGAAGGGGCAGGAGTAGGCCATTCAGCCCCTCGAGCCTGCTCTGCCATTCAATAAGATCAGGGCTGATCTGATTGTGGCCTCAACGCCACTTTCCTGTCTGCCCCCCAACCCCCATAACTCTTGACTCCCATGTCAAGCAAAACTCTGTCCAACTCAGCCTTGAATATATTCACTGACCCAGCCTCCACTGCTCCCTGGGGAAGAGAACTCCACAGACTAACGACCCTCAGAGAGAAACAATTTCTCCTCATCTCAGTCTTAAATGGGAGGCCCTTAATTTTTAAACAGTGTCCACGAGTTCTAGGCGGCCCCACGAGGGGAACCATTCTCTCAGCATCCACCTTGTCAAGTCCCCTATCATTTCTTTCCCCAGGGCTTGACTTTTATAACTAGGAAGCGTTCATCTAAACCTCTTGCTTTAGAAAGGCAATTTAAAAAAAAATTCCCTCTGTGATTTTTCTCTGTGGTGTTGCTCTCCGCAATGCCCCGGAGATTAATCTTCAATCCCTGGAGACTCCAGGCCAACCCTGGAGAGTCGGTAACACTGTGTGTTTGTATTGAGGGATTCCCATTCTAATGGATTGCACAATCAGGCTGAATGTTGACATGAAAAAGGGTGATCAAAAATCACCCCCCAACCCCCCACTCCACCCCAAATAAAAACAGGAAGTGAAGCTAGGGGATGGGAAATGCTACAACCAGAAGGTTTTTAAACATGACCATAGATTCATTAAGTAGGCCCTTATCTGCCCAGATATCCTCCCAGCGAGGTCTTTCCAGGAGGCCCTGGGTGCCAGTCTGCAGGACCCTCACACCTACGAGCGGGCACCACGATGGGTCCATCGATACTCAGTGGTCATTAAGCACAGAGGAGTCAACAAGTCAAAACGTTACATGGTCCTTGTAGAGAGACATGTGGAGTGAAATTACACAAGGCACAAGTACTGCAGTTGGATTTGATTCCGCTATCCAGTTCAGTCTTGGTGAAGAGGAAGATAGATAAACTATGGTTACAGCAATCCCTCAAAGTGGACATGAATGCTAAAATCCCACTTTGTCTCTACCTTGCCCCTCAGGCTTTTCTACAACTGTGTACAGGTCCAAAAACATCACGCGACTTGTTTACATCACACAAGCGCATGTAACCCTTAATAAAGTTTGTCACCGAAACCCTAATTCAGCACCACACTCAGAGGGCACTCACAGGCTGGCGAGTGTAGAATATTAAAGAAAGACTTACATTTCTATGGCACCTTTTGTGACCTCAGAACATTCACACTGTTAGGGGGAAATTAAAAATGCTAAAAGAGAATACAGTAAGAATTTATTGAAAAACCCTTCAAATCTCCAGACAGACATGGCTGCTAAATACATTAGGAGTTGAAGATTACCAGATAAACATTGCACAGCCTTGAGAGTCAGACGGGAGACAAAAAGTAGGACATAAATTAGATTAGGCGTACTCCCCTCTCACACAGGCAGCTGGTTTTAGCTTAGATATGGGAAGACATACAATAGACAAAGAGAGGGCTTTGATGAAACACAAACAATCTTGAGTTGTGAGACACAAGGTCTTTCCGTACGTGTTTTAATTTTGATTGGATAATATAATTATGAATACCTCCTTTAGAATAATTGGTTAGCAAAATCACATATTTATGTACTCAATAGGATGGAGTTAGCATGGGACTGGTGTGTCGGTTACCGATTGGATGTATTCAAATGTATTATGATAAGAAAAAGTACAAAAATAATGAGATGTAATCAATCTGGGAGCTGGGTCTTCATTTTTAGGAATGATTACAGATCCCTTGCATATGCTTGAATAAAACCGGTTAAAGGAAACCTGAGTCTCTGTGGTCGCTGTGGGATTAGAGAGTGTAACTTCTCCTCTTCAACTGGCCTGTGTGGTAGTTGCTGGATAGAAGGAAGTACCGTCTTCAACACAGTGCTTCACAGCCATAGGTATAGTCTAGCTGTGCACACGTACACAAGCAGCACTGCGATAAATTAAGCTGCTTTTCAGTTATAGTGGTTGAGGGATTAAAATAGACAATAGGAAAGAGAGTGAAATAAAGTGAAGTTAATTGCAGAAACAGAAATAAAGAGAGGGAAAGAAAGATTAGATTACAAGAGAGGGGAAAAAAACAGAAAGGAAAAGTGACAGAAAAAATTAAAACATTTAAAATTCCAGCTGTTTTAAATATCTGCGAAGATTTGATTACCTTCAGGAATGAGATTGAACAGTTAAATTGTTTGCTTTCTCAGCCAATGAAGTTGATTGGCATTGCATTAACAATTAACACATCATTAAAAGGATACCAGTGCAGTTTAGAACCAGCCCTGACATACTGTGATGAGTTTAATTGAGTTTAATGGACAATTAATGCAGAAAGCTCTTAACAATAAAAGTGCTTTAGGACCAAAAAATGGTGGAAAGTAAACAGTGGGGAAGAATGTAAAATCAGCTAGCTGTTTTGGAGATTTGCATCTCACACCATATCTTTTAATCCCCTGAATTTGTTCATTTGCTCATTAATAACTACATGCAGCATGAACTTGTCGTTATTGGGTGGCACGGCTCTATGTCAAAGATGAGTGGGTGTCCTGACAAATATTTGAGCCTTAATCAACATTAAAACAGATTATCTGGTCATTTTCACATTATTGTTAGCGGGAGCTTGCCTTGCGCAAATTGGGTGGAGCATTTCCGACATTACAATAGTGGCTACACTTCAGAGAAGCACTTCATTGGCTGAATGAGGTGTCTTGTGACACCCAGTGGTCACGAAAGGCGCTCCATAAATGCAAACCTTTCTTTTAGCGGGAGCATTTCACCAGGTGAACTTCAGTGGTTGAAGAAGGTGGCTCCCTGCGACCTTCCAAATGGCAGCCAGGGATTGGCAACAAAACCCCAGCAACACCCATATCCCTCGAGTGAACATTGAAACCTTGTCCACCTTGTGTGGTGTGGCAGTTGCTACGAGTAATGCCACCAGGATTCCCCTAAATAGGTCAGAAATTGCCGTAAACATGAAACAGTGCCAGGATGTCAAATTTAACCACTTCCGTCAAGAGTTTTGTGCCAAGGCAGCATGGGACCGGTGTGTCGGTTACTGATTGGAACCAAAAGCACCATCGCAGCCACGAGGAGTCTGGAGACGACACCATGAAAAGGAGACGAGACCCGCAACAAGCTAAAATGTGGCCTTGTGGTCCTTGATGCAGTTGTTTGGCTCAGGAATATTCTCCAAGATTGCGTCTGAACCTGGAGTTGTAATTGCTTTGAACGCTTTTAATTCCATCCAGAAAGTAGCACTGCACTAAATTATCTCCTTCTCACCCAAAATAACAAGAAAAGAAAAACTTGAAGCTTTGATAAGCCAAGAATGTTTTTGCCATTTATCTTTTCGAAGCAGTTGTGGTTTAATGATGAGTTCATTCTAGTTCCTTCCAAACACAGCGTATGAGATAACATCTACTGTATCTCCTGCACTTTCCTTATCTTATCAAAGTGAAGAGACGGCGTACAAAAATAAGCAAAGCTCCCTTCTCTCTCAGCGGCTGCTGATTTATGCAGTTTTCTTCCATCAGCTCCTTCAGCTAGGCATAGGCTTTATTGGCATTTCAACACCCCACCCTGCTCTCATGCCCACAAGTCCGTCCTTGGCCTGCTGCAATGTTCCAGTGAAACTCAGCACAAACTGGAGGAACAGCACCTCATCTTCCGACTAGGCACTTTACAGCCTTCTGGACTGAATATTGAGTTCAACAACTTCAGATCATGAACTCTCTCCTCCATCCTCACCCCCTTTCCAATCCCCACCCTTTTCCAATAACTTATATATATTTTTCTTTTCCCACCTATTTCCATTATTTTTAAATATATTTCCATCCATTGTTTTATCTCTACCTTTTAGCCTATTTCGATCCCTTCCCCCCACCCCACCCCCACTAGGGCTATCTGTATCTTGCTTGTCCTGCTTTCTACCCTTAATGTCACCTATTAGCACATTTCTTAGATAATATCACCACCTTCAACACCTCTGTTTCCTTTTGTCTATGACATCTTTTGTCTATCTCCACCTATCACTGGCCCTCTAACCAGCTCTACTTGTCCCAACCCCTCTTAAACCAGCTTATATTTCACCTCTTTTCTATTTTTCCTTAGTTCTGATGAAGAGTCATACGAATGCTGTCAGACCTGCTGAGTTTTTCCAGGTATTTTTGTTTTTGTTATAGGCTTTATTTAGGCTTCTGAAGGAGAGATGTTAAATGGGGAAGAGGTGGAATTATGGCCTGTGGTCCCATTGCAGTTGGATCAGCTTAACTTGTGAAATCTGCTCTCTGTGGTTAGCTCTGCTGGTGACAAACATTTTTGAAAACCTCAATAACTTTATTAATAGCACAGCACTGTGATTTCGACATATCTCATCATTTCCTCACTGTTCCCTTGTGTGAACACCACTGTGGGATCATTATTGCCCCAAGACCCCTGCAGCAGCCCAGGGAGAAGGAAGGCCCACTGGTTGAAGTTGCCAACCCTCCAGAATCGTCCCAAAGTCTCCAGGAATTGAAGATTAATCCCCAGGACACTGCAGAGAGAAAACTGTAGAGGTTTGTGTGTGTGTTTGTGCATGGGGGTGGGTTAGTGTGTATGTAAGTGTGAGTGTTTCTGTGCATGGGGGTGGGTTAGTGTGTATGTAAGTGTGAGTGTTTCTGTGCATGGGGGTGTGTGTGTATGATATGCACGTGAGTGGGTTGTTGTGTGTATATGTGTATGTTTCCATGCATGTAGACAGGTATGGATGTCTGTGTGTGTGTGTGTGTGTGTGTGTGTGTGTGTGTGCAGGTGTGTGTGTGTGTGTGTGGGCAGGTGTGTGTGTGTGTGTGTATGTGGGCAGGTGTGTGTGTGTGTGTGTGTGGGCAGGTGCATGTGTGTGTGAGTGGGCAGGTGTGTGTGTGTGTGGGCAGGTGTGTGTGTGTGTGTGTGTGTGGGCAGGTGTGTGTGTGTGGGCAGGTGTGTGTGTGTGTGTGTGTGGGCAGGTGTGTGTGTGTGTGTGTGTGGGGGCAGGTGTGTGTGTGTGTGTGTGTGTGGGCAGGTGTGTGTGCAGGTGCATGTGTGTGTGTGTGTGCAGGTGCATGTGTGTGTGTGTGGGCAGGTGTGTGTGTGTGTGGGCAGGTGTGTGTGTATGTGTGTGGGCAGGTGTGTGTGTGTGTGTGTGTGGGCAGGTGTGTGTGTGTGTGTGTGTGGGCAGGTGTGTGTGTGTGTGTGTGTGTGTGGGCAGGTGTGTGTGTGTGTGGGCAGGTGTGTGTGTGTGTGTGGGCAGGTGTGTGTGTGTGTGTGGGCAGGTGTGTGTGTGTGTGTGTGGGCGGGTGTGTGTGTGTGTGGGGGCGGGTGTGTGTGTGTGTGTGTGTGTGTGTGTGTGGGCAGGTGTGTGTGTGTGTGTGTGGGCAGGTGTGTGTGTGTGTGTGGGCAGGTGTGTGTGTGTGTGTGTGGGCGGGTGTGTGTGTGTGTGGGGGCGGGTGTGTGTGTGTGTGTGTGTGTGTGTGTGGGCAGGTGTGTGTGTGTGTGTGTGTGGGCAGGTGTGTGTGTGTGTGTGGGCAGGTGTGTGTGTGTGTGTGTGTGTGTGGGCAGGTGTGTGTGTGTGTGGGCAGGTGTGTGTGTGTGTGGGCAGGTGTGGTGTGTGTGGGCAGGTGTGTGTGTGTGTGTGTGGGCAGGTGTGTGTGTGTGTGTGTGTGGGCAGGTGTGTGTGTGTATGGGTAGGTGTGTGTGTGTGGGCAGGTGTGTGTGTGTGGGCAGGTGTGTGTGTGTGGGCAGGTGTGTGTGTGTGTGTGTGGGCAGGTGTGTGTGTGTGTGTGGGCAGGTGTGTGTGTGTGTGGGCAGGTGTGTGTGTGAGTGGGCAGGTGTGTGTGTGAGTGGGCAGGTGTGTGTGTGTGAGTGGGCAGGTGTGTGTGTGAGTGGGCAGGTGTGTGTGTGCAGGTGTGTGCATGTGTGTGTGTGTGTGGGCAGGTGTGTGTGTGTGGGCAGGTGTGTGTGTGCGGGTGTGTGCATGTGTGTGTGAGTGGGCAGGTGTGTGTGTGTGTGGGCAGGTGTGTGTGTGCGTGTGTGAGTGGGCAGGTGTGTGTGGGCAGGTGTGTGTGTGTGTGGGCAGGTGTGTGTGTGTGGGCAGGTGTGTGTGTGTGTGTGTGGGCAGGTGTGTGTGTGTGTGGGCAGGTGTGTGTGTGCGTGTGTGAGTGGGCAGGTGTGTGTGGGCAGGTGTGTGTGTGTGTGGGCAGGTGTGTGTGTGTGGGCAGGTGTGTGTGTGTGTGTGTGGGCAGGTGTGTGTGTGTGTGGGCAGGTGTGTGTGTGCGGGTGTGTGCATGTGTGTGTGTGTGGGCAGGTGTGTGTGTGTGTGTGTGTGTGGGCAGGTGTGTGTGTGTGCGGGTGTGTGCATGTGTGTGTGGGCAGGTGTGTGTGTGTGTGGGCAGGTGTGTGTGTGTGTGGGCAGGTGTGTGTGTGTGTGTGTGTGTGGGCAGGTGTGTGTGTGTATGGGTAGGTGTGTGTGTGTGGGCAGGTGTGTGTGTGTATGGGCAGGTGTGTGTGTATGGGCAGGTGTGTGTGTGTGTGTGTGTGTGGGCAGGTGTGTGTGTGTATGGGTAGGTGTGTGTGTGTGGGCAGGTGTGTGTGTGTATGGGCAGGTGTGTGTGTATGGGCAGGTGTGTGTGTGTGGGCAGGTGTGTGTGTGTGGGCAGGTGTGTGTGGGCAGGTGTGTGTGTGCGGGTGTGTGCATGTGTGTGTGAGTGGGCAGGTGTGTGTGTGTGTGGGCAGGTGTGTGTGTGCGTGTGTGAGTGGGCAGGTGTGTGTGTGCGGGTGTGTGCATGTGTCTGTGAATGGGCAGGTGTGTGTGTGTGTGGGCAGGTGTGTGTGTGCGGGTGTGTGCATGTGTGTGTGTGTGGGCAGGTGTGTGTGTGTGTGTGGGCAGGTGTGTGTGTGTGTGGGCAGGTGTGTGTGTGCGGGTGTGTGCATGTGTGTGTGTGTGGGCAGGTGTGTGTGTGTGTGGGCAGGTGTGTGTGTGTGTGTGTGTTTGTGTGTGTGTGTGTGGGCAGGTGTGTGTGTGTATGGGTAGGTGTTTGTGTGTGGGCAGGTGTGTGTGTGTATGTGTGTGGGCAGGTGTGTGTGTGTATGGGCAGGTGTGTGTGTGTGGGCAGGTGTGTGTGTGTGTGTGTGGGCAGGTGTGTGTGTGTGTGTGGGCAGGTGTGTGTGTGTGTGTGGGCAGGTGTGTGTGTGTGTGGGCAGGTGTGTGTGTGAGTGGGCAGGTGTATGTGTGTATGGGTAGGTGTGTGTGTGTGGGCAGGTGTGTGCGTGTGTGGGTAGGTGTGTGTGTGTGGGTAGGTGTGTGTGTGTGTGGGCAGGTGTGTGTGTGTGTGGGCAGGTGTGTGTGTGTGTGGGCAGGTGTGTGTGTGCGGGTGTGTGCATGTGTGTGTGTGTGGGCAGGTGTGTGTGTGTGTGGGCAGGTGTGTGTGTGGGCAGGTGTGTGTGTGGGCAGGTGTGTGTGTGTGTGAGTGGGCAGGTGTGTGTGTGAGTGGGCAGGTGTGTGTGTGTGTGGGCAGGTGTGTGTGTGTGTGGGCAGGTATGTGTGTGTGTGGGCAGGTGTGTGTGTGTGTGGGCAGGTGTGTGTGTGTGTGTGGGCAGGTGTGTGTGTGAGTGGGCAGGTGTGTGTGTGCGGGTGTGTGCATGTGTGTGTGAGTGGGAAGGTGTGTGTGTGTGTGGACAGGTGTGTGTGTGCGTGTGTGAGTGGGCAGGTGTGTGTGGGCAGGTGTGTGTGTGTGTGGGCAGGTGTGTGTGTGCGGGTGTGTGCATGTGTGTGTGTGTGGGCAGGTGTGTGTGTGTGTGTGGGCAGGTGTGTGTGTGTGTGAGTGGGCAGGTGTGTGTGTGTGTGGGCAGGTGTGTGTGTGTGTGTGTGGGCAGGCAGGTGTGTGTGTGGGCAGGCAGGTGTGTGTGTGTGTGTGGGCAGGTGTGTGTGTGTGTGGGCAGGTGTGTGTGTGCGGGTGTGTGCAT
The DNA here is from genome assembly GCF_017639515.1 of Carcharodon carcharias. NCBI lineage: Eukaryota > Metazoa > Chordata > Chondrichthyes > Lamniformes > Lamnidae > Carcharodon > Carcharodon carcharias. Next base: position 9,194,842 of record NC_054496.1, on the reverse strand, counting down.
GTGTGTGTGAGTGGGCAGGTGTGTGTTTGTGTGGGCAGGTGTGTGTGTGCGTGTGTGAGTGGGCAGGTGTGTGTGGGCAGGTGTGTGTGTGTGTGTGTGGGCAGGTGTGTGTGTGTGTGTGTGGGCAGGTGTGTGTGTGTGTGGGCAGGTGTGTGTGTGTGTGGGCAGGTGTGTGTGTGTGTGGGCAGGTGTGTGTGTGTGTGTGGGCAGGTGTGTGTGTGTGTGGGCAGGTGTGTGTGTGTATGGGTAGGTGTGTGTGTGTGCGCAGGTGTGTGTGTGTGTGGGCAGGTGTGTGTGTGCGGGTGTGTGCATGTGTGTGTGTGTGGGCAGGTGTGTGTCTGCGTGGGCAGGTGTGTGTGTGTGTGCGGGTGTGTGCATGTGTGTGTGTGTGGGCAGGTGTGTGTGTGTGTGGGCAGGTGTGTGTGTGTGTGTGGGCAGGTGTGTGTGTGTGTGTGTGTGTGTGGGCAGGTGTGTGTGTGTATGGGTAGGTGTGTGTGTGTGGGCAGGTGTGTGTGCGTGTGTGTGTGTGGGCAGGTGTGTGTGTGTATGGGCAGGTGTGTGTGTGTGGGCAGGTGTGTGTGTGTGTGTGTGTGGGCAGGTGTGTGTGTGTGGTCAGGTGTGTGTGTGTATGGGTAGGTGTGTGTGTGTGGGCAGGTGTGTGTGTGTGTGGGTAGGTGTGTGTGTGTGTGGGTAGGTGTGTGTGTGTGTGGGTAGGTGTGTGTGTGTGGGTAGTTGTGTGTGTGTGTGGGCAGGTGTTTGTGTGTGTGGGCAGGTGTGTGTGTGTGTGGGCAGGTGTGTGTGTGTGTGTGGGCATGTGTGTGTGTGGGCAGGTGTGTGTGTGTGGGCAGGTGTGTGTGTGTGGGCAGGTGTGTGTGTGTGTGGGTAGGTGTGTGTGTGTGTGGCTAGGTGTGTGTGTGTGGGCAGGTGTGTGTGTGTGTGGGTAGGTATGTGTGTGTGTGTGTAGGTGTGTGTGTGTGGGCAGGTGTGTGTGTGTGTGGGTAGGTGTGTGTGTGTGTGGGTAGGTGTGTGTGTGTGTGGGCAGGTGTGTGTGTGTGTGGGCAGGTGTGTGTGTGTGTGGGCAGGTGTGTGTGTGGGCAGGTGTGTGTGTGTGTGGGCAGGTGTGTGTGTGTGTGGGCAGGTGTGTGTGTGTGTGGGTAGGTGTGTGTGTGGGTAGGTGTGTGTGTGTGTGGGTAGGTGTGTGTGTGTGTGGGCAGGTGTGTGTGTGTGTGGGTAGGTGTGTGTGTGTGTGGGTAGGTGTGTGTGTGTGGGCAGGTGTGTGTGTGTGTGGGTAGGTGTGTGTGTGTGTGGGTAGGTGTGTGTGTGTGGGCAGGTGTGTGTGTGTGTGGGTAGGTGTGTGTGTGTGTGGGTAGGTGTGTGTGTGTGGGCAGGTGTGTGTGTGTGTGGGCAGGTGTGTGTGTGTGTGGGTAGGTGTGTGTGTGCGGGTGTGTGCATGTGTGTGTGTGTGTGGGCAGGTGTGTGTGTGTGGGCAGGTGTGTGTGTGTGTGGGCAGGTGTGTGTGTGTGTGGGCAGGTGTGTGTGTGTGTGGGTAGGTGTGTGTGTGCGGGTGTGTGCATGTGTGTGTGTGTGTGTGGGCAGGTGTGTGTGTGTGGGCAGGTGTGTGTGTGTGTGGGCAGGTGTGTGTGTGTGTGGGTAGGTGTGTGTGTGCGGGTGTGTGCATGTGTGTGTGTGTGGGCAGGTGTGTGTGTATGGGCAGGTGTGTGTGTGTGGGCAGGTGTGTGTGTGTGTGGGTAGGTGTGTGTGTGTGTGGGTAGGTGTGTTTGTGTGGGCAGGTGTGTGTGTGGGTAGTTGTGTGTGTGTGTGGGTAGGTGTGTGTGTGTGGGCAGGTGTGTGTGTGTGTGGGTAGGTGTGTGTGTGCGGGTGTGTGCATGTGTGTGTGTGTGTGGGCAGGTGTGTGTGTGTGGGCAGGTGTGTGTGTGTGTGGGCAGGTGTGTGTGTGTATGTGCTGGTGTGTGGGCAGGTGTGTGTGTGTGTGTGTGGGCAGGTGTGTGTGTGTGTGTGTGTGTGTGTGTGTGCAGGTGTGTGTGTGTGGGCAGGTGTGTGTGTGTATGTGCTGGTGTGTGGGCAAGTGTGTGTGTGCGGGTGTGTGCATGTGTGTGTGTGTGTGGGCGGGTGTGTGTGTGTATGGGTAGGTGTGTATGTGCGGGTGTGTGGGCGGGTGTGTGTGTGTGGGCAGGTGTGTATATGGGCTGGTGTGTGTGTGGGCAGGTGTGCATGTGTGTGTGTGTGTGTGTGCGGGTGTGTGTATGTTTGTGTGTGTATGCGGGTATGAAAACATTTACGTTGTAGAGTCTGTTTGAAACAAAAACTGACATTTCACTTCAATCATTTAATGAGTTAAGCATAAAATACAGGTTAACAGGAAATTGTCAATGTTATTTGTGGTTAAGCTTCATCCTTCTCTTCATGACACTTTTAAAACTGTTTTATTTAGTCAGACTACCAGTAACAATTTCCTGATCTCTTAATGAGGCCAGTTATCCCTGTCGGTTTCCCAGATCCTGGTTCATCCTGTATCCAATGCTTCAAATCAATCCTCATCACATCACCTGTATTTACAGCAGGGAAACAGACCATCGATCCAGCAGAACTAAAAAAAAAATCAAATTAAATGCATTCTACATTTCAGAGGGCAAGTTAGGAACAAGAGAATCTAGAGCACAAATAATCATCATAAAACATCTAGAATGTAAACATACTTATGACAGGATTATGTGCATTGGTATAGATACAGACAAGAGAGATTGTTTGACCCCGATTAATACAGCCACCCAGTATAAGAAAGGCTTACCTGCTCTCCATCACAACAACTTGCATTTATATAGTACCTTTAACATAACAAAACCTCCCAAGCGGCTTCACAGGAGTGTTATCAGAGAACACTTAACAGTGATCCACAAAAGGAGACCTGTTTAAAAAACTTAACGAAGTGATAAATTTTAAACAGAGTTTAAAGGAAGAGAGAGAGAGAGAGGTAGAGGTTTAGGGAGGAAATTCCAGAATTTAGGGACCAGGCAGCAATTGCAGAGTCTCAGGTTTTGCCTCTGATGGTTTTGCATGGAGAACATTCCAAGTGTGATCACTCTTGGCAAAAAGTAATCCAAACTTATACTTTTTGCCAGCTTTAAGTGGCACCTCTCAGGAACAGGCCATTCAGCCCCTCAGGCTTGTACTGGCATTCAATTAAATTGTCTCTGATCTTAGAACAGGAAAGAGGATTCAATCGAGGTCGTCAAAATCATGTCAGATTTCGGTGGAGTAGATAGGAAGTAACTGGCAGGAGGGTCGGTAACCAGAAGATTCTGAGTTTAGGTGTCTGGTAATGGAACCAGAGGGGAGATGTGGAGAATTGTACTTTTTGAACAGCAAGTTGTTATAATCTGGAATGCGTTGCCTGACAGAGCAATTAAAGCAAAGTCAATAGAAACTTTCAAAGGGAATCGGATAAACATTTGATAAGGAGGATTTGCAGGACAATGGGGAAAGAGCAAAAGGTTTGAACTAATTCGACCTTTCAAAGAGCCAGTACAGGCACAATGGGCTGAATGGCCTCCTCCTGTATGGTTCAATAAATAGGATTTGATTTTACTTTTCCAATTTTTTCCCTCCTTTTATCCCATCGTTTCTCGAAGGCACCAGGCTGGGGCTGCAATAGGATTCCATGATAACCCACACAGGAAGGCCATTCCCCAAGTATGAGCTCAAAATGTGAGCACTGGGAGGCTACTTGGCTGTGGGTGCCATCACAGCATAGCCTGGTGCTGTCCTCAATAGTTGCTGGCACATGCAGGTGTACCAGTGGGCAGAGGATGGGGGTGGGTCGGGGGGGTTGGTGGAGGATGGTGGGCGAAGCTGGAGAGCAACCAGGAGCAGATGTCTGGGCTGATTCTCTCTCCTCGACTCTGGGCTGGGGGCTACTGAGGGCAGTTAAAGTCCTACCACCACCTCCCCCCGCAACACCACTCCCCCAACCCCACCCCGTCACCCCTCCTCCTTCAGACAGACTAATTCAGCACAGTCCTGATGAAGAGTCATACGGACTTGAAACGTTAACTGTGTTCCTCTCCGCAGATGCTGTCAGACCTGCTGAGTTTTTCCAGCTACTTTTGTTCTAATCCATCACAGACCAGTGATGAAACCGGAATCTTATTTTAACAATGGCTAAGTTGTGAGGCTTTTTTTCAGAATATCTTTGAATTAAATCATTAATGTCTTCCCCCCACCCCTGCCACCAACAAAGTGGATGGGTGACGTTTAGATGTTTTGACTTGAGTTACACAGCTTTGTGTAGAGATGAAGATCTGTTTTTTTTATTAGCTGTGCCTACAAAAACTTTGGCAATGGAGCTTTAGCAAGCTGAACCGTGACCCACGACCCCCATGACCTGCCCACTCCCCTCTGACCCCACTCCCCACACCCCCTCCATTCCACCCCGGCCCTCTGAACGATAGTGAAGCAACCCCAGCAAAATCAAGGCCCTGTCTTCTTGGTTTGGTTAATGCAGCCAGCTACAACGTTGTGGGGGGGGGCAATGAAAGAGGGTTTTTGGTGACCTCTTACACTGCCCTTCACTGGATTGGATAGGACTGGAAGGGGGTTTAAGGGGCTCGGCTAAATTTAAGTTGAGAGCAGTCAAACCACGGGCTTGTTCGCTTTGATATGGAAAGTCAGTTGGAAGCATGGGCATTGAATAGGCATGTTTTCCAAAGTGAAATGAATGTCAGCTCGAAGATTGACAGATTCAGTGTGTGTCTCCTCCTCCAGTCTGTGGGATTCTTTTGTTGACAAAAGTGGGCCTCCATTGTATTTAGTTTGCTCGGTAAATATTCCTTCAATGGCATCTGGCAGATCTACTCGCAATCCTCTTTACATGACGCATCAGTCCAGGTTCCATCCCTCAGGAACTAATTGCATTGTTTCGAGATATTGGATTCAAGGAGTACCAAGGGCCTGGGAACAGAATCAACAGACCCTGTTTAAATGCATGACTCAGCAACATTAATGCCATTCCTTCATCTTACTGTGCAGTCCTGACCATTTTTCACTCTCACTTGTTGCCTGTGGGATCTTACTGTGTACAAATTGCAATGAAGTACACAGAATATGCCATGCAGAAACAGACCATTCGGCCCAACTAGCTTGTGCTGGTGTTTATACCCCATGCCAGCCTCCTCAATTCCATCTCCCCACCATAAACTTTTCAGAAAACCTTTCTATTCCCTTTTCTCTCATGTACTCATCTAGTTTCCTTTTACTAGTATCTAAACTATTTGCCTCATCTATTTCCCATGGTAGTGAGTGCCACATTCTACCCATTCCCTGAGTAAAGTCATTTCTCCTTGTTTCCCTATTGGATTTATTAGTAACCGTCTTTTATTCATGTCTTGGATTCTCAGACAAGTGGAAACATACACGTACCCTATCCAACCTGATTATAATTTGGAAGAACTCATCTGGTCACCTCCAAGTTCTTCTCTTGGCTAAAGAAATAAACCCAAATTGGCTGCTGCACTTGCTAATGTAACAGAGACTGCATTTTAAATGTAATTTGTTGACTGTGAAACGAGTAACATTGGTTTAATTAAATGCAAGTTTGAGTATCACTGAAAAGAGAAACATGTCGCTGAAGCTTTTCATCTTGGAGACAAACACAAGAATGCCAAACTTCAAACTACCACAACAATTTATACTACAGGAGAAGAGTGCGCTGATTGGTTGGCAAGCTGACTCTAGTTGGCTGAGGTATTGCCATGGAGAAAGCAACGGGGAACTATATTAAATGCAAATTCATTCTTCCTTTCATAACAAAGTGAACCTCAAGCCATGACATTGTGCAGTGGAACATTTGAATGCTTCATGTGCGCTGTTGCACCATCAGTTGGATTGTGCCGATTTGCAAACACAATACACTGTCACGTCATAATACTTTTGTTCAAATGCACTCCAGTCCTCCTTCAGTGGCACAAACTGGATCAGAATTTGCATCACCAGTGACACAACCAACAGCATTCAAATAGCACTTCACAGGGGCATAACCAGACATAAACATTGGGAGGGATTTTAACGGCCTCTTTGTGGCAGGGGTGGGGCCATAAAATGTGGCGAGTCATTCAAAAGGCCGTTAACTTCAACGGGACCGTAAAACCCCCACCCTGTGTAAAATTCACCCAGCAAGTTACCTTGGGGTAGGAACAGTTAAAAAAAAAACACAGAAAATGCTACAAACCCATGGCAAATCGATCAGCCTGAGAGACAGAAAGAGGAGAGATTTGGATGTAACACTTCATCGTAAGCAGAACACGAAAAAAAGTTCCATCTGAGACAGTAACTTGCCACGGTAACAGGAGTGAATAGGCATGCTTTGGATTATGCAGCGTTTTGTTTTGTATCACCGCCATTCTTTACTCTTTGTCTAATTGTAACGCTAAGTACCATTGCATACATCTTTGGCAATGTGCCCTGATCTCCTTAGGCCTGTGCATGGTGGTGAAGTAAAGTCCATCCAGACTGGAAGAGTTAACTCTGTCTTTCTCTGCACAGATGCTGTCAGGCCTGCTGAGTTTTTCCAGCATTTTCTGTTCTTGTTTCCGATTTCCAGCACCTGCAGTACTTTGCTTTTATCTTAGTAGGGGTGTTTAGAATGGACTACAAGGACTGGAAGCAGAATGATATGTTACCTTTCTGTGACAGTTTCATTACTTGGCATTAGCTCAATCCAATGCGTTGTGTTACCAATGGTCTTCTCAATGGAAGCCTGCGTATGGAATAAGTGCATAATTATTATCCAGAGCACTGGAGAGTAAAGCATTGTACCTTCATCAGGCAATTTCCTCTGCTCTTAAGAGGAACTGAAAGCAAAACATTTGGAAAACAAGATTCAGACCAGCACATGGCAAAAAAAAAAACAGAATCAAAATGGAGGACCGGGTTTACAGTCTGATATTGTTGAACTCAATGTTGAGTCCAAAAGGCTGCAAAGTCTCTAATCGGGAAATAAGATGCTGTTCCTCGAGCTAGTGTTGAGTTTCTCTGCAGCACTACAGCAGGCCGAGGGCAGAAAATTGAGAGCGAGAGCAGGATTGTGAATTGAAATGGCAAACGGCAGGAAGCTCAGGATCATACTTTCGGACTGAGCGGAGATGTTCTGTAAAGCAGTTACCCAATTTACGTTTGGTCTTCCCAGTGTAGGGGAGACAGCAACGTGAGCAACGAGTATACTAAATTGAAAGGCATAGAAGTAAATCACTGCTGTTCCTGCTTTCAGACAGAGCTGTGCTTTATTTTGCCATTGACACCTACTCTGAACCAATGCTTTGTCTCCTTACTCCAACCATCGCTACCCCCTTTGCCTTTTGTTCCACGACATCTTTGCCATTTAATGTCTCCCGCCTTCAACCCTATCTCAGACCTTCCCTTTAATTCTTCCTCCCCCTCCCTGCTTCTGGCAACCTAAAGCCCATCACATTTCCACCTCCCTTCAGTCCTGAGGAAGAGTCATATTGGACTCGAAACGTTAACTCTGCTGCTCTCTCCACAGATGCTGCCATGTCCGCTGAGTATTTCCAGCACTTTCTGTTCTTAATGCTGAACTAAATGGGATTAGTCATGAGGACAATTGTGCAGACTAGGCTGGTGTTTCTTTGGGTGTGAGGGATTCAGGAGTGATCTAATTCGGGTGTTTAAGATGATCAGAGATGTTGATAGTTTAGATTGAGAGGAACTATTCGCTCTGCCGGGAAAAGCCAGAACTGGGAGGCATAACCTTAAAATTAGAGTTAAGCCATTCGGAGGGGATTTCAGGTACTTCTTCTTCACACAAAAAGTACTGGAGAAACCTGGGACTCTCTTGCCCAGAAAGCTTTGAAGGCTGGGGGACGGTGGGGGATCAATTGAAATTTCAAATCTGATGCAATAAGTTTTTTTTTTAAGGCAAGAGAATTAAGGCTCACAAAATGAAATCAGCTAGATGGAGTTAAGATACAGATCAGCCATAAAAACAGAAGTGCTGGAAAATCTCAGCAGTTCTGGCAGCATCTGCGGAGAGAGTAATATGCAATAAACATACGGCACTGACACGATGGGCTGAATGGCCTCTTTGTGCGCTGTAACTTTTCTATGGTTCTATGGAGGGAAACAGTTGATGTTTTGGGCCCGATATGACTCTTCTTCAGAACTGAAACTTCTTTGGGTTCCAAAGAAGAGTCATATTGGACGTGAAACATTAACTCTGTTTTTCTCTCTCCGCAGAGGCTGCCAGACCTGCTGAGTTTTTCCAGCGTTCTCTGTTTTTATTTCAGATTCCCAGCATCCGCGGTATTTTGCTGTGGTTACAGATCAGCCGTGATGTAACTGAATGGCAGAAAAGGCTTGAGAGGCTGACCGGCCTCCTCCTGTTCCTGTGTTCCTAAATAAACTGGAAATTATTCAACTCCTAGTAGACATGTGCACTAAGCACGGCACTAAACCCTAATCCAGCACAAACCAACACTGCTAGCCCAAGATGTCATTAATTGGCCAGAGTAGGAACTGTAAACGCCGTGTCAATGCAAAGGGAGGCCGTTTCCCATGACCGGGACTGACAGTGTTGGAGAGGGCCCCAAGGATCTAAGATACGTTGAAGAGCTTTGTAATGTGCGCTCAGTGACATGCATCACGAGCCATCATTGTGGAATGGGCTGCCCCACCTTCCTAAAGCAGAGACCGTTAGCTATTGTAAAGTTTGCCATGATTGGATTCCCTAGTCTGAAGGTGTTAAGTGTTCCCCGGCCCCTGTGAAACTGCATTACCATTTCAACTGTACATTATTCGCAGGACATTGTAACACACTGTACCTGCTGTGTTGCATTGTTGATCACTAAAAGGAGAAACCTTTTCAATTGACTGAATTCATTTGTCCAGTTAAAGCGATTCGATGGAACGTAATACCATTTCCCATGAAGCAAACATCCATTTCTGGGGCACTTTGGAACAAATACTGCTGGGGAGAAAAATGAGGCACCCAAAAAGTTTCTCAAAGCACGATTAGTTTGCTGATAGAGCTCATTTCAGAAACTGTACATTATGAATTACTGCATATCACTTGACGCTAAAATTATTGAAAAACTGCAAGCGTTATTGTTTCCACATCTCATATAATCAGAGATGCAAATTGTCATTTGTCAACTGTGACTTCATTAGGATATTTTTACTGTAAGTTCACAATAGCTATAAACTAAAAGATTTTGCATTTATATGACGCTTTTCATGAACTCAGGATGTCCCAAAGTGCTTTACAGCCCATGAAGTAATTTTGAAGTGCAGTTACTAATGTGTTGTAATGCTGGAAATGCAGCACATTTGCTTGCAGCAAGCTCTCACAAACAGCAATCTGATTCTTCAGTCTCTGCCCAAAAGCACCTCCCACCCACAACACTGGGACCTCTACCCGAGGTCAAACCCCGTGCAGTTGACACCAATCAAATCCACACCAAGCATCCAGCCAACTGAGCCAACCGGCTCCCCCACCTTGCCCAAGGAGTCCAAGCTGCTGTAGCAACACACACTTTTACATGCATGTTGTAGCTTGGAGATGTGGTAGTGATGGTGAAGGCTCTAATGTTCTTTCCATTACATGGCTGACCAGGAATCTCTCTCATCTTACTGCCATTGGTGTGGAGTGGAAAGATTTACAGATGGATACTATGTTATGAGTGCACTTTCCATGACCAACAAGTCCTGGGGTGGGACTTGAACTCTAAGCTTCTGGTTCAGAGGAAGGGACACTACCCACTGTGCCACAAAGTCCTCCAGCAATGAGAGAATGACAAGATAATCTGTTTTAATGATGTTGATTGACAGATAATTATGGGGCAGGGTAAATGCGATCACACCTGCAATGTTGAGTTCTCTGTTTCTCTTTCTATGAATGCTGACTGTCCTACAATATTGAGCTGGTTCATCAATAGCTCCTATTGCTTCATCAGTTGGCTCATCAATACCTGCTGTACTATTGAAGGAGCTTCCAGTACAGAAGATTGCTGGGTTTGGAAAGAGTGAAAGGGAAGATAAAATTAATCAAGCAATCCTGATGAGGGGACTCCAAACCTTAAGATGGTGGAACGAGAGAAAAACTGCAGACAGCAAGGACTTCCTCAGTAAGGTAGATGGTGTCATAGTAATTGCAAGTTTTTCTGAAACTCCCTGTTCAACCTTTTAATTTTGTGGGTACAGTAGTTCCAGTGATGTTGAAAGTTGACATTGAATCCATATGAAGAATGGAAAAATATTGGAAGCCAAGTTTCGAGATGTGTCTCAATGGTGAGAACTATTGTATTTGAGTCCAAAAATTGAGCACAGAATCTAGGCTAACATTTCCAGCAATGTACTTCAGATGAGATTCCGTCTACCCTACCTGGTTTTGTTTTTATTCTTTCACAGGCTGTGGGCTTCGTTGGCTGGACCAGCTTTTATTGCCCATCCCTAATTGCCCTTGAGAAGGTGATAGGGACCTGCCTTCTTGAGCCGCTGCAGTCCATGTGGTCTAGGTACACCCACAGTGCTGTGAGGAAGGGAGTTCCAGGATTTTGACCCAGCGACAGTGAAGGAACGGTAATATATTTCCTAGTCAGGATGGTGAGTGGCTTGGCGGGGAACTTCCAGATGGTGATGTTCCCAGCTATCTGCTGTCCTTGTCCTTCTAGATGGTAGTGGTTGTGGGTTTGGAAGGTGCGGTCTGTGGGCCGTGGTGAATTCCTGCAGTGCATCTTGTAGATGGCACACACTGCTGCCATTGTGCATCAGTGGTGGAGGGAGTGAATATTTGTGGATGGGGTGCCAATCAAGTGGGCTGCTTTGTCCTGGATGGTTCCAGTTTCTTGAGTGTTGTGGGAACTGCACTGACCCAGGCAAGTGGAGAGTATTCCATCAATTTCCTGACTTGTGACTTGTAGATGATGCACAGGCTTTAGGGAGTCAGGAGGTGAGTTACTCGCCACAGGATTCCTAGCCTCTGACCTGTTCTTGTAGCCACAGTATTTATATGGCTAGTCCAGATCAGTTTCTGGTCAATGGTAATCCCAGGATGTTGATATTGGGGGATTCAGTGACGATAATGCCATTGAATGTCAAGGGGCGATTGTTGGATTCTCTCTTGTTGGAGATGGTCACTGCCTGGCACGTGTGTGATGGGAATCACACTTGCCACTTGTCAGCCCAAGCCTGGATATTGTCCAGGTCTTGCTCTGTTTGGACATGGACTGCTTCAGTATCTGAAGAGTCACAAATGGTGCTGAACATTGTGCAATCATCAGTGAAGATCCCCACTTATGATGGAAGGAAGTTCAGTGATGAAGCAGATGAAGATGGTTGGCCTAGGACACAACCCTGAGGAACTCCTGCAGTGATGTCCTGGAGCTGAGATGACTGACCTCCAAAAGCACAGCCATCTTCCTTGTGCTAGGTATGACTCCAATCAGTGGGTTGGATAGGAAATAATGGCTAAGCCTCCATTTGTTCCCAAAATAGTGTATCAACAATCTCTCTTCCCAAGGGCAATCCTACACTGGAACAAGCTGCCAAAAGAAACAATCACAGCCCCATCACCGGAAATCTTCAAGACCCATCTTTAGATTATTTCCATTTAAACGGTTTCATTATCTGGACTGCCAATCTCAGCAGGTCATGCCTGGTTTAGCTAGTGCTACCCAGATAAATGTTCTCAGAATACGGATATTAGTCTGTGATGCCAACACAATTAAAGCAGAAGCAGAAGATTGAACTCTTCACGGGGAGTGTCACAGAATTACTGATGTCTTATCTAGTCGGCAATAAAGAAATCACCTTTCCTAGTGCAGCCATAAGGCTTCTCTCTGTGTGTAGGTCTTAGTCAGGGACAAATTGGTTTATTTTAAGCTTGTCTAAAAGAGTGAATGGTGAAGTATAGCGCAGGTGTATTAACTTTCTTGTAGAATATTTGCCAATCAGGGTATATACCCACTGTGTGTGCTGATAGTCACTGATCCATTGAAGAAGCAATGCCTGATCATGTCTCCACCTGATGTTCCAACCACTGGGGTAAAGTTTGTGATGTGCTCCCTTACGGAGTGTGACAATGTTAAAACACTCCTAGTCCCTGGGAACCCAATGGTTGCACTCCAACATCTATCAAAGTTGAAGAAATCAGAGGATTGCAGAGTGCAGTAGGTAAAGAAGTGAGCTGAAATTCTGGTGTTCAGAATTGGGCTCCTTCATGTTGTTTCTCAAGAAGCTAACTTGGTCCTAAATACAGTTTAAAGTTGAGTAGCAACATGTCTTTGAGAATTTATAAAAATTGTGTTCTGCTCCCAATTTTTAAATGATGAACTCAGAGTGGGAGACAGTCGACTGAGAGGGAGTCCCTGTGAAATGGAGCCAGAACCTTTCAGAGAGACACGTGGGGAAATAGAGATACCAGAGGTTTAGGGTGAGAATGTCTCTACTCCATCCCAAGTTGTCCAGAAGTTGGTGGAGAGACTGGGGAGACTTAAACAAAACAAAAATCTTACAGAAGTATTTTGAATACTTACTAGCATCTTGCGTCATGCTGAGATTAGTCAGTAATTCGCTCTGCTTTTCCATTTTGTCTTGTAATGTTGAGACTGAAAGACACAATCGACCTCCATCATCAAATACATAACAGCCCACCATGAAAAACAGAATACTCTGAGGCAAATGTTTTATTAAAGTGTGAAAACCCTTTTTTATTAAATTCTATGAGCTTTTATTTCACTGTGTGTTGTTGAGATTAAGTTTAGCCCATAGTTTTACTGATATAATATATTAATTATAATATAATAATTAAATAACTTTTGGACATTCTTCATAGAGTGTGAATGGGTTCCAGAAATTTATAAATCCCAAATGGCTCCATTTTCTATTGCAAAAGAAAAGCTGTGTATTTATAGATAACTATCCTCTAGGCAAACCATGCTGATTGGCTTAAATAATCCTTGAACAAACCCCTACTGGGATTATTTGGAGCAGATAAAATGATAACACCATCACATCGGCTGGCATCCAGAGATGGGCACTGATATTAGCCATCTGCAAATACACTTTTGGTAATGCCATAGAACATCAAGGGGCAATGGTTGGATTCTCTCTTGTTGGAGATGGTCATTGCCTGGCACTTGTGTTATGGGAATGTTACTTTCCACTTGTCAGCCCAAGCCTGGATATTGCCCAGGATTTGCTCTGTTTGGACATGGACTGCTTCAGTATCTGAAGAGACGTGAATGGTGCTGAACATTGTGCACTATCAGCGAACATCCCTTCTGACCTTATGATGGAAGGAAGGTCATTGATGAAGCAGTTGGAGATGGTCGGGCTGAGGACACTACCCTGAGGAACTCCTGCAGTGATGTCCTGGAGCTGAGATGACTGACCTCCAAAACCACAAACATCTTCCTTGTGCTAGGTATGACTCCAACCAGTGGGTTGGATAGGAAATAGGGGCTAAGCCTCCATTTGTTCCCATAATAGTGTATCAACAATCTCTCTTCCCAAGGACAATCCCACAATGGAACAAGCTGCCAAAAGAAACAATCACAGCCCCATCACCGGAAATCTTCAAGATCCATCTTTAGATTATTTTCATTTAAACGGTTTCATTATCTGGACTGCCAATCTCAGCAGGTCATGCCTGGTTTAACTAGTGCTACCCAGATAAATGTTCTCAGAATACGGATATTAGTCTGTGATGCCAACACAATTAAAGCAGAAGCAGAAGATTGAACTCTTCACAGGGAGTGTCACAGAATTACTGATGTCTTATCTAGTCGGCAATAAAGAACTAACCTTTCCTAGTGCAGCCATAAGGCTTCCCTCTGTGTGTAGGTCTTAGTCAGGGACAAATTGGTTTATTTTAAGTTTGTCTAAAAGAGTGAATGGTGAAGTATAGCGCAGGTGTATTAACTTTCATGTGGAATATTTGCCAATCAGGGTATATACCCACTGTGTGTGCTGATAGTCACTGATCCATTGAAGAAGCAATGCCTGATCATGTCTCCACCTGATGTTCCAACCACTGGGGTAAAGTTTGTGATGTGCTCCCTTACGGAGTGTGACAATGTTAAAACACTCCTAGTCCCTGGGAACCCAATGGTTGCACTCCAACATCTATCAAGGTTGAAGAAATCAGAGGATTGCAGAATGCAGGAGGTAAAGAAGTGAGCTGAAAGTCTGGTGTTCAGAATTGGGCTCCTTCATGTTGTTTCTCAAGAAGCTAACTTGGTCTTAAATACAGTTTAAAGTTGAGTAGCAACACGTCTTTGAGTATTTGTAAAAATTGTGTTCTGCTCCCAATTTTTAAATGATGACCTCAGAGTGGGAGCCAGTCGATTGGGAAGGAGTCCCTGTGAAATGGAGCCAGAACCTTTCAGAGAGACACGTGGGGAAATAGAGATACCAGAGGTTTAGGGTGAGAATGTCTCTACTCCATCCCAAGTTGTCCAGAAGTTGGTGGAGAGACTGGGGAGACTTAAACAAAACAAAAATCTTACAGAAGTATTTTGAATACTTACTAGCATCTTGCATCGTGCTGAGATCAGTCAGTAATTCGCTCTGCTTTTCCATTTTGTCTTGTAATGTTGAGACTGAAAGACACAATCGACCTCCATCATCAAATACATAACAGCCCACCATGAAAAACAGAAGACTCTGAGGCAAATGTTTTATTAAAGTGTGAAAAACCCTTTTTTATTAAAGTCTATGAGCTTTTATTTCACTGTGTGTTGTCGAGATTAAGTTTAGCCCATAGTTTTACTGATATAGTATATTAATTATAAAATAATAATTAAATAACTTTTGGACATTCTTCACAGAGTGTGAATGGGTTTCAGAAATTCATAAATCCCAAATGGCTCCATTTTCTATTGCAGAAAAGCTGTGAATTTATAGATAACAACCCTCTGGGCAAACCATGGTGATTGGCTTAAATAATCCTTGAACAAGCCCCTACTGGGATTATTTGGAGCAGATAAAATGATAACACCATCACATCGGCTGGCATCCAGAGATGGGCACTGATATTAGCCATCTGCAAATACACTTTTGGTAATGCCATAGAACATCAAGGGGCGATTGTTGGATTCTCTCTTTTTGGAGATGGTCATTGCCTGGCACTTGTGTGATGGGAATGTTACTTTCCACTTGTCAGCCCAAGCCTGGATATTGTCCAGGTCTTGTTCCGTTTGGACATTGACTGCTTCAGTATCTGAACAGACGCTAATGGTGCTGAACATTTGCAATTATCAGTGAACATCCCCACTTCTGACCTTATGATGGAAGGAAGGTCATTGATGAAGCAGCTGAAGATGGTTGGGCCTAGGACACAACCCTGAGGAACTCCTGCAGTGATGTCCTGGAGCTGAGATGACTGACCTCCAAAACCGCAACCATCTTCCTTAGCTAGGTATGACTCCAACCAATGGGTTGGATAGGAAGTAGGGGCTAAGCCTCCATTTGTTCCTAAAATAGTGTATCAACAATCTCTCTTCCCAAGGACAATCACACAATGGAACAAGCTGCCAAAAGAATCAATCACAGCCCCATCACTGGAAATCTTCAAGACCCATCTTTAGATTATTTCCATTTAAACGGTTTCATTATCTGGACTGCCAATCTCAGCAGGTAATGCCTGGTTTAGCTAGCGCTACTCAGATAAATGTTCTCAGAATACGGATATTAGTCTGTGATGCCAACACAACTAAGGCAGAAGCAGAAGATTGAACTCTTCACAGGGAGTGTCACAGAATTACTGATGTCTTATCTAGTCGGCAATAAAGAAATAACCTTTCCTAGTGCAGCCATTAGGCTTCCCTCTGTGTGTAGGTCTTAGTCAGGGACAAATTGGTTTATTTTAAGCTTGTCTAAAAGAGTGAATGGTGAAGTATAGCGCAGGTGTATTAATTATTCATGTGGAATATTTGCCAATCAGGGTATATACCCACTGTATGTGCTGATAGGTCACTGATCCATTGAAGAAGCAATGCCTGATCATGTTTCCACCTGATGTTCCAGCCTCTGGGGTAAAGTTTGTGATGTGCTCCTTAACGAGAATGACAATGTTAAAACACTCCTAGTCCCTGGGAACCCAGTAGTTGCTCTCCAACATCTATCAAGGTTGAAGAAATCAGAGGATTGCAGAGTGCAGTAGGTAAAGAAGTGAGCTGAAATTCTGGTGCTCAGAATTGGGCTCCTTCATGTTGTTTCTCAAGAAGCTAACTTGGTCCTAAATACAGTTTAAAGTTGAGTAGCAACATGTCTTTGAGAATTTGTAAAAATTGTGTTCTGCTCCCAATTTTTAAATGATGAACTCAGAGTGGGAGCCAGTCGACTGGGAAGGAGTCCCTGTGAAATGGAGCCAGAACCTTTCAGAGAGACACGTGGGGAAATAGAGATACCAGAGGTTTAGGGTGAGAATGTCTCTACTCCATCCCAAGTTGTCCAGAGGTTGGTGGAGAGACTGGGGAGACTTAAAACAAAAATCTTACAGAAGTGTTTTGAATACTTACTAGCATCTTGCATCGTGCTGAGATTAGTCAGTAATTCGCTCTGCTTTTCCATTTTGTCTTGTAATGTTGAGACTGAAAGACACAATCGACCTCCATCATCAAATACATAACAGCCCACCATGAAAAACAGAAGACTCTGAGGCAAATGTTTTATTAAAGTGTGAAAAACTCTTTTTTTATTAAAGTCTATGAGCTTTTATTTCACTGTGTGTTGTCGAGATTAAGTTTAGCCCATAGTTTTACTGATATAATATATTAATTATAAAATAATAATTAAATAACTTTTGGACATTCTTCATAGAGTGTGAATGGGTTTCAGAAATTTATAAATCCCAAATGGCTCCATTTTCTATTGCAGAAAAGCTGTGAATTTATAGATAACAATCCTCTGGGCAAACCATGGTGATTGGCTTAAATAATCCTTGAACAAGCCCCTACTGGGATTATTTGGAGCAGATAAAATGTTAACACTATCACATCGGCTGGCATCCAGAGATGGGCACTGATATTAGCCATCTGCAAATACACTTTTGGTAATGCCATAGAACATCAAGGGGCGATTGTTGGATTCTCTCTTGTTGGAGATGGTCATTGCCTGGCACTTGTGTGATGGGAATGTTACTTTCCACTTGTCAGCCCAGGCCTGGATATTGTCCAGGTCTTGCTCTGTTTGGACACTGACTGCTTCAGTATCTGAACAGACGCTAATGGTGCTGAACATTTGCAATTATCAGTGAACATCCCCACTTCTGACCTTATGATGGAAGGAAGGTCATTGATGAAGCAGCTGAAGATGGTTGCGCCTAGGACACAACCCTGAGGAACTCCTGCAGTGATGTCCTGGAGCTGAGATGACTGACCTCCAAAACCTTTCAGAGAGACACGTGGGGAAATAGAGATACCAGAGGATTAGGGTGAGAATGTCTCTACTCCATCCCAAGTTGTCCAGAGGTTGGTGGAGAGACTGGGGAGACGTAAACAAAACAAAAATCTTACAGAAGTGTTTTGAATACTTACTAGCATTTTGCATCGTGCTGAGATTAGTCAGTAATTCGCTCTGCTTTTCCATTTTGTCTTGTAATGTTGAGGCTGAAAGACACAATCGACCTCCATCATCAAATACATAACAGCCCACCATGAAAAACAGAAGACTCTGAGGCAAATGTTTTATTAAAGTGTGAAAAACCCTTTTTTATTAAAGTCTATGAGCTTTTATTTCACTGTGTGTTGTTATGATTAAGTTTAGTCCATAGTTTTACTGATATAATATATTAATTGTAATATAATAATTAAATAACCTTTGGACATTCTTCATAGAGTGTGAGTGGGTTTCAGAAATTCATAAATCCCAAATGGCTCCATTTTCTATTGCAAAAGAAAAGCTGTGAATTTATAGATAACAACCCTCTGGGCAAACCATGGTGATTGGCTTAAATAATCCTTGAACAAACCCCTACTGGGATTATTTGGAGCAGATAAAGTGATAACACCATCACATCGGCTGGCATCCAGAGATGGGCACTGATATTAGCTGCCTGCTAATACACTTTTGTTCACCGTTCGGGAACTCAAATCACACATGCCGATGCACTAAGCTGCCTTTCCCTGCCTACTAATGACAGGGAGGCTCCGATTCCCCAGGAACTGGCCTTAGTGCTAAATTTTCTGGATTCCTCCCCTGTTCAGGCCAGAAAAATCCATGAGTGGACAAGCTGGGACCCACTATTGTCTAACGTCTGGGAGCAGGTCTTGAATGGTTGGTCGGGTGGATCTAAATCTGAGGGGATGAAGCCCTCTTCTGATCGCAAATATGAACTCTCCTGCCAGGATGGCATATTACTGTGGGGAGCAAGGGTCATCGTGCCCCCATTATTAGCCAAGCGACAGATCGCGCACCCGGGCATTAGCAGAAAGAAGATTCTCATGCACAGCTGATTGTGGTGGCCAGGCATGGACTTGGATGTAGAAACCCTGGTCAAAAGCTGCCCTCAATGCCAGCAGGTACAAAAGCTCCACCCCTTAGCTCCATTGCTCCCATGGGAGTGGCCATGGGTGGTCTTCCACGTGGATTATGTGGGACCAATCATGGGCACCATGTTCCTTTACACATTGACTCCCACTCCAAATGGATTGTCGTCTATGAAGTCTGGTCACCCACGTTGTCTGCCACCGTGGATCACTTGTGGCAGAGTTTTGCAGTGCACTGATTGCCAGAGGTCCTTGTGTCTGACAACGGGACCGCTTTTACCAGCGGGGAGTTCCACAGGTTCACGACCCTTAACGGCATCACCCATATCAAAAGGTCATCTTACCACCCAGCATCAGATGGCGTGGCTGAGCGGACAGTCCAAACCTTTCAATCCGGGATGAAAAAGATGGAAGAGGATTCCATCAGCACGATGATTGTTCCGGTTCTTGTTTGCGTACCCGACCATGCCATACACAACGACCCCCATTGCCCCTGCAGAGCTACTAATGAAGAGACGTCTCTGCACCCGCCTGACTCTTGTCCGGCTGAATTTAGAGGGGAGGGTGGAGAAAAGCCAAGAGGCGCAGAAGACCACGCCCGATGGTCATGGTCATGAAAGAACTTTCACGGTGGGAGATGCAGTCCTCGTGAAGAACTTTGGAGATGAACCCAATTGGCTGTTAGGCGAGGTGAGTGCAGGAACTGGACTCCTCTCCTATAATGTATCGGTAAACAGCCGAACATTTAGATGACATGTGGATCATCTGTGCAAAAGAGCGCCAGTCCCACAAGAAGAAATGCAGTCTTCATCTATGCTTGAGTCTGTTCTGCATGTAGAGGATGGGTCACACGATTTGGAAACACCGAGGGTCGGGGTTCGGGGAGACAAACCTGCCAACTTCCACTGAGGAACCTCGAGGAACATCTGTCCCCTGAAAAGGAAGTCTCAGAAAAACCAGTGAAGGCTGTTGAACTGCAATGTTCAACATATCCAAGAAAGCCTCCTGAGAGACTTGACCTGTAAATAGTTATTGTGCAAATAGTTCATGTGTTTTAAGCTTATGTCTGTACTTTTAAATAAATGGGGAGGATGTGGTAAAGTGAGATACCCTGTCCCTTTAAGAGAATGCAAGTGTACTGATCATGTGACAGCACTGACAAATCACTGTACAGCGTGGGCAACTGGGAACTCTAATTCTAGTTCTGGAGGTTTCTGAGTGAGCACGTATGACCTGGTGCTCTGCTCTATGTCTCAATGAGCCATCGCTGATATTCTCACGTCAGTCTCTCCCCGTTATTGATTGCAAGCAGCAATTGATGAGTACATAGGAAGGCATGCAGTTAGTGTTCGGTTGGCCAACGAAATCATTTACCCAAGACATAAAAGCCTGTGTGGTGTAGATCTGGGCGAGACGTACAATTCATAAAATTTATTTCAAGAACTTGCATTTATTTAGAATCTCTTGCAGCTTGTCTGTTATATTTCCCTCCGTTAGGTGCATTTCTGCATGATGGTCTAAGGCTGAAAGACAGATAGAATTCAATCCCCATCAGAAAATAATTGACAGCCAAACATTGAAAAAGACTATCAGATAACTGAAGGTTTATTTAATGCAAATGATTTATTAAGAAAGAATTAAAGTTCAGAACAACGCTTTAACTTCAATAAGGAACGGCAGAACATTTTTCATTGTTAGTTGCCGACCTCATTCATCCTGTTAGTCTCTGCACTCAAAGGCACAGTCTCTGTTCCAGGGGATCCCACAATGCTTCTATACTTCAGACAAGTGCCTGTTCTTTGTACTGGAGTCTAGCTGAATGTGAGGGGTAATTCGACAATCCGGTGTTGTTGTTGAGGAGCAGTGTTTGTTGGGAGCTCATCAACAGAAATTACACTCATATTAAGCCTGATCTTTCATTCATCAGGATAAGAGTTGGAAATATAGGGGCTAAACCTCCACTTGTTCCCAGGATAGTGTATCAGCAATCTCTTTTCCCAAGGACAATCCCACAAGGAAACAAGCTGCCAAAAGAAACAATCACAGCCCCATCATTGGAAACCATCAAGACCCATCTTTAGGTTATTTCCATTTAAAAGTTTTCATTATCTGGACTGCCAATCTCAGCAGGTTTAGCTAGTGCTACCCAGATAAATGTTCTCGGAATAAGGATATTAGTCAGGAATCTCAGAGGCTCTCAAGGGCCCTCAAGGCCTTGGCTCTCCAGAGGACGTACGTTGAAGTCATCAGAGACAACAGGGCCAACCATTGCACTGGCTGTCTCCACCCCTGCTGCAGATGTCAGGGCAGCACCTAGAAGAAGTGGGTGTTCACCGCCTACTTCACCTTCACCGCAGGCACGGTCCACGTCCTCACCAGTCTGTGGGATGGTACGCTCCTCAGCATGAATGAGTAGTCTAGTGTGGGCCACTCCACCCTCAGCCGGGGACCTCTCCCTGCTGTTGTGATCCAGCTTCTCCTGCATATTCCTGAAGTATTATGTGCAGTTTTGGTCTCCTTACCTAAGAAAGGATATACTTGCCAGAGAGGGAGTGCAGCGAAGGTTCACCAGACCGATTCCTGGGATGGCAGGATTGTCATATGATTGTCATAGTACTTCAGGAATATGCAGGAGAAGCTGGCTCAAAACAGCAGGGAGAGGTCCCAGGCTGAGGGTGGAGTGGCCCACAGTAGACTACTCATTCATGCTGAGAGCGTACCATCCCACAGAGATTGGGTCGTCTAGGCCGGTATTCACTGGAGTTTAGAAGAGCGAGAGGGGATCTCACTGAAACGTATAAAAATGTGACAGGGCTGGACAGACTAGATGCAGGGATGATGTTTCCTCTGGCTGGAGGATCTAGAACAGGGAGTCACAGCCTCAGGATATGGGATAGACCATTTAGAATTGAGATGAGGAGAAACATCTTCACTCAGAGGGTGGTGAACCTGTGGAATTCTCTACCACAGAGGCTGTGGAAGCCAAGTCACTGAGTATATTTAAGAAGGAAATAGATAGTTTCAGGAATGTAAAGGTGTCAAGGGGTATGGGGAGAGAGCGGGGATATGACATTGAGAGAGAGGATCAGACATTATCATATTGAATGGCGGATCAGACTCGAAGGGCTGAATGACTTACTCCTGCTCCTATTTTCTATGTTTCTATTAAAACAGATGGAGTGAGTGTGAAGAGGACACATGGTGCCGTGTGGTGGAATGTTTGTGTGGTGAGTGGAGCCCGTGGACAGGATGAGGACACGAGCTCCAGAGGATCTGAGCCTGATGGAGATGTGAGGGTGTGTGTGAGAGTTGGTGGGTGTTGTCCCTTGAGGTGTGAGATCCCTGTGGGTGTGTGATGGGTTTGGGAGCGTGTGAGTTGAGAGCGATGAGGTGGTTGCCTTACCCTGTTGGGACGGATGAGAGCATTCATCCTCTTCCCGCAGTGGGTGGCTGACCTCCTTTGTGCTCTGGTGGTGCTGATCGCCAGTCCCACAGCCTCCCTGGCCGGATTGGTGCCGCTGGTGAACCAGAGCTGCGGCCAGAGCGGGGGCTGGGGGGCGGTTGGGGGGGTGGGTTGGGGGGGTGGGAGGAGGTAGAGGACATTGCAACGACCTTCCACTGGGCCCAGCAGGCGCTCCAGGGGCATCCATAAATTTGGGGGCTGCCGTCTCCTTTGCATTCGGGGCCACCTGTCAGCTGGAGCAGTCCTGGTCTGTAGACATGAAGTAGGCCACGCTCTGGCGCGGGTTAAATTTGGCGCCCGGAGCGAGAAGGCGCCGATGTCAAGGTTTGGCAGGCCCGCCCGGTGACCTGGAGTGTTTCCCGTGAATGCATCATTAATGAGGCGGGACTGGCTGGGAAGGAGGTGATGTGGTGAAAAGCCACCATGGCGGCCGGCGGGTAAAATGGCTATTTTCCTACCCACCTCTGCACCTTGTGCAACTCCAGGATGAGTCCCGCCCTCGGGGGCCGAATTGAAGGAAATAAACATTCACGGAAGCCCCCACAGCCGGGGAAATCCCTGAGGATGGAATTTTCCACACGTCCGGCTGGCGCTGGACCGACCCGAACGAGCGTAAAATGACGCCCGATGATGTCCAGCCGGTGTCCCAACATCATCGTGCACTCGCACAATATTCCAGTCGGCGGGCACGCCTGGCAGTCGATGGGCATGTCTGTGAGTCGGTGGGCATGTCTGTGAGTGGATGGGCACGTCTGTGAGTCAATGGGCATGTCCGTGAGTCAATGGGCATGTCTGGGAGTCAGTGGGCATGTCTGTCTGTCGATGGGCATGTCTGTGAGTGGATGGGCACGTCTTTGAGTCGGTGGGCATGTCTGTGAGTGGATGGGCACATCTGTGAGTTGATGGGCATGTCTGTGAGTCGATGGGCATGCCTGGGAGTCGATGGGCATGTCTGTGAGTCGGTGGGCATGTCTGTGAGTCAGTGGGCACGTCAGGGAGTCGATGGGCACGTCTGTGAGTCAATGGGCACATCTGGGAGTCAATAGGCACGTCTGTGAGTCGATGGGCATGTCTGTGAGTCAATGGGCACGCCTGGCAGTCAATGGGCACGTCTGTGAGTCGGTGGGCATGTCTGGGAGTCGGTGGGTATGTCTGTGAGTCGGTGGGCACGCCTGGGAGTCGGTGGGCATGTCCGGGAATCGATGAGCATGTCTGTGAGTCATTGGGCATGTTTGGGAGTCAGTGGGCATGTCTGGGAGTCAGTGGGCATGCCTGGGAGTCAGTGGGCACGTCTGTGAGTCGATGGGCATGTCTGGGAATCAGTGGGCACGTCTGGGAGTCAGTGGGCATGTCTGTGAGTCGATGGGCACGTCTGTGAGTCAGTGGGCACGTCTGTGAGTCAATGAGCATGTCTGGGAGTCAGTGGACATGTCTGTGAGTCAATGGGCACGTCTGGGAGTCAGTGGGCACGTCTGGGAGTCAGTGGGCATGTCTGTGAGTCGATGGGCACGTCTGTGAGTCAATGAGCATGTCTGGGAGTCAGTGGACATGTCTGTGAGTCAATGGGCACGTCTGTGAGTCAGTGGGCACGTCTGGGAGTCAGTGGGCACGTCTGGGAGTCAGTGGGCACGTCTGGGAGTCAGTGGGCACGTCTGGGAGTCAGTGGGCATGTCTGGGAGTCAGTGGGCACGTCTGTGAGTTGGCAGCGCACTCGCTGACAGTTAACAGGCCTGTTAAGGCCATTAAAGATTTAATTGAATGAAATTTTTTCGCTGCCTGTCCAGTCTTACGGTGGGCGGTGTGGGTGAAAAGGCCAAGCGGCCTTTGCATTTTTTGTGAAACCTCATCCACGGGTGGGATCAGGTTTCCATCCACCATTGAAAGGAATTGAAACTTTTTCAAACTAATTGCTTAGCCTGTCCCTGCTCGTGGGACGGGGTCATAGGAGGGGACACGTTATTAACATTTTTAAAATCTTTCCTTTTTCTTTTCAAAGATCTCCGTCTCCCTGAGGCAGCTTTACTCGTGCACACCCGCGAATCTCCCCGCTCGCCCTCCTCCAGCCCACCCACGCCCCCCTCCCCTATACAGCGCCAGCGTGAAATCGCGGTCCGAGCCCAATCGCGGGCGACAGTCGGCTTCCCGACCACTCCAGGCTGAGCCTGCCCGACGAGGGACTAAATTCTGCCCCTGAAGGTTCCTTTGGAGGGAAGGTGACAAGCTCTGTGATATTTGTCACTGCTGTGGAGACAAACACTGTACAAACAAAAGTGCGACTGGGACAGTCAGAATCTGACAGCTCATTTTAACACTTTTCTAAATGAGACAATACGATCCCACTGGTTTCAGTCTCCCCACCTGATTCACCTCAACCGACGAGAGATGCCCATCCCACTCTCTAGTGAGCTGACGGGTTCGTACTGACAACCTCCGACATGAGTGAGAGAAGTCAGGTTTTCTTCAAGAACACTGACTTTGAAACACTGAATTTTAAATTTCTTTCAATGAACACCCACTTTGAAACACTGGCTGCTTACAAAACTGATGGTTGGATGGTCTAAAACTAATGCTGAGCCCTTCATTAAAAATGTTTTGAGTGTTTCTATCTATAATTTAAAGTCCATTTAAGCAAGTTAATCATGAAATGCACGGTGTGTATTGAAAGGGATAGTGACTCGTCCTCATCATCATTGGGGGGTCACATTAGTTTCTTCTCATCTGTAACACTAAAAGCTGACATTGGATTACACATTGTTATCCTTCGGGAACATACTACATGGATTTGCATCTTAGTACAGCGCTGAGGGTGGGCTGCACTGTTACAGAAGTGAGCTGAAAGTCTGGTGCTCAGGATTGGGCTCCTTCATGTTGTTTCTCAAGAAGCTAACTTGGTCCTAAATACAGTTTAAAGTTGAGTAGCAATATGTCTTTGAGAATTTATAAAAATTGTGTTCTGCTCCCAATTTTTAAATAATGAAATAATGAGTGGGAGCCAGTCGATTGGGAGGGAGTCCCTGTGCAATGGAGCCAGAACCTTTAAGAGAGACACGTGGGGAAATAGAGATACCAGAGGTTTAGGGGGAGAATGTCTCTTCTCCATCCCAAGTTGTCCAGAAGTTGGTGGAGAGACTGGGGAGACTTAAACAAAACAAAAATCTTACAGAAGTATTTTGAGTACTTACTAGCATCTTGTATCTTGCTGAAATTAGCCAGAGATTTGTTCAGATTTTCCATTTTGCCTTGTAATGTTGAGACTGAAAGACACAATCGACCTCCATCATTAAATACATAACAGCCCACCATGAAAAACAGAAGACTCTGAGGCAAATGTTTTATTAAAGTGTGAAAAACTCTTTTTTTATTAACGTCTATGAGCTTTTATTTCACTGTATGTTGTTGAGATTAAGTTTAGCCCATAATTTTACTGATATAATATATTAATTATAATATAATAATTAAATAACTTTGGACATTCTTCATAGAGTGTGAATGGGTTCCAGAAATTCATAAATCCCAAATGGCTCCATTTTCTATTGCAAAAGAAAAGCTGTGAATTTATAGATAACCATCTTCTGGGCAAACCATGGTGATTGGCTTAAATAATCCTTGAACTAAAAGATGCCGAATCAAAAACTATTACAAGTCACTAAATAATTGAAAGAAAACTACAGTCAAAGACTGTCAAAAGCCAACCGAGAGGATTCCATTGGGTCGAGGATGTTTCCATTTGCGTGTGTGTGAGTTGAAGATTAGAGGTTCTAGTTATAAGATACTGACTGATAAATCCACTAAGGAATTCAGGAGAAACTTCTTCACCTGGAGAGTGGTGAGAATGTGGAAACCGCGACCATAAAGAGTGTTTGAGAGGCATGGCAAAGACGCATTAAGGGGGAGCTAGAGAAACAGATGAGGGAGAAAGGAGTAGAAGGATATGATCACAGGGCGAAATCTTCCGCTCTCTCTGGTGGTGAACTTGGGGGTGAGAAGGGCATGAACGTAAGCAGGATGTTGGCGTACCGGAACCCCACCGCCATCCAGCCTCCACCCAAAATTAAGTTCTGGGTGGGATGGCCCATGGGTTGGCCTTTGTGCTCTGCCACTAATTGAGACCCTGATGTGGCCAATTATGTACCTCACCCCACCACCGCTGGTACTGACCCAGTGGCAAGTGGGCCTGTCACCATGTTGCATGCACGATAGGTAAAACCGTGCAGTCAGCTTGTCACCTCTGGGGAGCGGGGGTGGGGGGGGGACGTGGGGGGTGGTTACTTGGCAAAGCTCACTCAGTGCCTGATCAAGCGACTGGACATTGGCAAGGGACAAGCCCGCTGAGAGCCATCCTCCCGCCCTTGCGGCACAACCCCCTACATTTCTCCCCGCACCTTCCCCACAGCGCCCCCCCCCCCCTCCCCCACCATGAACCCCATGTCACAAAACCTCCCAACCACACCCCCACCCAATTGCACCTGCGACCTGGGTTGTCCTGCGACCCTGGGACTGCAGTGGCCCGTGCTTCCAGCAGCGGCCACAGCCTCCCCAGTGGCGCTGCTGAGCAGAAGAGCTGCCCACCTCTGACGGACGGGCAGCCCTGGGTAGGTGGGACCTCTGCACCCGGTGAGGTCTTGTTTCCAGCAGAAGGCCCACCCACTGGTCTTGCCGCTGCCTGATTAGCGTGTGGGCCTTCCAGAAAAGAGGCAGCCTGGGTCTCTCGCCCGGCTCTTCAGCTGGGGCAGGCAAGACTCCCGATGTCTCAACAAGAGTCCGCCAGTAGGGTTAGATGTAGTCGGGTGGGAGGAGGCTCGGGTGGATCATAAAGACTGGCACAGGTCAGTTGTGCCCAATAGCCTGTTTCTGTGCTGCAAAACGAATGAAACTCCACATAAAAACTGTGTCATTTGGGAGCAGATTGCTTGGTGCTCCCAGCTCCCCCCTCCCATAACTTGCCGGGAACATGTTGGGATAACGTTCTCAGTAGAACCTCCGCAGCATTTTTGAAATTGAAGCCGAAAATGCCGGAAAAACGCAGCAGGTCCAGCAGCCTCCCGTGGGGAGAGAGAAAAACAAAGAGTCACCGTTTTCGGGTCCGTGTGACTCGAAAGGAGAGTCATATTGGGCTCGATGCGTTAAACCCTGTCTTTCTCTCCACAGAGGCTGCTGCGTTTTTCCAGCGTTTTCCGTTACAATTTCAGATTTCCAGCATCTGCAGTATTTTGCTTTTATTCCGCGGAATTCTGTCGACCCTCTTGCGTGATTTTAGCGGGTGGTCAGGAGAAAGACAGCGAGAGTGGCCATTTCTCCGGGATTTCCACCGAACGTACAGCAGGAGGGTTGGGAAATCTTCCACCGGCGTTCACACACCGCAGAGTTTTGAGAATGACGCCAACACAACAATATAAACCACCGTGGAACTCGGCCATTTTCATTCACTATCCTCGCGTGTCGCTCAAGGTAGTTTCAGTCTAGTTAAGATGAAGTACTTACTGCTTGAATAACAAACCACGAGCAGGACAAAAGTCACAAAGAAGTTGATACCCAGAATCAGGAAGAGGAAACCAGCTTTTCCCCGACAAATAGACCATCCTCCACACGGAATCTCCTTTCCACAATCTTTAAAAAAATTGAGATAAATGGTTTATTTGTAGCTCGATGAAGATTAATCCCACAGTTCCCACTCCCATCAGGGAATTTGACTCTGAGGGAGCATTGATTGGAGAATTAGGTGCATACCATTCTTGGTCTCTCTCTGCTCAGTGCCCAGTCACTTCATTATGCACTGTGAGGAGTGGAAGTTTAGAATTATTTGTTTGATTAACTGCTTCAGGGTCTTATACTCTTGGGCAAGTAGCCAGAGCCTCCATTCATTTGGAACTACATCCAGAAATCAATCACCCCAAAATGTAGGTCAGCGTCTCCATTGCTTTGCATATTCCATGCAAGGTTGTTTTGGATTTCTACCTCCATGTGCAGATGTTAATTCATAGGTATCAATATTGGTATGTTTTATAACCTCCTAGTTTTTTAAACTTCATTTATGGGATGTGGGGGTCACTGGCTAGGCCAACATTTATTGCCCATCCCTAATTGCCCTTGGTGAGCTGCCTTCTTGAACCGCTGCAGTCCATGTGGTGTAGGTACACCCACAGTGCTGTTAGGCACAAAGTTCCAGGATTTTGACCCAGTGACAGTGAAGGAATGGCGATATATTTCCAAGTCAGGATGATGAGCAGTTTGTAGGGGAACTTCCAGGTGGTGGTGTGCCCTTACAGATAGTTAGTGGATTTGGAAGATGCTGCCTAAGGAGCCTTGGTGAATTGCTGCAGTGCATCTTGTAGATGGTACGTACAGCTACTACTGTGCGTCGGTGATGAAGGGAGTGAGTGTTTGAGATGGGGTGCCAATCAAGCTGGCTGCTCTGTCCTGATGATGTCAAGCTTCTTGACCATGTTCAGGAAGATATAATAATTTTCATAATGTTATTGGAATTTATTGTAAAGTAGAGTAATATTGGGTTCAGTGCCTATGGGTCTGTGTGTGAGTTAGTGTGCGTGGGACTTAATTGAATTAAAGACAACTGGTCTGACGGCTTTGATATAAGAGAAGCCAGGTATGGAATGCTAAATAGGTAAACATAGGTGAGGTTTTAGAATGTGAGGTGTAAAGGGAACATTTGCATTTTTAGATAAATTAGAGTAGTGAATTTCAAAGAGGTGGTAAGGTGTTACACCTAGCCAGAAGAAGAAAAGAAAGTGTGTTTATTTTTCCCAAAGATTACTGGTAAAATTGGTATGATGATAGAATTCTATTATTAAAGAGGTAAAGTCCAAAGACATAGTGAAAAAATGGGAATTTGCGTTCAATGGGGAACATATGTATAATGGAGAGAAGGCTGTGTGCAAGGGAAAGCATTTTTAAGATCTAACACAAGCGTGAAAAGCCTCTAGCATTTAAGCCTCAAGCTACTGTCTACAAGGAACCAAAGCTGAGGAAAAACTGACTTTGAATTCGACTGCCCTGGGTGTGTGTTTTGCCTGAGTCTGTTAAATCTATGTGTTTTATTGTTGCCTTAATGAATGTGTAACTGGGAGTTAGAATTACTAGGGGAGCTAGGAGTTATCAAAGTAGTAATTTGAAAACCTATGTATGTGCTTAAAATCATTTTTTTATTAATAAAGGTTTAATTTAGTTTTGTAAGAAACCTATAAGAGTCAGTGGTCTTATTATTACTGAATTCAAGGTACGCATCTCGAAATAAATGCAAATTGTAAAGTTTTTGTAAAGACCATAAGACCATTGACGTAGGAGCAGAAATTAAGCCATTCGGCCCATCGAGTCTGCTCTGCTATTCAATCATGGCTGATAAGTTTCTCAACCCCATTCTCCTGCCTTCTCCCCTTACCAATCAAGAACCTATGTATCTCGGTCTTAAATACACTCAATGACCTGGCCTCCACAGCCTTCTGTGGCAATGAATTCCATAGATTCACCACTCTCTGGCTAAAGAAGTTTCTCCTCATCTCTGTTCTAAAAGGTCTTCCCTTTACTCTGAGGCTGTGCCCTCGGGTCCTAGTCTCTCTGACTAATGGAAACATCTTCCCCACGTCCACTCTATCCAGGCCTTTCAGTATTCTGTAAGTTTCAATCAGATCCCCCCTCATCCTTCTAAACTCCATCGAGCATGGACCCAGAGTCCTCAAATGTTCCTCGTATGTTAAGCCTTTCATTCCTGGGATCATTCTCGTGAACCTCCTCTGGACCCTCTCCAGGGCCAGCACATCCTTCCTGAGATACGGGGCCCAAAATTGCTCACAATATTCTAAATGTGGTCTGACCAGAGCCTTATAAAGCCTCAGCAGCATATCCCTGCTTATATAGTCTAGTCCTCTTGATATAAATGCCAACATTGCATTTGCCTTCCTAACTACCGACTCAACCTGCAAGCTAATCTTAAGAGAATCCTGGACTAGGACTCCAAAGTCCCTTTGCACTCCAGATTTCTGAATTCCCTCCCCATTTAGAAAATAGTCTAAGCCTCTATTCTTCCTAACAAAGTACATGACCTCACACTTCTTCACGTTGTATTCCATCTGCCACTTTTTTGCCCATTCTCCTAACCTGTCCAAATCCTCCTGCAGCCTCCCCGCCTCCTCAATACAAATAAAGGATTTGAACAGCTCACCATTTACCATCCGCTGTGCTGTAACAAAACTGGGGGCTTCTGCGGGATATATGTGATATTCCTGGACTGGTTTGGAGTTGATGAATCTTAAGGTTACGAGCACTAGAAGCACTTTGAATTCAGGAGTTGGTGTGAGAGATTTTTAAAGTGGTGAGATTGCAATATGGCTTTGGTAGTTGCTAAGACTTGTCTGGGAGATGAAGTTATAACTTTGGTTGGTTTACAAAAGGCAAATAAAGCTGAGTTAATCTAATTGGTAGAAACATTACAATTAGGGTTACCTGCAGGGATGAAGAAATCAAACATAACTGAAGGTATAACACGTCATTTGAAATTGGAAGGAATACCTGAGAGACCGAGTTCTCCATGGGGTGGTTCATTGGAATGGGCTCAAATTCAATTGCAAATTAAAAAACTTGGACTAGAGGCAGCAGGAAAAGATAAGGAAAGAGAAAGGGCATTTCAAAGGGAACAGGCAGAAAGGCAGGAAAGAGAAAAAGAGAGAGAGAAAGAATCCAGCTTAAAATGCCTTGATGGTTGTCAGTTAAAAAAGAGACACCAGGAGGTGGGGAAGGACTCATTTCCAGATCAGAACCCAATGGGAAGATGTTTAAATTTGTACTAGCTCTTCCAAAGTTTGAGGAAAGAGATTTTGAAGCATTCTTTATTTCACTTGAGAAGATAGCTAAGCAGATGAAATGGCCACAGGAAAACTGGACATTGTTGTTACAATCCAGGTTGGTGGGTAGAGCGCATGAGGTTTATGATTCATTGTCAGAAGAAATGTTGGTGAACTACGGTGTGGTAAAAAAAAGACTATTTTGAGTGCATATGAGGTGGTTCCTAAGGCATACAGGCAGAAATTTAGGAGAATGAGGAAAGAGCCTGGGTCAACTTATATTGAGTTTGAAAGAATAAAACAAGGTAATTTTCAACAGAGATGGCATATGCAGCTCTCAGAGAAATAATTATTTTGGAAGAATTTAAAGATTTGATTCCTTCAGTAGTGAGAACTCATGTGGAAGAGCAGAGGGTTGAAATGGTAAGACAAGCAGCAGAGATAGCTGATGATTATGAGTTAGTTCGTAGAGCTAAAACTCTTTATTGTCACCCTTTTAAAACAGGAAAGGATAGAAAGTGGGAAGGTGAAAGGAAGAAGGGTAGTCAGGGAAGAGAAGGAGTAGGTGGAAATTCCCAGGAAGTTTTATCCCAAAATAAGAAGGAAGACACTGAGGACAGAAGTGACACATGGACAATTGAGGTGTTTTCATTGTAATAAAATTGGACATACAAAGTCAGTATGGCGGAAATTGCAGGGCAATTCTGTTAGAATTATTGGGGTGCAGAAAAGTACTGGAAGTAAAAGTACAGTAGGTTCTGAGGTTCAGGCACAAGAAAAAAACCAATGGTTTCTGTACAGGTACAACAGGGGGAATCAGTGATAGGTAAAGAAGTGGGAATATGTTCACAATTTACCCAAAAGAATTCTGAGGAGCAGGCTGCAGAAGTGTTTATAGATTTTGTATATGAAGGGGGTGGGGGGGGTGGGGGGGGGGGGGGGGGGGTGGTGGTGGTGGTGGGGGGGAGGGTGTGTGTGGTGGGGGGTGTTGGGGGTGGGGGGGAGTAGGTAAAGATTTTGAAATTAAGAGACACAGTGGCTGGTCAATCCTTAATGTTGTGGGATAGAGATATTTGTTGCTCAGAGGGAGTATTGCTGGAACAGACGATAATAAGTGGGGTTCATGGAGATGCTAAACCTATTCCATTGTGAAAGTTAAATTTAAAGAGTAAGTGGAAAATAGGCAAAGTGATTGCTGGAGTAGTGGAAAAATTTCTCATTGCAGGGGTTCAATTTATTATGGGTAATAATATAGCTGGGTCCCAGATGTGGGTGATGCCTATTGTAGTTGAGCTGCCTGTAGAAGTGTTTTCAACAGAAGCGTTGCAGAGAGAACACCGTGGATTGTGTAATAATGAGATCACAGTCTCATAGGTTGAAACAAGAGGAATAGGAAGCTCAAAGGCAGAGAGAAGGTGTGGAAGTCCAATTAGCTGACACTGTGTTTGATAAGATTGTTCAAGAAGAAAGAATGGAGAATGCAACTGAGGTGTTTAACTCAAGGCAGTTAATGGAGTTACAGAAAAAGATTCATAGTTATATCAGGCAGCTTACTCAGAAACAGAGGCAAAGTGTATTCCAGAATGTTATTACATTAAGGGTAACATTTTAATGAGAAAATGGAGGCCTTATCATGCTTCAGCCAATGAAAGCTAGAGGAAGTTGCATCAGATTGTGCTATCATTTGGATATAGAAATGATATTCTGAGGATAACTGATGAAACTCCAATGGAGGCACATTTAGAAATGAGAAAGACACAGGTGAAAATATAAAAAACATTTTTATTGGCCTGGATTGCATAGGGATGTAGTCAAATTCTGTAGAGAATGTCACACATGTCAGGTGATAGGGAAACTACAAGCAGTGATTAAGACAGCACCTTTAATTCCAATTCCAGCATTTGAAGAACCTTTTATTCGGGTCATGATTGATTGTGTAGGGCCCCTCCCTAAGACTTAAAGTGGAAATCAGTATTTACTAACAATGATGGATGCATCCACAACATTCCCTGAGCAATACCTTTGAGAAATATTACAACAAAGAAAATTGTGGAAGAATTGACTAAACCTTTTACAAGATATGGACTGCCTAAATAAATAGAATCAGATCAGGGGTCAAATTTCATGCCACAGCTATTTAAGGAAGCAATGAACAGTTTGGGAATAAAACAATTTAAGTAAACAGCTTATTATTCTGAGTCACAAGGAGCCTTGGAAAGATGGCATCAAACTCTAAAAACTATGATGAGGGCGTATAGTCAGGATTATCCACAGGTTGTGGATGAGGGAATTCCATCCTTGTTATTTGCTATTAGGGATGATCCTAATGTTCCTAATGTTGACTAGTTTCAGTCCTTTTGAACTAGTTTATGGTCATGAAGTAAGGGAAATTGATTCATGAGAAACTGGTGGGTCAAAATTCAGAAACTACTCACCTGGATTATGTATCAAACTTCAGAGAAAGGTTGAACAGAGCATATGAGTTCACCAGGGAACATTTAAACATATCACAGCAAGTGATGAAAGTGAAGGTAGACAGGAAAGCTACAGCTCGTAGTTTTGTTGCTAGGGGGAAATTGTTAGTTCTGTTACCAGTACTGGGTAATTCATTAAAGACAAGGTTTAGTGGGACTTACAGGATTGAAAAGAAGCTGAATGAAGTAAATTATTTAATAAATGCCCCTGATAGAAGAAAGAAGCAGAGCGTGTGTCATGTAAACATACTTAAAAAGTACTTTCACGGGGAAGACGATCAAAAGGAGGTATTAGTGGTAGTGAATAATGAGAAAGAGGTAGAAATGCAGTATTCTGAAATTGATATCCTCTAACCAAATTGGGTAATGAGAGGGTACTTGAAAATTTAAATGTAATATTGAGTTGCCTTCCAGACAAGTGTCAAAGTGATGTGGGGAAGCTATTGCAGTCACACAAAGCTATTTAATAAGGGAATAAGCTGGGGAGGACAAATTTAGCTACACATGATGTATGTGTAGGATTTTCATCTTCGATAAGGCAACACCCTTATAGATTAAATCTGGCAAAGTTATCACAAGTACAGAAATAAATTGAATTCATGCTTCAAAATTATATCATTGTGTCTAGTTGCAGTAACTGGAGTTCATCTATTGTGTTGGTATGAAACAGGATGGACCACAAAGACTTTGGGAGGACTGTCGAAAGGTGAATGCAGTGACAAAAGCAGATTCTTATCCTATATCCCGGTTGGAAGATTACACTGAGAAAGTGGGAGAAGCAAAATTTATCACAAAGTTTGACTTGCTAAGAGGATATTAGCAAGTACCATTATCAGAGAGAGTAAAGGAGATATCGGCTTTTGTGATGCCAAATGGACTATATCAGTTTAAAGTCATGCCATTTAGTATGAAGAATGCACCTGCTACATTTCACAGGCTGACAAGCAAAGTAATTGCAGGACTGAGCAATTGTTCTGTTTATATTGATGACTTGATAGTTTTCAATCAAACATAGGAGGAGCATTTACAGCATCTGGAAGAATTGTGTGGTCAACTACAAGAAGCTAACTTGTTGATGAACTTGGCCAAAAGTGAATTTGCAAAGTCACAAGTTACATATCTAGGCCATACTATTGGACATAGTAAGATGGCTCTGAGAGATGCGACAGTCAAGGCTATTGTGGATTTCCTTGTGCCTACAACAAAATGAGAAGTTTTGAGATACCTAAGTATGAATGGGTTTTACTGGAAATTTGTACCAAATTTTAGCAGGTGCGGTTGCTCCATTGACTGAACTATTAAAAAGAACAAGAAGTTTGAATGGACACAGGAGTGTCAGAAGACATTTGATAGTTTAAAATCTGTGTTGCCTATGACACCAGTTTTGGCAGTACCCAATTATGCCAAGCTGGGAGTTAGATTAACTAGGGGAGCTAGGAGTTGTCATAGTAGTAATTTGTAAACCTATGTATGTGCTTAAAATGATTTTTTTAAATTAATAAAGGTTTAATTTAGTTTTGTAAGAAACCTATAAGACTCGGTGTTCTTATTACTACTGAATTTAAGGTCCGCATCTCGAAATAAAAATGAATTGTAAAATAGTTGTGACAGTTGTTTCAAGTTTCCCTTTGGGATTTCAACAGCTCAGCATTTACCATCTGCTCTGCCACAAAAATAGCATATGTATAATGGTGAAACATTACAGCATAGCATACAGCTCATTCGGTTTGTCAAACCCGTGCTGAATTATCTACTCACCTTATTGCCCCCCTTACTCCACTCATACTCTTTTCCCCTGATGTTCTTGAATTCCCTTTCCAAAGGACTTAGGGGTTCTACATTAACAGAAGCTTGTGGCCAAGTGCGCCGGAATCGAAACACCCTCCGTACAAAGATATTTCTTTCCAGCTGCTCATTAATTGTTTTTGGGATTATCTTAAACCTGAGCCTCCTATATTAACCTCTCACTGAAAGTGGAACGAAGCTATGTATGTGATTTCACAATGAGACACACACTAGCTGTACATGGTCAAAAATAAAACCCCAACCTAGGAGATGAGGAGAAGAAATATTAACGGCCCTTGACATTTAGCCACTGGGACAGCTACTTGGGCCGACTCCTAGGCTGCGTCTCCAATGGTAGGAAAGTTGGTAGCCAGTGGATATGTCATTAAGAAAATTGGCAAAATAAACCAGCAAGAGATGGGGAGGTCTTGTTTAAACTCATTGTGTTGTCATGACCTGGAATGCACTGTCTGAAAGGGGGTTGGAAGCAAATTCAGTCGTAATTTTTGGAAGAGAATTGGATGAATACTTTAGAAAGAAGAAAAAAATGTGCAGACCCATGGGGAAAGAGCAGAGTGGGACTAATTGGATAGCTTTAGAGAGATGGCACAGTCACGATGGGCTGAATGGCCTCCTGCTGCGTGATGTACGAGCCCACGTGCTATTGGTCATACTAATTCAGGAAGGCTGGGAGAACTCTCTACTCTTCTTCAAATAGCATCGCAGGATTCCACAAGTGATTAGGCGAGAGGAAAATCACGGAGTGCTACTTGCAGCAAGAGCGGTGCTCTGATATTATAACCAAAGTGGAGAATTTACATGAATTATAAAAAGGGCGTGGAAAATAAAACAAGAATCAAAGAGTTCTGTGAAAATATAAAATAATTGAAGATTGGTATCTCTGGCCCTTACTAAGTGATGAACAGCAAGTTTTAAATGTTAAAGGCACATTGTGCAAAGGATCAGTTTCCATTAGAACAGAGGGGACTTTCGGGATGATTTGAGAGCTGTGTTTAGAATGATGAAGGGATGGAGCAGGTTAGATGCTAGAATGAGGAACCGTAATGTTAAATGTTGGCTTAGGGAAGGGAGGAGGACAAAGGCTTTTTACACCGAGGCTATGGGACGCACAGCCAGGGTTAGTGACTGAAGCAGAGATCGTAATAGGCTAAAAGAGAAGGGGGTAAAAGGGTATGGGAACATGAAGATGAGGATTACCAGTCCTGTGGAAGACAAGCACCAGCATGGAGTGGTTTGGCTATTTCCGTTCTGTAATACCTGTGTAATAATCTAAGAAGATCACAAAGATACCCAGTACCTTGGGATTCATATTGTGCAAAGATATTTAACCTTTTTGGGGGTGAATATGAGGAGGTTCCACCCATTTGACCATCGTAACTCCAGTGGAAACCCCAGCAAGATGGGGGCAAAGTTTGTTTAGCCTGAACTTTCTGTGCCAAACCTACGACCGGTGGAGCAGAAACTGCCTCCTCACCCCGACCCCAATCCGTCTACAAATTCAACCATTGCCGACTTTAATGGGACAAAGGTTGGGGAGTGGGTCTTCTTTAATGGGTTGAAGTTGATAATGACCCTCCCTCCCTCCGCCCTCTACTCCAGCTCCGACCCCTCCACCACTCCATTATCCATCCTGAAGGTAAAATTGGTTAAAACCACTTTTAAATTCAGAACTCGAAGTTTCTGACTCTTTAGATTAATCCTATCTGAGCGAACATGTTCAGTCTGAAGTTCCCCTGATCTGAATATGGCTCAGTGTGAATTTTACAAATCCTGCCCACAATTCAAAATGAGGAGCATTTTCTGATGGGTTATTCCGACAAAACTCCCAGCACAACTTTTACCCCTTCTCTTTCTCTCTCTCCCGTAGATCGTGATTAACCCAGGGTGGGTTCCAGCATTCCTTCATTTTTTTTTTCTCTTTCAGAACATGGACACAAGTTACTTTAGCATCAACCTTTCTTTGGGCAGTTCGACTGAGATGGCGCATGTTAAGCGTCAGATAAAATTATATTTCTTTATTTTATACACCATATAAATTCTGACAATAATTGTGATGCCAGTCTTTCCCCAGGAATAAATGCCAAGTTAATCAAGTTTAATAAACTGGAGATTTTATTGCTAGTTAATCGCTAATTTAGATTTTCACCTTTGGCATCTGAATCTAATCCGGCTGAGAGAGAGATTCTGGCCTTTTACACCGTCCCATGTCTGACTCTGGGTCCTTTGAAGTTATGGGATGAAAACGAAGTGAGATTAACAAGAACCTCCTACCCCAGCAATCTGTGATTCTTTTTAAAATTTTCACATCACGGAGAAACACTTCAAAAACATATTTATTGCTACCAGTAGCAGGTCATTCAGCAATATTCCACATTAACCCCCGTGTTTTTACCATTTACCAATTTGCTCACTGCCTTAAAGAAATGGCTTCTCCGTGGACTAAATGTTAACAAAATACCTCCGTGAGGAAATGCCAGACCACTAGGCATATTTCATGCATCATTCACGTAAAAACATTGAAGTGTTTCCATTCTTTCAACCACTTGATCTTCAGCTAAACAACAGGCAGGTATGATTGCTTTATAAACATTGGGGCTGTCAAATTAGGACATGTTAATGGACTCTGTTGAGGACAATCATGTCCCATTTACAAATTCCACATTCTCTAAGTCCAAAGGGGGGTATTCTGAAAAAAACGAGGCTAGTCAATTTTCAAATCATCTCCCTGAAACCTTTCGACATCCAGAAACAATGGAGGGGAGAGATAGGATAATCGGAAGATAGAATGGAATGTCTCAATATCTGAAGAGAATTCCCAGTGAGGCATAGACTGCTATTACCACCAATTCAAATATTGTTATGAAGTTGTCGTATTTATTTTAATGATATTATATATCATTTTTACGCCATTAGCAAAGAATGTTAAGGAGAGATTCGGTAGAGATCTTCAAATTTATGAGAGGTTTTGATAGATTAAATAAGGAGGAACTGTTTCTAATGGCCGAGCTTTGGCAAAGAGAGAGGATGGAGAGAATGTTTTTTTAAGTAGTGTGTTGTTATCACCTGGAACGCACTGCCTGAAGCAGATTAAATAGTACTGTTTCATAAAGCTCAAAAGGAGTCTACTTGGCCCATCTTGTCTGTGCTGGTTCCCTTGAATGGTCTGTCCAATTAGTCCCAAGCCCCTTGCGCTTTCCCCATAGCCCCCGAAATATTTTCCTTTTCAAGAACTTGCCGAATTCACCTTCAAAAAGTTTTGCTTTCATCTGCTTCCACCGCCCTTTCAGGCAGCGCATTCTAGATCATAAAAGCTTACTGTGTTAAAAAAATTGGCTCCTCATTGCCCCCCTGGTATTCTTGCCAATTACTTTAAAATATTGCGTCCCCTAGTTGCTGAGTCCCCTGCCACTGGAAACAGTTTCATCCCTCCCTGCTCTATCTAAAGTCCTCAGAATTTTTGAACACCTCAATCAAATCCAGTGGGACCTCCAATTCCCTGGCGCAGATTGCTCACCACAAAAAGAGCGGATCCTGGATTGTTCGGGAGCTACTCTCTACTTCATTTACCTGGAAATTCCCCCTGCTGGTTGCTGCGCTGCCAGTGGAGGCTGAAGTTGTTGTAGATTCTGTCATCCTCCCTGCTCCCGTGGAGGATGTGGAAGTTGCTGTAAGTTGGCTCATTAGCTATGGATCCAGACATGTTCCAGTTCCGGATGGCTCTAGTCAAAAGAGCTCTGGAAAAAAGGATTCCGTTTTCACCAGGCTGCCAGAAGTGAAGTCAGCCTGGGGTTTTATGAGAACAGCCGGCAGGGTATTTTTATTTTGCATCAATTTTTACTCTGAGCGCACTTTGCTGAGATAGGTTCAGTGGGAGATGATGTTATCTCTTGCACTTCCTGTGAATTGCTTACCTCAATGATGTACCAAAAACAAAATGTCACTGCTATTAGAAACGATTGCTTTTCTTCAGCCCTACCTTTTCTTAACCTGTTTATATTCCTTAACATGGGAGGGGACGTTCACGCTCGGGAACATGTTTCAGAATCACGCGTGTGTTCCTGATAGGAGTCTGTTGTGAGTTAGATAAAAGAGTAGAGCTTCCATTGTTCTGCCCTAGCAATATGTATCTCGGGGCAGCACACCCAACTGTAGGAGGGAGTCTGACCTTACCCATTTGCAATGTGTGGGCCATGCATGATTCAATTGCTCCAGAGGCAAGCAAAATTTTAGCTACACCACAGAGTCAACTCCCAATCAACTTAGAGCTTCATGGGGATCTTGGGCTATACCATTTCCACCAATAACATAGAATCACAGCACAAACAGAGGCATTCGGCCCACTGTGTCTATGCTGACTGTTTGAATGATCCAATTAGCCCCACGCCCTTGTTCTTGCCTCAACAAGTATTTATCCAAACCATTTTTCAAAGTTACTACTGAATTCACTCCCATGGCCCAGTAAATTCCAGGTCACAACCCGCAACTTATCTCACATCTTTTTTTAAACTAATTATCTTAAATCTGTTTCATTTGGTTACCAAACCTCCTGTCAACGGAAACAGTTTCTCTTTATTTGCTCTATCAAAACCCTTGATAATTTTTAACACATTTCCCTTTAACCTTCTCCTTGAATGAGAACAATTCCATCTCCGCAACATCTCTCCTTCCTCAACTAATTCCTTCTTATAATCATATGACTTAGGAGCAGGAGTAGGCCATTCAGCTCCTTGAGTCTGCTCCTTCTTCCTTCTCGCTTCCCACTCAATATTTTTCCTTCCTTCCTTATTTCCGCTCTTCTATTTTAAATCTCAGTTTAAGCAGCTTTTTCAAACCCGTAGCAATCTGGTCAAGGTTATGAATGATCTCTTTTCATCTCCTCAACATTTAGGTGTTCTGGGAAGGCTATTCTACCTTGCACTCTAGGTGTGGGACTTAGTTGGTAGACAGACTGCAGACAAACTCTGGTATCTGCTTAACACATGTTTATTAGTACTACTTCTAAACAGGTTACAGAGTAGGCACAATGCTCCTAGACATGGTTCCAATCTCTCTCTCTTGAGAAAGAGAGAAGAGAGATAGAGAGTGAGAGAGAGTTTAACATATGCCTGACCGATGTCAGTGATACATCATCTACATAGTACATTAGTGTATCCCATCTTTAAACCCTTACACTACATTTGGAACTCTGAGTGACCTTTGAGTATGGACATGGGATTTCATCCTCCTCCAATGTCTCTCATTTGCACTGTAAGAACATAGCATCCACCTTTGACACAAAGCAACTTTGCTGTCAAATCTCTTGTGTCATGTTGGCCATGCTCCAAGGCTCTCTCCACTCCAATATGGGCAATTCACTAATCTTCATTGCAATTCCTCTCTCCCTTTTTCCTTGCGGTGGTTCATCATTTTGAATGAAAAAGCTAAGGGAATTATCACTGAAATTATGTGCAGTATAAGGGTCTGGCACACACAGGGTTGCTGTGGGACCAAGTACAGTACCGCCCACACAGTCTTTTAAGAAGGGAATATGAGCCAGACCCAGGGTCAGTGTAGTATTGTACTATTTCCGCTCTTCTATTTTAAATCTCAGTTTAAGCAGCTTTTTCAAACCCGCAGCAATCTGGTCAAGGTTAAGAATGATCTCTTTTCATCTCCTCAACCTTTAGGTGTTCTGGGAAGGCTATTCTACCTTGCACTCTAGGTGTGGGACTTAGTTGCTAGACAGACTGCAGACAAACTCTGGTATCAGTGTAGTATCGAGTATTCCTTCAGTTGAAGGCATTGGCCAAAGTGTCTGCCAGTTCAGGTGTGAGGAGCCTGATGAGAAAATCGTCTGCAGCTAGATCGACACCCGGGTGGGAGAAAGGGTCTGTATCTGCAAAACGGCTGTAATGTAAAACTCCAAGTATGTTTACTCCTTCTATGGAGGCTAAGCCAAAACGAAGGTTGATAGATTTTTGTTAGGTGAGGATATTAAGGGTTACCGAACTAAGTTGGGTTAAGATACATATCTGCCATGATCCCAGCTCAAAGAGCTGAATGGTCTCCCACTGTTCCTATACCAGTCTATAATGTCGAGAAGATATTTGTTACAGAATAGTATGTCTTAAAGCAGTCTCTGTAATCTTCTGTAGGTTATCTGTAAGTCTAGGGTACAAGTTAGGAGCTGTCTCCATGCTTAGGTCTATACACGTCTCTGCTCAATACTACACTGACCCTGGGTCTGGCTCATATGCCCTTCTTAAAAGACTGTGTGGGTGGTACTGTACTTGGTCCCACAGCAACCCTGTGTGTGCCAGACCCTTATACTACACATAATTTCAGTGATAATTCCCTCAGCTTTTTCATTCAAAATGATGAACCACCGCAAGGAAAAAGGGAGAGAGGAATTGCAATGGAGAGAGGGAATGATTAGAGGACAAGATCATTCACATGAGCTGACCTGTAACATGCATCCAGGTCAGTAGCGAGAGGGACACGTTGGAACAATATTCCCGGGTGCAGGGAGAAAATTCCTCTTGAGGCTTAACTGTGTTTGGATCTTCAGGAAACTGTGCAACTTTTTATACCATGATCAAAGGTGTACACCAGATATAACCTCAGGTCTAATTGTTTCGACAGTGCCAAGACTGATATGTTATCTATTCTGTCTAAGAGGTTATACCCGCTGAGGAAACATTGCAATTTCACGTGTTAACTGTACAACCATCAGTTTTTTATTACTGGTTTGAAATGTTACTCATGACATTGTATGAGTCTCAGGAAAATCTAGGGCCTGAATGGTAAAGCGTACACAAAATACGTCATCACCACACAAAATGACGCAGCTACGTCAGGGAAAGCCCCCGCTTCACAAAATGGTGTTTCACACGTATGTACTGCCCACTTCCACCGATGTCTGCAGAGAAAAAAACTTTCTAAATCTCCAGAAAGAATGTCATAGCAGAGAATAAATAATGCTTGACTAACTGAATCGTTGGAAAGCTGTTTTCAAACTAATCTCAGTTTGCACAAACTGCCAAAAATCAAACCGTTCTGTACTTGTCGAGTGCCTACAATGCCTGCTAAAGTGAAGCTAATACAGGTTTGGTATCCTATTACTGTAAATCCGAAAACCCAGCACATCCAAAGACTGCACTGTTTTCCAACCTCCTCAACCTTTAGCGTGGGAAGTCCCTGACTCCAGCCAATACAACTCAAGCTGATATGGCCCGAGCCAACTTGAACCTTGCTGACCCCACACGACCTTTAGCGCGGGAAGTCTGCGAGCAGCGCCGACACGAACCTCGCTGACCCCACCTGACCTTTAGTGCGGAAAGTCTGTGACCCGAGCCGACCCCACCCGACCTCTAGCGCAGAAAGTCCAGCTGCTTGTTTGCGATTTTTATCTGTACTGTTGATCTCCTCCAAGCTGAATCACAGATGGCGCCATGGGTGGGAAGTTATTACAGGTACCCTGTATTTATTATTCAGTGATACATCTTACTTTTTAGCCATTTTATTTACCGTAGACTATAGCTGGCCTAGGCTTCGGCCATTTTCAAAGTAAATAGGTCTACATGTGGTATCCGAAAACCGAAACTACCTGAAATCTGAAACACATTTGGCTCCGAGGGTTTTGGAAAAAGGATACTCGACCTGTCCCTAGGTCTCAGTTCAGCACTTCCTGTGTAATATCACTTGTCTCTGCCCTTGCCTTGATCAGCCTATCTGCTGTTGAAATTTGTATACAGTTCTATTCTTACCTCCCGACTTGTGTTTTCTTGGTTAGTCTCCCACTTATCACTCTATAAACCTTATCCACTCAGTTATTGTTATCCTAACTTGCACAAAGTTCCATTCCTCCATCACTCCCGCTCTTGCTGACTTAGGTTGGCTGTCACTCGCGTAATGCCTCAGCTTTGAAATTCTCACCGTTGTGTTTGAATCCCTCCATGGTCTTGCCCCCACCTCCCCACCTCCCTAGCTCTGTAACCTCCTGCAGTCCCACAACCCTTTGACATCTTTGCAAAATCCCAAGTTCCTTCAGACCTCCATTGGTGGCTGTGTCTTCAGTTGCTGAGGTCCTGGGCTCTGGAATTAGGGTTAGGGTGCAACGCGGACTGCAGCGGTTCAAGAAGACAGCTCACCACCACCTTCTCAAAGGCAATTAGGGATGGGTGATAAATGCTGGCCTAGCCACCAGCAACACATCCCATGAAAAAATAATTCTTAAAATACCCTCCTTCGCTCATGAATAGCGGAGGC
This sequence comes from Carcharodon carcharias, assembly GCF_017639515.1. NCBI lineage: Eukaryota > Metazoa > Chordata > Chondrichthyes > Lamniformes > Lamnidae > Carcharodon > Carcharodon carcharias. Next base: position 9,151,542 of record NC_054496.1, on the reverse strand, counting down.
TCAGTGACCTACTCCTACCTCTATGTTTCTCTTCACTTCTCTACTTCTCGCCTCCTGTGAGATCCTTTGGCCCACCTGTTCTAAATATGTGGCTTTGTGTCAAATTTTTGTCTGATAGCACTCCTGTATACTGCTGAAGATTTTGTTACATTAAAAAAATGCCAAATAAACGCAAGTTGCTGCTGTTGTGTGGCACCTAATCTTCAATACTTATGGAATAAAAGCCCAGCTATGAAACATATTGCAAAATGAACAGTGTAAACTTACACTTGCCATACCTGTACAGACAAACACTGAATCTTCCATATCGATAGCAAAATATGGTGCCTTCAGCTCGACAATATTTTGACATTTCAACGCGTGTCGAACTCACATTATTATACAAAAATACAGGAATATTACATTGTATTGTTTACAAGGTATTATTTTTGTTATCGTAATGTCATCCCCTCAAAATGTTGCTCTCCCATGTCACACCACCATTCTGACTTGGGTCAATATCAGGGGTATCCCTAACAGCATTGTGTGTGTACCCCCATCACACGGACTGCAGTAGTTCATGAAGGCAACTCACCACCATCCTCCCAAAGACAATCAGGGCTGGGCTATAAATACTGGCGTTGCTGGTGATAACTATGCCCTGGGAACAAGTATTTTTCGAAAGCTTCTATTTAGAGCAAGAATTTAGAGCATAAATTACACCCCCCATTCTTATTTTTATTTTTCAGTCTAAGGCAGTCGTCAGCTGACTGAGGGTAAAAAAAAAAATTGGGCGTAAGAAACCTATACATGGGTGTCCTTTAAAGCTGCTGAGATATGTGAGAGGTGCGGAGTAATACCATGAAAAGCACTGACGTAAATTCAAAAGTGTAAATAATCCTTTCAGTTTGACCGACAGGCAGAATTTTCCAGCCCCTCAAGCTGACGGGATCTTCAGGTCCCGCCGGTGTGAATAGAGATTTCACTGGGCCACTGGCCCCGCGGCGGTAGAGGTGTGGGGGCGGGGCTGGGAAATTCGCCCATTGGTTTCTGTATTGTGTATTCCACTAATCTGACCTAATAATTATACTGATGGGGTGAGATGGAGGGAGCATCAGTTGGGCCAAACGGCCAGTTCCGTGCCGGTCGTTCTATATAATTTTATGTATGTGGTGAATCCCAAATCTGCTCCTCATTCTTGACCTGCTGCTAATGGTTGGCTGATGGGCTGTCAACATTCCCAATGCCACTTGAGTGGGCGTCAGTAACCGACCCTTCCCCACCCCAACCCCCAAAGATGTCAATAGACTGTGGTTAAGGCCCTCTCCTCGTGTACAATGAATAATACATGAGCAATAACATCAATGTGTACCAGGCATTGTAAATGAAGAAGGATTATAACGTGTTATCCATTTCTCTTTAGCTCTTTCCAATGCCGTTTCTATGGGAAAACACAAATTCCAAAGGGTGAGAAAGTTCTTAGCTACTGTCAATCTCTGGTTGGCCATTTTCCACAATGGGTAGCTCAGCGGGACCGGATGGTGCCTTGGAACTGGGTGGAGGAGAGGGATTAGGGCTGGATGGAGCCTCGGGTATGACACTTGATGAAGTGACGTGGTTGGAGCCTGCTGGTTGCTGATTGTCCCTCAGCCCTTTGATGGAGAGCAGCAATTCCTGATGTTCTTTTTCCATTGCAAAGAGGCGTTTTTCCTGCATTAAAAACAAACAGAGGCATCTGATTAAAGGCATGGAGCTCAAGCCCATCTTCAAACAGCATGAGCTATGTTTAGGAATGAAGCCATGTTTAAGGACAAACCTACATTATTAAGGGCTGAAAATGCTTGTACTGATTTCCCAAAAGTCTTCAGCCTTCCTAATCATGCATTGAGACAGCACGTGTCTGGATACATTCTTATACACTAGGACCATACAGTGATAAGGCACAGAAGGAGGCCATTCAGCCCAATGATTCTATTTTGTTATTATTCATTGGATATGGGCGTCACTGGCTAGGCCAGCATTTATTACCCATCCCTCATTGCCCTTGTTCAGAGGGCATTTAAGAGTCAACCACACGGCTGTGGGTGGGTCTGGAGTCACATGATTTCCTTCCCTAAAGAGGCATTAGTGAACTAGGTGGGTTTTTACAACAACCATTCATAATCATCATTAGACTTTTAATTCCTTATTGACTTAATTGAATTTAAATTCCACCATCTGCTGTGAAGAGATGCAAACTCAGGTACCCAGAGCATTACCCCTGGGTTACTAGTCCAGCGACAATACCACTACACTATCCTCCCCCGACAGTCCTGTGAAAGAGCTGTCTAATTAGTCTCATTGCTGTACCCTAGCTTTCCACATAGCCCTTCCCAGTAGAGGAGACGTAGAGACATTGGACAGGGTAAAAACAGACAGAAAGGATGTGCTAAATAGGTTGGCATCACTCAAACTTAACAATCAGGTCCATAAGATACATCCTAAGATGCTGATGGGAGCTAAGATGGAGATAGCAGAAGCTCTGACAACAACCTTTCAATCCTTCTTGGATGTGAGGGTGGGACCAGAGGGCTGGAGGACTGCAAATTCAAAAAGACAAGAGGGATAAACCTGGTAACTATAAGCCAATTAGTCGCCCTTTAGTAGCAGGAAACTACAAGACCACATTGTAAAGGATAAAGTATTTCTCACTAGGTTTCTAAAGGGCAGCCAGCACAGATTTCTTAAAGAGAAACCTTGCCTGACTGATCAGGTGAGATTCTTTGATGAAGCTACAGAAAGAATTGGAAAAGCTAGTGCAGTAGAATGTGGAATTTCAAAAGACATTTGACAAAGTACAACAGGACAAACTTATTCAAAAGATAGAGTCACATGGGATTAAAAAGGTGGTGGTAACTTGGGTGCGTATTGGCTGAGGGAGAGGAGAGAGAAGGTATAGTGAGCGATGAAATTCTGACTGGAGAGGAATATGTGGAAGCATACCCCTGGGGGTCAGTACTAGGCCATTGCTTTCTTGTTATAAATGACCTGGAATTGGTTGTAGGGAGTACAATTTTGAAGTCACAATACTAAGTTTGGCACTGCATTCAATAATGAGCAGGATAGTAGCAAACTTCAGGAGGATATAGACAGATTGGAGAAATGGGCAGATATATGGGCTGACGCAGTTCAATGTGACAATTGTGAAGTGATGCACTTTGGGGGAAACAACCTGGAGGGTTAGTGTAATCTAAATGATGCTATATTGATGGGGCTGTAAGAGCAGAGGGAGCTCAGGTGCATATTCTCAAATCCTTGAAGGTGGCAGGGTTAAGGTGTATCAGAAAACGTATTAAATTGTTGGCTTTATGAAGAGGGGTGTTGAATACGAGAACAGGGAGGTCATGCTAAATCTTCTAGCTTCCAGCTGGAACCCAGCTGGAGTATTGTGTCCAATTCTGGGCACCTCGCTTTAGGCAGTGTATCAAGATCCTGGTCAGGGTACAGAGAAGACTGAGCAGAATTGTACCAGGAATGAGGGACAGTTATGTGGAGAGATCAGAGAAGCTGAGACTGTTCTTCTTAGAGAAGGTTAAGGAGAGACCTAATGAGATATTCTCAATCCCAAGAGGTTTTGATGAAGTAGTCAGGGAGGAACTGTTTCCTCTGGAAGGTGGATCAGTAACTGCAGGTCATGGATTTAAATCAATTGGCAAAAGGACTAAAGAGGAATTGTAGAAAGAGTGTTTTCAGAGAGAGTTGTTTAGATTTGGAACACATCTGACTATGGAATCAGTTCCCATAAAAACTTTCAAAAGAACAATTGGACATGTAATTGAAGAGGAATAAATTGCAGAATTATGGGGACAAAGTTGGGGTCTGGGAATAAATTGGACAGCTCTTTCAAAGAGCTAGCACAGGCCCAGTGGGGCAAATGGCCTCCTTCTGTGCTGTAAGATTCTAAGGAGCTGACAAAAAGCAGCCAGGGACACATTACTTACCAAAGACTCAATCTTCTGTTGGTTCTGGGTGGCAGCTTCTACTTTTTCAATGTCCTTCTTCCTTCCCTCTTCAATTGCTTCAAGTCTGTAAAAGCAGAGGGACATTTCCATTGTGGTCAGGCCATGATGCAGTTAGCACAAGCACAGCAGCTTAATGGATATAGAATAAGGTGGTGTCGAGAGCAAGACTGGCAGAATAAAGGTGGCAGAGTAATCCGAGGAACAGGATACTGAGTGTGGCAGTACATTGACATTGGTTGCCCCAAACATTTCTGCTCATGTTTGGCTGATCTATGGGTCTTGGCTATGAGCCGAGTGCTGGTAAATGGGATTAGGTAGGTAGGTCAGTTGTTTCTCACATGTCAGTGCAGACTCGATGGGCCGAAGGGCCTCTTCTGCACAGTGTGCTTCTGTGATTCTGTGACTGTGGATTCTGGATAAAGTCTATTGGATGTGAGTGGCCTTTAGATGTACTGAAAACCTCCCCTTTTTTTTCCAAATGAAACCTGTCTTTCCATTGCAACTTTCATGGTCTCCAGGTGTGCCAGAACACCTCGTAGCCCATGTGGTGCTTTTGCAGCCATTCCTGTTACGAAGGCAAATGTGGCAGTTAGTTTGCACACAGGAAGATCCCACAAGTACCGACGAGGTATGTAGCCAGTTCATCTGTTTTCTCATGGCGTGGGAGGTGAGGTGAATGTCAGCCAGAGAATTCTGCTACTCTTAGTTAAGCAGTATAATAGGATCTTTTAGACCCACCTGAACAGGATAGCAGTGCAGTGCTGAAAATTAGATTAGATTAGATTAAGGCCCAAATCCTAGATTGGGGCTTGAGCCCACAACCTACTAGTTGTACAGGTAGGGTGCATGGTAATACTTGACATAAGCATTGTATTCCTAAATAAATTGTTTAAATATTATGGAATACCGGTGACCCCTAGATCAGTACGATTGCATCCTGTAGCACAGAAGGAGGCCATTCAGTCCATCGTGCCTGTTTCTGGCACTTTAAAAGAACAGCAGAATTATTCCTACTCTCTGCTTTTTCTCCTTAGTCCTGTAGCACTCAGAACACTGCCAAAGGCACCACTTCCTTCCCAATTTGCCCATACCCTGTGGCTTTTGTTGCACCATGTGCCCCTGAGGTTGCCTGTTTGAATATGGGATGTTATTGGAGATATTGGACATTCCATATTCAAACAGGCAACCCCAGAGACACATGGAGCAACAAAAGCCACAGGCATGGGTGAATTGGATGTTATTGGAGGACCACATATCTTCACCATCATCACCTCCATAACATTGCCTGACTCCGACCATTGTTCAACTCATGTGCTGTTGAAACCTTCCTCTGTGCCTTTATTACCTCTGGACCATCCAAATGCTCTCTGGGCCGGCCTCCCACCCTCCACCCTACATTCAAAGCCCTGCTGTCCACATGTTAGCTTACACCAAATCTCACTCACCCATTAACCCTTGTGCTTGCTGACACGCATTAGCTTCCAAGTGGTAATACCTCCATTTTAAAACTCTCATACTTGCTTACAAATCCCTC